>NW_028234435.1:22619948-22622448 GCF_977035675.1 Penaeus japonicus
AAGAGGCGAGAAGAGAGACAGAGAAGAGGGGAGAGGAGCAGCCAGCGAGGGCGTGAGGTAACTCCATACTCCAGATCAAGTCTCAGGTGACACCCATTCACGGCTTGCAACTGATCGCATTGATATCACTTCTTTATTTATCATCGTTTATTTTGCCTTCCCCCTCCTTCCCCATCTCTATCTCTTTCCTCTTTTTTCTCTTTTTTTTTTAGTCCCTCTTCCCCCTTCCCCTTTCTCTCTTCCCCTTCTCCTCTTCCCTCTTTTGCTCTCCCCCGATCTCCCCTCTCTTTCCCTTCTCCTCTTCCCTCTTTTGCTCTCCCCCGATCTCTCCTCTCTTTCCCTTCTCTTCTCCCCTCTTTTCCTCTGAGAGGGAAAGGGGGAGAGAGGGACTAGAAAAGGAAGAGGGAAAAGAGGGGAAAGGTAGGTGAGGGGAAAGGAATGATGATGAATAAAAATGTGATAACCTCCTCTTCTCTGTCCCCTTTCTTTTTCTATTTCCTTTTCCCCTTCCCCCTCTCACTCCTCCTTCCCCTCTCTCCCACTCCCCTCTCCTCTCCTTCTCTTCCCCCTATTCTTTCCTTCCTCCTCTCCGCCTTCCCTTCCTCCTCATCTCCCCCTCTCTTCCTCGCATCTCCTCCTCTCCGCCTCCCCCTCCTCCTCTCCTCTCCTTTCCTTCTGCCTCCTCATCTCCCTCTCTCACTCTCCCTCTTATGCCGCGCGGGTGCGGGCCGCTCGCGCTTCGTGCCTGCATATTCCCGGTGATTGCTACTCTTATTGATGCCCTCCCCCTAACCATGTGGCGACAGGATTCAACGCGACAATGCCCCCCCTAAAGTCCTTGTTACCTTCCCGCATCCCCGCGGTGCTCCGACCCCCTTTAGGCACCCGCGGCCCCCCTGCCCACACTTCTCCTCTTCGTCTTCTTCGCTAATCGAGAGCTGAGACGTTGCTTATCTCCTTCTTTCTCTCTCTCTCTCTCTCTCCACTTCCGGTCCCAGGTGTAAAGGAAGGAGGTGGATAAAGGAGATATGAGGGAGATAAGGGAGAGATAAGGAACGAAGGGCTTATGATGTGTTATTCGTTTTTTTTCTTTTTGGGAGGGAGTTAAATTTGTGGGTATGACGGGTGCGTGCGTCACACACAGAGGCACACACGAGCGCTAGAGCGCACACACACACACACACACACACACACACACACACACACACACACAACACACACACACACACACACACACACACACATACACATACACACACACACAACCACGTACACACACACACAACCACGCACACACACACACACAACCACGCACACACACACGCACACACAACCACACACGCACACACACACACACACACACACAACCACGCACACACACACACACACACACAACCACGCACACACACAACCACACATATACCAGAAGTGTATACATATGTGCATATATTTGTGTATGTATGAATATATCGAATAAAGAGAGAAAAAAAAAATAAGAAAGAGAGAAAGAAAGAGAAAAAGAAAGAAAGCAAGAGAAAAGAAAAGAAAAAATGAAAAAGTGAGGAAGAAAAAAAAAAAGAAAGAAAGAAATAAAAAAAAGAGAAAGAAATAGAAAAAAAAGAGAGAAAGAAAAAGAAAGAAAGAAAGAAAGAGGAAAAGAAAGAAAGAAATAGAAAAAGAAAGAAAGAAGAGAGAAAGAAAGAAAGAAAGAAAAAAAAAACATATAATACAGAACATCATAAAAAGAAACACACAGCCCTTATCTCGTTGCACATCTCGCCAGCCACATCAGTCAGACAAAATGTATTTCCGGTTCTTGAGTCAATGATTTTCAAGATATTTCTGCCGATGATTGAATGGGCGAGGCATGCAGCTTTGTTTATTTTCATTCAGTGTTATTCATTGTTTATTTATGTATCTTTTGTTTATTTGTGTTGTTTATTTCCTGTATTGTGTTTCTGTCTGTATTTGTTTGTGTGGTGTGTTGTATTTGGTCTGTCTCTTTGTCAGACACTAACTTAGTCTCACTCCGCTCTTTCTTGTCTCTATCTCTCTTCACTCCTTTTGTCTCTCTCTCTCTCTCTCTCTCTCTACTCATCTTCTCGGCACCCTCACTCTCTCTCTCTCTCGCTCTCTCTCCTTCTCTCTCTCATACGCTCTCTCTCTCTCACTCTCTCTCGTCTCTCTCTCTCTCTCTTCTTTCTCTCTCTCTCTCTTCTCTCTCTCCTCGTCTTCCTCTCCCTCCTCGTCCCTCTCTTCTCTCTCTCTCTCTCTCAATCTCTCTCTCTCTCTCTCTCTCTCTCTCTCTCTTTGCCTCTCTCCTTCTCTCTCTCTCTCTCTTTCTCTCTCCATTTCTCTCCCTCTCTCCTGTCTCTCCGTTCATCTTCTCTCTCTCTCTCTCTCTCTCTTCTCTCCCACCCATTTCTCGTTCTCTCTCTCTCTCCCTCTCTCTTACTTCTTTTCTTCCCCCGACCTCCTCTCTCTCTCTTTCCTCCTCCTC
>NW_028234435.1:22635119-22645119 GCF_977035675.1 Penaeus japonicus
AGAGAGGGAGGGAGAGAAGGGAGAAAGAGAGAGGGAGGGATGGAAGGGAGGGAGAGAAGGGAGAGAGAGAGGGAGGGAGAGAGGGAGGGAGACAAGGGAGGGAGGGAGAGAAGGGAGAAAGAGAGAGGGAGGGAAGGAAAGAAGGGAGAAAGAGAGAGGGAGGGAGAGAAGGGAGAAAGAGAGAGGGAGGGAGGGAGATAAGGGAGAAAGAGAGAGGGAGGGAGGGAGAGAAGGGAGGGAGGTAAGGAGAGTAAGAGGGATAAGGAGAGAAGGGAGGGAGAGAAGGGAGAAAGAGAGAGGAAGGGAGGGAGAGAAGGGAGGGAGGGAAGGAGAGTAAGAGGAATAAGGAGAGAAGGGAGAAGAGAGAGGGAGGGAGGGAGAGAAGGGAGAGAGAGGGAGGGAAGGAGAGAAGGGAGAGAGGGAGGGAAGGGAGGGAGGGAGAGAAGGGAGAGAGAGTGAGGGAAGGAGAGAAGGGAGAGAGAGAGAGGGAGGGAAGGAGAGAAGGGAGGGAGGGTGAGAAGGGAGAGAGGGAAGGAGAGAAGGGAGAGAGGAATGAAGATGGAGAGAGGGAGAGAGAGAGAGAGAGGGAGTTAGAGAAGGGTGAGAGGGAGGGAGAAAAGGGAAGAGGGAGGGAATGCATAGAAGGAAAGAGGAAGGGGAGAGAAGGGAGAGAGAGGGAGGGAGGGAGAGAAGGGAGAAAGAGAGAGGGAGGGAGGGAAGGAAGGTGAGAAGGGAAAGATGAATGAAGAAGGAGAGAGGGAGAGAGGGAAGGAGAAGAGAGAGAGGAGAAAGAAGGGAGGTTGGGAAGGAGAGAGAGAGGGAGGGAAGAAGGAGAGAGGGAGGGAGAGAAGGGAGAGAGGGAGGGAGAGAAGGAAAGAGGAAGGGAAGGTATAGAAGGAAAAGGGAGGGAGGGAAGGAGGGAAGGGAAAGATGAATGAAGATGGAGAGAAGGGAGAAAGAGAGGAGAAAGAAGGGAGGGAGGGAAGGGGAGAGAGAGGGAGGGAAGAAGGAGAGAGGGAGGGAGAGAAGGGAGAGAGGGAAGAAGAGAGAAAGGGGAAAGAAGGGAGAGAGAAAGGGAGAGAGAAAGAGAGAGGGAGGACAAGAAGGGAGAGAGCGTACGTACGTACGTATGTGTGTACGTGTTTGTCTGTCTGTACGTGTTTGCACACAAACATATTTACGAAACACAAAATATGATCTCAATCCCTTTCTCTCCACCACCTAAGACAAAAAAAATCCCATCCCTTATCCCCCCCCTCTCCCACCCCATACCCTCTAAAAAGAAAAAGAGAAATCGAGATAGAGAAACAGAAAGAGAGAGTGAGAGAGAATGAGAGAAAGAGAGAGACAGAGACAGAGAGAGAAGTAATGAGAGAATGAGAGAAAGAGAGAGGGAGAGACAGAGAGAGAGAGAAAATGGGAGAGAGAGAGAGAGAGAGAGACAGAATGAGAAAGAGAGAGAGAGAGAGAGAGAGAGAGGAAGGAGGAGAGAGACAGAGAGAGAGGGAGGGAGAGATAAAAAATCACCCCCCAACCCCTCTAAAAAGAAAGAGAGATAGAGAAACACTAAGAGAGAGAGAGAGAGAAATAAAAGAAATAAAAGAGAGAGAAAAAAAAAGAAAAATCGACATAGAAATAGAGACAGAGACAGACAAACAGACAGAGAGAAAGACAGACTCCCCAACCCCTCCCCTAACCCCCACCCCCACCCCCCACCCAAAAAAAAAAAAAAAAACAAGAGCGAGAGAGAGGGAGAGAGAGAGAGAGAGAGAGAGAGAGAGAGAGAGAGAGAGAGAGAGAGAGAGAGAGAGAGAGGGAGAGAGAGAGAAGAGAAACTCTATAATTAAGACGCGAGAAAAGGAGCAGTGTCTTCAGGAGCGGCAGATACCCCTCGCCCGCAGCTCCGCCCATCAGTTCACGTCTCGCGTTGATTAGCGTCGTGGATTAGCGCCCCTGACATCATAATTTCCCCCGCCATCCGTCACCCGCCGTCACCCGTCTGCCCCAGCGCCGACGACGCTCTCTCGCTCCCTGGATCAGCTCTTTCTGCTCTCGCGGCCTCGGATTTTGATTGTGTTGCCTTTTTTTTGCTTTCTTTTTTTTTTGGCTTTTTGGTTGAGCTTTTTTTTTTGTTGAGCTTTCTTGTTTTTTTTTTTTTTTTTTTTGCTTTTTGGTTTTTTTTTTTTTTTTTTTTTTGGTTGAGCTTTATTGTGTCCTTTTTGTTTTTGTTTTTTGGTTGAGGTTTTTTTTTTTTTTGGTTGAGCTTTTTTTTTTTTTTGGTTGAGCTTTCTTTTTTCTTTTTTGGTTGAGCTTTCTTGTGTTGTTCTGTGGTTGAGCTCTTGCTTCTCTTGCCTTTAGTTCTCTTTCTCGTATTCTCGTATTTTGGTTAATGTTGCGCTCTCTCTCGCTCTCTGTTGATTGTTCATGTGTTCATTGAGTATGATTTTGCTCTCTGTTGCTCTCTCTCTCTCTCTCTCTCCCGCGTGCTCTCACTGTCTCTCGATCTCTAGTGCTTATCTCTTCCGTTTTCTTGTGCCCTTTTTCCTCTCTCTTGTTCTTGTTCTTCACTGATCTTTCTTTCTCTTGGTGTCTTATGATTTTTCTTTTTTTTTCTGTCGATGCCTTTCTCTATTTCACTCTCTCTTTGTCTCTTTATTTTGATTCTTTTATCCTTCTACCCTTTCTACTCTCTCTTTGTACCCTTTTTTTCTTTCTTAATTACTTTCTTATATCTGCGTGTCTGCCTATCTTCCTCTCTCTCTATCTCCTTCTCTTTCTCTCTGTAGCACACCATATATTTTACAAAGACATGTAACGCACAACCTCAATAAAACCTCAACTGGCTCTATATCTATTTATTCATTAACCATTATCTGGTACTCAAGTTTCTAACTGGGAGTAAAAGACTTAAAAAATACAATATGTATACATATATATGTATATGTGTGTATATATATATATATATATATATATATATATATATATATATATATATATGTATATATTATACATATATATATATATTATATATATATGTATATATTATATATATATGTATATATTATATATATATACATATACATATATACGTATACACACACACACACACACACACACACACACACATATATATATATATATATAAGATACAATGACTACTTTCATATTCTGCGTTTGGATATTTCCAAGTATAATTTCCATCAAAGGTTGAAGTTTATTGCGTCTCAACAGGAGCCAGATTGGACAGTCTTAAGACACACTCCTGTAACATGACATGTTCTGACCTGTTTGCTTCAAAAATTTGATTTTCTTAACCTCGATCTCTCGTGTGTGTGTGTGTGTGTGTGTGTGTATGTGTGTGTGTGGTGTTCTTGCCTCAATTATGTTTTCTAAGAATCAAACAATTGTTATCATCATTATCTGTTATTTTTAGTAGCAGTATCATTATCATCATCATTATCTAATATCATTATCATTATCAACATTATCATCGTCATCATCACCATCAATTACCATTGTCATATTTAATCATCATCATCAATCATCATCACCTTCATAATTACTATCATCATTATCACAATCATATCTATCATTGAGGCTGGAATAAAAAGACGACTTTTAAATATATAAGAAATTGTTCTCTCAGTGTACGGAAAAATCACCCTTGTGCTTTGCTAGCGTTGGTGTCAGATTAGCTTGCTTCCTGGCGATGGAGTTTATGATGGCAGCGGTGATGGTGTCGACTATGGTGATGGAAAATATGGGGATTATGGTGATGGATATTGTGTTGGGTCGGGATAGAGGTGATGAGGACGGTGAAGGTGGTGATAATTATGGTGAGGGAGCTAATGGTGATGGATATGATGATAGTGATGACGATGGTTATAAAGAGGATGATGACTATGATGATGAATATTGTGATGAATGCAGTGAAGGCAGTGATGATTATGAGTCTTGTGGTGATGTTAGTGAAGATAACAATAGAGAGAAAAAGAGAAAGAGAGAGAGAGAGAGAGAGAGAGAGAGAGAGAGAGAGAGAGAGAGAGAGACTGATAGAGAGACAGACAGATAGAGAGACAGAGAAAGAAAGAAAGAGAGTGTGAGTGAGTGGGAGAAAGAAAAATAGAGCGAGAGATAGATAGGTAGATAGAGGGACAGAGAAGGAAAGACAGATAGAGAGACAGAGAGGCAGTGAGAGATGAAGAAACAGACAGATAGAGAGACAGAAAGAAAGAAAGAGAAAAGAGTGGTAAAAGGAGAGAGAATGTAGAATAGGGGGCGGGGACTTCACAGTTTCCGGCCTGTCACTGCCAAAGACACTGCGGAGAAAACTGGCCCTTGTTTGTTCCTTGGTAGGGGAGGGGAGGGGGAGGGGAAGGGGAAGGAGAGGAGGAGGTGAAGGAGAGGAGGAGGTGAAGGATAGGGGAAGAGGAAGGGGAAGGAGGAGGGGATGGGTAGGGGATCGGCAGGGGGAGGAGAAGAGGAGGGAGAGGAAGGGGAGAAGAAGGGGAGGGGGAAGGAAAGGGGAAAGGGAGGGTTTTGGGTTGGGTACGGAAGTAAGGGAGGAAAGGAGTCAGGGGGGGGGGTAGGAAAGGAAGGGAGGGTGAGATGAGGTGAAGAAAGGGGATTGAAAGAGCAGGAAGGGTGAGGGGGAGGATGGGGAGGAGTGGGAGGAAATGGGGAGGGAATGGAGAGAGGAAGAACGAGGTAGGAGGTAAGAGAGAGGAAGGAGGAGAGGGGGATAGGAGGGAGAGGAAAGGAGAGGGCAGAGATGAGGATAAGATGGGAATGAAGGCATCAGGAGGGAGAGAAAGAGGGAGCAGGTAGGCGTGACGGGGGATTAAAGAGAGGGGGGGGGGATCAGGAGAGGGGAGGGGGAAGGGCAGAAGCGGGTGGGGGTAGAAGGGTAAAAGAGGGAGGGTGTATGGGAGGGGGGAAGGGCGGATCGGGTAAAGAATCGGAGGGAGAGACAGAAGGCGTAGGAGAAAGGGCGAAGAGAGGGGGGAGGGGATGAAGGAGACGGGTAAGAAAGAGTGGGAAAGAAAAAGGGAGAATGGAAGAGGGAGGAGAGAGGGATAAGAGAGAGAGATAGAGAGAGAGAGAGACAGAGAGAGAGAGAGACAGAGAGAGATAGGAGGAAATAAAGAGAGAGAGAGAGACAGAGAGGAGGAAATAAAGAGAGAGAGAGAGACAGAGAAGAGGAAATAAAGAGAGAGAAATAAACAGAGAGACCGAGAGAGAGAGAGAGAGAAACAGAGAAGAGGAAATAAAGAGAGAGAGAGAGAGACAGAGAGGAGGAAATAAAGAGAGAGAAATAAACAGAGAGACAGAGAGAGCGAGAGATGAAAGGTGAGGAGCGGGAAGTATTGCCAAAGTCCTACACTAGACAGTAAAACGAAGCTACACCGAAGAACAGAATGGTTGCTATACGTTGAGTGATATCTCGTTATGGGGAAGAACAAGACACTGTGTTCTACTATACGACTGTAAATGGTACCTTTTATAGGATTGAGTAGTCTGAATGTAGAATGTAGTCTGAGTGTAGCCTACGTGAAGTTATGAGATCTAGTTATTGAATGTTACTGTACATTACTACAAGAGGTGATTCAATCTATGTTACTTGGAAAAAAATATGGAAAGAATACTATTTAGCATATTAATGATAAAAAAAACATTGTAGTTATTGATATATTTATCCTCCTGGCTATGAATGAAAAAAGCAACAACACAACACACAACAAAAACAACAACTACAACGTGTGGTAATTCGCCTTGAGAAAAAAAAAAAAAAAAAAAAAAAAAAAATTCTGATTTATTTACATGTCTGCTTCGCTGTCACTCCTTATTCCTTACAAGTTACTCTTACGAAAGCGATTTCTTGCTATCTCCTGTTTTAAAAGGAGTTTGTTTTTACTATCTTTCCTTTCTTTTTTTCTTGCTAATTTGGTACACTATATTACACTTAAACTTGTGATGTTTAGAAAGGCTTAGAGGTAGATGAACAGATTTTTGCAATTATGCAGAAGAAATAGATGGATGAAAGAAGAAATAGAAAGATAGAAAGAAAACGGGAATAAGTTTCGAAGGATTGCTATCGCTCTCCCCCCCCTCCCCCCAATTAAGGATCCTATTCCTATTCTCTTCTAAATGTATCCTTCTAACCTCCTTGATAGAAATAAAGAAGGAGGAGGAGGAGGAGAAAAGGAAAGGAAAGAAAGAAGAAAACGAAGAAAAAGAAGATAAAAGAAAGATAGAAATGAAGATAGACGAAAAAAATGAAGAAAGAAATGGAAGAAGATACAGAAGACAAAAAAAGTAAGAAATAAAAAAAGAAGATAAAGAAAGGACGAAAGAAAGTAGTAAAAGACAAAAAAAAAGAAGAAAAAATGAAAGAAAAAAAGTAGAAGCGGAAGAAAATGAAAGAATAAGATAGGGAAGAAAAACAAGAGATCGTTAAGATGAAATACGAAATGTTACGGTTAAATTTTTCACCTTATTATTATGTTCCATTACCTCCTCGCGTAAACTCTGTTCGTTTGTGCTTGTATCTGTGCTTGCAGCTCCCCTTTTATTACTGTTTCACTTTCTGTAAGCGTTACCGTATTTGCTTGTGCTTGCAATTACTCCTTTATTACTGCGCTGCATTTCCTACATTTCCTGTGCTTGTTTGTGCTTGTATTTTCACATTACTGCTTTTCCTTTCCTGTAAACGTTACTGTATTTGCTTGTGCTTGTGTCTGTGCTTGCATCCCCCCCCCTTATTTTTATCTTTCATTTGCTATAAACATTCCTGTGTTCCATCTCCTTTTGATATATCGACATAAAGTTAGACCTAGATCACAATCAAATTAAATAGTTTTTTTTTTGTTTTTTTGTTTGCTTTGTCGAGATAGAACCATGAACCGATTAAAAAATGATAGATAAGGTAATAAGAAAGTAAGAAAAGGAAAAAAAAAACAATGAAAATGAATAACACATTTATGAATTGATGAATAGGGTGAATATATAGAAAAATCATTAAAAAATATATATATGAAAGATATAAATGGCATTAAGAGATGTATAAAAAGAAAAAAAAAATTAAATAGGACAAAGAGATGATTTAATAAATAAATGCCGAATTGTAATTCAACATACAACTATACAAAATCTTTCGATAGCGTTCTCAGAACACTTTCTTTCTTATAAAAGAAAAAAGAGGAAGAAAAGAAAAAAAAAAAGAAAAAAAGGAAAAAAAAGAGAGAAAAAAAACAAAAAAAAAAACGGGTTCTCTGCTATTGCGAAATATACAGTATATGTATAACCCCAAAAATATAATAAATAAAATGGTAGTCATCGTTAAAAATCGCGATTTATAATCATGCGCACAACCCTGAAAAATAGAATAAAGATTAAAAAGTCGAGAGTCGAGACATCACACAATCCTCAAAATATAGATAAATAAAACTAATCTCCGGAAATAATAAAAAGATAAATAGATGAAATAGACAAAGATAGAATTTTTTAAAAAGTCTATTTTACCCTCGCCCCCTAAAAAAAAAAAAAAAAAAAAAAAAAAAAAAAAAAATCAGTCGTTCTTTATAACTCGGTTTCTCATGCCTCCTAAACCGCACTCGAGAGCTGGCGGACGTGGTGAGAGTGTGGTGAGAGTGTGGTGAAGTTTTGCGGTTCGTTGAAGACTGTGTAATGGCTCGGCAAATGCTTCTGCTGTAATGAAAGAGTGGGAGAGAGAAACATGGAGAAGGGAAGAAGAGGGAGAGAGAAACATGGAGAAGGGAAGAAGAGGGAGGGAGAGATGGAGGGGGAAAGAAGAGGGAGGGAGAGATGGAGGGGGAAAGAAGAGGGAGGGAGAAATGGAGGGGGAAAGAAGAGGGAGGGAGAAATGGAGAAGGAAAGAAGAGGGAGGGAAAGATGGAGAGGGAAAGAAGAGGGAGGGAGAGATGGAGGGGGAAAGAAGAGGGAGGGAGAAATGGAGAGGGAAAGAAGAGGGAGGGAGAGATGGAGGGGGAAAGAAGAGGGAGGGAGAGATGGAGAGGGAAAGAAGAGGGAGGGAGAAATGGAGGGGGAAAGAAGAGGGAGGGAGAAATGGAGGGGGAAAGAAGAGGGAGGGAGAAATGGAAGGGGAAAGAGGGAGGGAGAAATGGAGAGGGAAAGAAGAGGGAGGGAGAGATGGAGGGGGAAAGAAAAGGGAGGGAGAAATGGAGAGGGAAAGAGGGAGGGAGAAATGGAGAGGGAAAGAAGAGGGAGGGAGAAATAAGAGGGAGGGAGAGATGGAGGGGGAAAGAAGAGGGAGGGAGAGATGGAGAGGGAAAGAAGAGGGAGGGAGAAATGGAGGGGGAAAGAAGAGGGAAGGAGAAATGGAGAGGGAAAGAAGGAAGGAGGGTAAGATCGAGAGGGAAAGAAGGAGAGAAAGAGAGAGTTAGAAAGAGAATAAATGGAAGGGAGGGAGGGGGAAAGAAGAGGGAGGGAGAAATGGAAGGGGAAAGAGGGAGGGAGAAATGGAGAGGGAAAGAAGAGGGAGGGAGAGATGGAGGGGGAAAGAAAAGGGAGGGAGAAATGGAGAGGGAAAGAGGGAGGGAGAAATGGAGAGGGAAAGAAGAGGGAAGGAGAAATAAGAGGGAGGGAGAGATGGAGGGGGAAAGAAGAGGGAGGGAGAGATGGAGAGGGAAAGAAGAGGGAGGGATAAATGGAGGGGGAAAGAAGAGGGAAAGAAGGAAGGAGGGTAAGATCGAGAGGGAAAGAAGGAGAGAAAGAGAGAGTTAGAAAGAGAATAAATGGAAGGGAGGGCAAGAGAAGGGATATGAGGGAGTGGATGGAAGAAGGAAAATAAAAAGGAAGAAAGAAAGAAGGATAAAGAGAGTGTGAGAGAGACAAACAGACAAAGAAACAGACATATATACACATAAAAACAGACACAAACAGACATGCACCGACAAACAGCGCAGAGAGAATATCAAAATAGATAAATAGACAAAGAAATTAATAGATAGATTGACAGTAAAGTAGGTAGAGAGACAGATAGATAACTGAATAAATAAATACATACAAAACAAACAGAATCAAATCAACCAAAATGAATAGACAGATAAATAATTAATAACCACAAATCAGAGAAAAAAAAAACATTCAAAATAAGACAAATCTAATCAATCAATATAGATAAAAAAAATATTAATAAAAAAAATCAAAAAAATCAAGAGACATAGATCAAAATTAAATAATTTCGAAGAGCCAACGTAAGAAATCGTAAGACACCAAAAACGTCTTGAAGATGTATTTTCTAACGTCTTCGTTACGTCTTTTGTTTTATTTCATTTCTATCTCAAGTCGTGTTTTTTTCCTATGTATTTCTACGGACTTTTGTGTGTTTGTGTGAGTTTTGTGTGTGTGTGTGTGTGTGTGTGTGTGTGTGTGTGTGTGTGTGTGTGTGTGTGTGTGTGTGTCTGTGTGTGTGTGTGTGTGTCTGTGTGTCTGTGTGTCTGTGTGTATGTGTGTGTGTGTGTGTGTGTGTGTGTGTGTGTGTGTGTGTCTGTGTGTGTGTGTGTGTGTGTGTGTGTCTGTGTGTGTGTGTGTGTGTGTGTGTGTGTCTGTGTGTGTGTGTGTGTGTGTGTGTGTGTGTGTGTGTGTGTGTGTTTGTGTGTGTGTGTCTGTGTGTGTGTGTGTCTGTGTGTGTGTGTGTGTGTGTGTGTGTGTGTGTGTGTGTGTGTGTGTGTGCGTTTCGAAAACTTAATGTTTCCTGTTTCGAGGAGAGAAAGATGATGATGAGGAGACGGAAGATAGACCTGACAGAAGGAAAGGAGACAGGCAAGAGAGAAATAGAGAATTAAGAAGGGGGGAAGAGAGAGAAAGAGAGGATTAGTAAGAATGGGGGAGGGGGAGGAGAGAGGAAGAGGGAAATGAGAGAGAGAGAGAGAGAGAGATAGACCGAGAAACAGAAAGACAAGAAGGGAAAAAACGACATAAAGAGAAGAAAGCAAAAGAGAAGAGCGAAAGAGCGAAA
>NW_028234435.1:22660119-22662619 GCF_977035675.1 Penaeus japonicus
AATTATATATATATACATATATATATTATATAATATATATTATATTATATATATATTACATATACATATACACACACACAACACACATACATATATATATATATATATATATATATTATGTATATGTATTATATTATATATATATAATGTGTGTGTATACATATATATTTATATACATACATATATATATATATATTATATTATAAATCTATATATACACACACACACATACGTGTATGTGTATGTGTGTGTGTGTGTGTGCGTATGTGTGTGTGTGTGTGTATGTAGAAACATTATATATATATATATATATATATATATATATATATATATATATATATTTTTTTTTTTTATTTTTTTTTTTTTTATATATGTATATACATAAATTTATATATACATACATATATATATATATATTATTTATATATATATAAATATAAATAAATAGATTAAATGAATAAATATTTTATATATTTATATCTATAATGAATAAATATAAATAATTATGTAAATATATATATATTATGTGTAAATACATATATATATATATATTGTGAGTGTGTTTTTATATACATACATACATACATACATATATATATATATATATATATATATATATATATATATTTATATATATATATACATATATATACATATATACACATATACATATATATATATATGTATATACATATATGTATATACATATATGTATATACACACACATATACTATGTGTGTTTGTATATATATACATATATATACATATATATATACAACAAAAACAATAATAATTACTATTATCAATAATAATACTAACCTCAGCAACATCAGCTAATGAACACAATAACATCATCACGAAGAACAATAACAATAGCGAAAACAACGACAATAACAGCAACAAACAAGAACTGAAAAAGATAAACTGTTATCAGTTGCAATGGTGCATCACAAACTCATTGAAAGAGAACAGATTCAGTCAACGAATGAACAACATGAACAGAATGAACAAAACAGCTGAACAAGATTGGCTGTTCATTGTTCATTTGAGAATTTGTTTGATTTGTAATATCTTTTTATAGCTATCAATCTATGTCTGTATATCTATCTCTCTATCCATCCATCTATATATCTATTTGTGCAATGTGTTGCTTTTGTATTTTTACTGTTCATATTAGTGAATAGTAAACAACAATAATAACATTATTAAAATAATAAAAATAATGATAACAATAATAATGATAATTATAATAGTAATAAAAATAGTAATAATAATAATAATATTGACGATAATGATAATAATAGTAATAATAATAACAATAATAATTATTATTATTATAATAATGATAACAAATAATAATAATAATAATAATAATAATAATAATAACAATTACAATAATAAATACAATAGCAATAATAATACCAATAACAATAACATCACCGAAAACAACAGAAGTAATGAGGATAATGATAAGAACAATATTGTAAATAATGATTTTCACCATCAACTGCAATCACCATCTCCATCACCATTACCACTATCAATCCTATTATGTGAATCGTATGTTAACGAGTTCTGTTTAAGAGATATTATAGTCATGAAGGCTATCTCGCTTTAAAAATTACTCTCTGTTTGTTTGTTTGTTTGTTTGTTTGGCTGTCTGTGTTTGTGTCTCCGGCTCGCTCGCTGTCTCTCGCTCTCCCTCTGTCTCTGTCTTTGTCTTTGCCTTTGTCTCTATCTCTTTTTCTGTCTCTGTCTCTGTCTCTCATAATTCTAACCATAAGTGAAATTACAATGAGATTTCACCCATAACCGAGACTGTAATATTCCACCCATGAAAGAGAGACAGTGAAATTTCACCCATAATAATAAGAGACACTGATATTTCACCTACAAATGAGAAGCATATTTCACCCATGAATAAGAGACAGTATGAAGAGAGAGACAGTGAAATTTCATTCATGAGAGACATTGTGAGATTTCACCTCTTTAGTGAGACATATTAAGATCTCCCCCCCCACCCACCCTCCCTCCCCCATAAGAGAGATAATGAGATTTCACCCATTAATACGATACTGAGATAACTCCATAAGAGAGATATCACCCATAAATGAGAGACAATGCCCTCCCTCCCCTCCCCCATCCCCCATAACCAAGAGCCAGTTAGCTCTGAGCCGAGAGCGAGCCCCAACCCCAGCCCCAGCCCCCACCACAGGGCTCTTGACGTAGCCCCCAAGTAGCCCACACGCATAGCCCGCCCACGGAAGAGAGGCCGGCGCCTATTCAACAGCATCTCTGCTAAAAACTGATCCATTAAAACACATTCCTCGATAGTAGCCCCGCCCATAGCCCGCCCTCTCCTACTCTCCTACTCTCCCCCTCTCCCTCTCCTGCCTATAGCCCCTAGCCCTCTCCTCCTCCTCCTCCTCCTCCTTCTCTTCCCCTCCCTTAGCTTCCTTACCCATTTACCTTAGTCTTCTCGCCTCCCCCTTACCCTATA
>NW_028234435.1:22672619-22680119 GCF_977035675.1 Penaeus japonicus
TTTCCGATGTTATTTTGCTTTAAGGTTTTCATTATCATTTTTTTTTTCAATTTTTCATTAGTATTTTAGGATTTTCTTGTTTTTTTTCTTTTTTCTTCTGTTTTTTTTTTCTTTTTTTCTTCTGTGTTTTTTTTTCTTCATTTTATTTTTCTTTATTTTTTTTTTCCTTTTCCTCTTTTTCTTCTCTTTCTTTCTCAATTTCTTTCCTCTTTTTTTTTCTCATTCAACTTCATTAGCGTTTTAAGAGACTTTCATTAAGTCTCGTACGTTATATTTTGCGGTTTGATAATAAGAAGTTAATAAAATGAAGAAGAAAAAAAAGAGTTTATAGGCTTATCTGCTTTTTATTATTGTTCATTTCGGTTGAAAATCTTAATCGTATGTTCGTTTTTTTTGTTTTTTTTTAATATTTTTTTGCAAGTCACGTTCTCTAATTATTCATTCTCTGCACTTTAGAGGCTTTGCTTTGCTTTGCTTTTTTTTTCTTTTTCCCGGTTACTTGTATTTTTTTTTTTTTTTCATGTTTTATGAATATATATATATATATATATATATATATATATATATATATATATATATATATATATATAATAATAATAATAATAATAATAATATGCATATATTTATATACATATACATATACATACATACATACACACACACACACACACACCCATATATATATATATATATATATATATATATATATATATATATATATATGTATATATATGTGTGTGTGTGTGTGTGTGTGTGTGTGTGTGTGTGTGTGTGTGTGTGCGTGTGTGATAAATTGATTAAAAGAATAGACAAGCAAACAGATAATAGATAGAATTTCGTCTTTTTCTTATTTGTGATGTTGGTTTGGTTTTTATAATTTTTTTTTCGTTACAATTCTTCCTGTATTTGTTGTTGTTGTTGTTTATTAATATCTTCATTTTTTTTTCCTTTTCGTCTTACTTTTCGTTTTCTTCCCCCTCCTCCGCCTTCTCTTTCCCCTATCTCCCTCTTTCATTCTCTCTTATTCTTCCTCTCCCATTTCTTTGTTTCTTTCCCTTTCCCAACTTCTTTCCCTCTCTCTCCCTCTTCTTCCTCTTTATCCTTTCCCTCCTTCCCTGTCTTTCCTCTCCCCCGTCCTCCTACCCCCCCCCTTCTTTCTTTTTTTCTTCCTCCCTTTCCTTTTCCCTTCTTCCTCTTCTCTCCTTCCCTCTTTCTTTCCTCTTTCTGCTTCCTTTGGGCGGACTTTTTGAATTCCCTCTTCCTTCCCTCTTTCCTCCTTCCTTCCTTTCTTCCTTCCTCCTCTTTTTAATCGCCCTTTCCCTCTCCTCCTCCCTCCTTCCTTCATACTCCTCCTTTCCATCATTCTTCCTTTTCTTTCTTCCTCCTCTCCTCCTTCTCCTTCTTTATCTAGTCTCCTTCTCTACCTCGCTCTCTCACATCCTCCTTCTCCCATCCTCCCTTCTTCCTTTCTCATTCTCCATCCCTCTTTTTCCTCCCTTCCCCCCTCCCTCCCACCGATTTTCCTTTTCTCCCTCCATCTCTCCCTCCCACCGATCTTCCTTCCGTCTCTCCCTCTCTCCCTCCCTCCCACTCATCTTCCTCCTTCCCTCTCTCTTTCTCACTCTCTCTTGCTCCTTCTCCCCGCCCTCCGTCCCTCCCTCCCTCCCTCCCTCCCACTCATCTTCCTTCTTTCCCTCTCTCTTCCTCCTCCCCTCCCCCCTGATCTTTCTTCCCTCTCTCTTCCTCCTTCTCCTCTCCCTCTCACCGATCTTCTTTCCCTCTTTCTCTTCCTCTCCCTCCCTCCATCCCTCCCACCCTCCCTCCTTCCCACCGATCTTCCTTCTATCTCTCTCTTCCTCCCTCCCTCCCTCCCTCACTCCCTCCCTCCCCCCCTTGTCGCTGGCTGCCGCCCTCCCACTGTTTCGTACCATTTAATGAATCTTAATAACTTGTTGATTTTACATCTTATCATAACTTCATCGACGGGGCGTCCAAAGGAGAGGTTTAGGGGTGGGCGTGGGGTTGTGGGGGTGGGTGGTGTTGTAGGAGGGTAGGGGGTAGGGGGGAGAAAGGTTGTTGGGGTGGGGGGGGATAGGGCGGGGGTGTTCTTCGCCTCATGCATATTTTCCAAAAACTAGCGACCTGATTTCAAAATGGCGTGTGACCTTTTTTCTTTCTCTCGTGTCGTTTTATTTTCGTTATTTAGTCTTTATCATTTGTGTGTGTTTGGTTATTTCTTTGTTTCCTTTAATTTGTTTTCTTCGAAGGGGAATGTTCCTTCTTACGATCAGATACTGCAGAAAGATTTTCACTCAGACGGACTTAAAGAGGTAATTATATCATCATATAAGATTTTTTTTTTCTTTCTTTCTTTACTTCTTTCTTTAATCTGATATTCTTATCATCTTTTTGAGTTTTATTTCCCTTCTCTTAGTCTTCTTTTTATGTCTATCTCTTTCTCTTTTTTTTTTATCCTAATCTCATGGGTTGATGAGGAAACCCATGTTGCTTGTGGGGACTTCAATTTAGTTTTATCGTTGATTTATTTGAGTCACCCCTGCAGAGGCAATGTCTGTATCCCGTTTTTTGTGAAAGGGTGGTTCTCGTTTTCTAACTGATATGCAAATCTTCCTTGGACAATAAAGAATAAATAGAAACGCTTCATTATGTTATGTGTATATAAAAATAAGATATGCATACGAAAAAAAAAAAAAATTAATTAAGGTAGGTCCGGTATTCTCTTGATATCTACTGATCTTGAAGATGATGAAGTTACGGCAAGAAGATATTGCAACGGTTGCTATAATTTATCTAAGAAATCATATGATGTATGTACGTATTCGAGTGAGAACGTACTCGTGAAATAAGCAACATTAAGTAAACAATTACTGATATTTGATTACTGAATATAGCCTACAGTATGAAAATACAAACGCAAATCCACAGTGCATAAGTATACACACATACGTACACACACACACACACGCACAGACACACACAGACGCCCCCCCCCCCCCAGCCGAGATAAAGACATGAACTCTCGCAAGCTGAGACGCAGATGGGCGGAGTAGGAGGATGTTAACCATGGTGGCTGTGCAGGAACCACAGGATCATCCTACGCCCCTGTGGGAAGCCGCCCCCCTGTGTTGCATCACCCCCTCCCCCCTCCCTATCCTCCCCCAACCTAACCCCCCACCCCCTCATCGTCTTCCCCCCCTTCCTCCCTTCCCTATCCTCCCCCAACCTAACCCCCCCCCCCTCTCATCGTCTTCTTCCCCCTTCCTCCCCCAACCTAACCCCCCCCCCTCCTCATCGTCTTCCCTCCCTCTCCTACCTCTCCTTCCTCCCCTCCCTCTCCTCCCCCCTCTCCATCTCTCTCTCTCTGACTCACTCCCTTCTTACTCTTTCTTCCCCATCCACCCACAAAGGCAGCTTTTATTCCCCAAGTTGCCTCACTTTCCCAGTTGTTTCCTTTCTCTCTTCTTCCTTATTCTCACCTCTTATCGCTTTATTTTATTATTATTTTTTTTTACCTGTTCTCTTTCCCCCTACCTTTTCTTCCTCTTCTTTACCCTTTCCCTTCCTCAACCCTTCCCCCTTTTCCCTCCTCCTCCTCCTCCCCCCTTCATTTCTTCCTTCGTTTTTCCACATACTCAATCTCCCCTCTCCCCCCTTCCCGTACCCATCCTCCCCCCCTTCCCCTACCCATCCTCCCCCCCTTTCCCTATCCATCCTCCCCCCCTTCCCCTATCCATCCTCCCCCCTTTCCCTTACCCATCCTCCCCCCTTGCCCTCCCCCACCCTCCCTTCCCCCTCTCTCCCCTCCCCCCCACCTTGGCTAAGCACCCTCATGGATATTGCTTCCACTTTCAGACTCACTATTATAAAGATTTTTTTCTTTATTCGTTTTCTTTTCTCTCTTATATTCGTTACACTCGACTTTTCTTTCTATGTTTTTTTTTTGTACCTGTCTATTTTCTTCTCTTCTGTTGTATTTTGTATATATATATATATATATATATATATATATATATATATATATATATATATATATATATACGTATACACACACACACACACACACACACAAACACACACACACACACACATATATATATATATATACATAAATGTATATGTATATATGTATATGTGTGTGTGTGTGTGTGTGTGTGAATGCATTATGTATATAGAAATTCTAGTTTACGAGTTTATAAACGTATCAGTAGTAGTAGTAATACTGCTGATGGTTGTATTGTCATTATCAATAGCATAGTTACGCTTATGATGATAATGAATATTCCGTATCCTTATCACCATCACCTTATACCATATAATTTTCTTCCTTTATCGGAACAGCAAAGAAATATTACAAAAAATGAATAAATAAATAAAATACATTTTAACAAAGACTAACAACAATCTAACACCTATAGAATCTAAATATAAAAATTTCTAACAATCAAATCTAGTAGTTTAAGAATCTAAAAAAATCTAACGACCGAAAATTATTTTATTCTTATCGAGCAAATCCGATGATTTTAATAATCTGACATTCTGCTATTCAAATAATCTAATAATTAATGATATGTCAGTTGAATAACCAGACAATGTGATCATCAAACGTAGTTCATTTCGCGTTCCCACATCGGCTGCGTTCCCTTGCGTTCCGTTGCGTTCTTGTTGCGTTCCTGTGGCTTGTCTGCGTTCATTCTCTTGTCTCTTCTCTGTCCCTCTCCTCAATGTTCCGTTCCTCGTTTCTTGTTCAGAAGGAATAAGTTGCCGTTCTCAATTCCTCTCCGTTCCCTACGCCCCTTGTCTGCTTTCATTCGTTGTCGTTTTCCCTCGTGATTCGCCAGCGTTCCGGTCCGTTCCGTGACGTCACGTTCCCTGTGTTCCGTTCCCGTTCCTTGTTCACTTATATTCATTATCGTTTTCCCTCGTAATTCACTGGTGTTCCATTCCTGTTCCTTGACTATTTTCACTTATAGCCGTTTTCCGTTTTTTTTTTGTTTTTTTTTGTGGATTTCTCTTTAATTGAGATACATTTTGGTGAATATTAAAGATGTTTTGTATTTCTTCTTGTTAACGTTATTCACCTATTTATTTTTCTATTTATTAACGAGTTTCTCATTATTCCTGTTATTATCATCATTGTCATTATCATTATCATTGTCATTATCATTATCATTATTTTTATTGTTATTATTATCATTATTCCAGTAAGTTCCTATTATTATTGTAATGACTATTTTTATTGTTGTTATTGTTGTTATTATTATCATTATTAATATAATTTTTGCCAGTAATATTATTAACATTAATAGCATTATAATCATTATTATTCCTATTACTATCATTATTAGTACAATTGTCAATGTTAATATCATTATTGTTATAATTATCGTGATTGTTGTTAAATTCCTACTGCCTATCATTATCATTATTATGAGCAGTAGTAGAATTGATATTATCCTCATTATCATTAGTACTAATATTATTATTGTAAATAACATTATTATTGTTATCGTTATCATTAGCATCAGCATTAATAGTAGCAGTATCCTTATCATCAAAATTAGCCATATTGTAATCATGTTATCATTATAATTTTATAACAGTTATCACTATCACTATTACCATCATCAATACTACCGTTAACGGGTATCTGTTCGATCGGTTAACTAATCGAACCGAACTTTCGTTGAAATCCAGAAAACAGGGAAATATATCGACTTGGGACCTTTTCAGGTGGCCGAGAATATTCATAAGATGACTTTGAAATAGGACGTGATAAAAGTAGAATAAACTAAAAAAAAAAAATAAGAAGAAGAAAATAAATAATAAAAAAATAAATAATAATAATAAAGTAAATAAAAATAAATAAGTAAAAAATAAAAAATAAATAAATATTGGAATATTTGGTGAGAAAGTGGAATGAGTATCGCCAGACAAAGCGACATAAAACGGGTCCATTGCATGTTATTTTAATTACATTTTATCAATTAAAGAACATATATCGTAATTACACTTTTCTTGCGGTATTCATCATCTTGATAATGATAAAAAGGATGATAATGATATTACTGATACTATTCATAAAATTACTCCCACTACTATTGCTACCAATGATAATGAAAATTAAAACATTGATGATGATACTAATGATATCGATGTTCATGGTGATGATAATGGTAATGATAATGATGATAATAGGGATACAAATGGTAATGATAACAATAACGATAGTAAAAAATATGATAATATGATTATGATGCTAGACTCAATAACATGATAATGATGATGATGGTGATGATAGTAATAATGATGATTATGATAATGATAACAATAACCAAAATAATATGGATAAAATTGGCAGTGAGTAATAACAAAAACAATAGGGATACTAATGATAAAAACAAAAATAAGAAATATACGGTATGTATGGGTGTGTGTGTATGTAAGTGTGTGTGTGAGAGAGAGAGAGTGTTTGTGTGTGCGTGTATGTGTGTGTGTGTGGGTGGGTGTATGCGAGTGTATACGCGTATGTATATGTAAGTATATATGTGTGTATGGATATATATGTACGTATGTGTCTGTACGTGTATGTATTTCTGTATTCACATCCAGGAAGGATGAGGTGAAGGGATAGGAACTGGATGAGCTGAAGGGATAGAGGAGCAGAGGGGGAGGGGGAGGGGGAAGCGAGAGGGGGGGGGGGAGGGGGTGAGAGGGAGGGGAGAGGTCCTCAGGTAAGGTCAACCCAGGTGTCCTAAACAAGATATCTGAAGGAGGGGGATACACATCTACCTGTTTGACGGGAAGAAGAGAAAAAAAAGAGAATAATGTTTGTAATAAGTTCTAAGCTCTATATGTGGAAAATATTTGACCGATGTGGCTTTTCTTTGAGGAAAATATTGACCAAACAATCCTCTTAAGATTCGAGTTTGTTTTGTTTTCGGTCTGGATTTTTTTAGTTTTGTTTTTGTTGTTGTTGTTATCTGTATGTTTTTTTTTTTTTCGTATGTCGCTGTATCGTAATTATTATTGTTATTATGTGTTTAGTGTCGTTATTATCATTCTTGTTCATTTGATTATTATTATCATATTTCATATTAATACTATTATCATTATCGTCGTCTTCATTATTATCATCATCCTAACTATTATCATTTTCTTAATTATGATTAGGATAATAATGGTAATAATGATAACAATGTTAATGATATTGATAATCATTGTTCGATGTTGGTTAATTATTACCACTTTTATTATCATAATCTCTGTTTAATGTTGGTTAATTATTATTTTTATAATTTTTCATCATCATTTTTATCATAATTATTTTTATGCATTTCATCATGATTATTATAATTACCATTACCATGATTAACATTATTTACATTATCATCATTATTGTCTTTTATATCATCTTATCATTATCATTACTATTGTTATTCTTTTTATCAATATTATCATTATGATGATTCTCGTCACTAT
>NW_028234435.1:22690119-22692619 GCF_977035675.1 Penaeus japonicus
ATCATCCTCGTCAGTTGGTCGTCCTCGTCAGCTGATCGTCTTCGTCAGCTGATCGTCCTCGTCAGCTGATTATCCTCGTCAGCTGATCGTCCTCGTCAGCTGGTCGTCCTCGCTGGCTGGTCGTTCTCGTCAGATGGTCGTCCTCGTCAGCTGATCATCCTCGTCAGTTGATCATCCTCGTCAGCTGATCGTCCTCGTCAGCTGATCGTCCTCGTCAGCTGATTATCCTCGTCAGCTGATCATCCTCGTCAGTTGGTCGTCCTCGTCAGCTGATCGTCTTCGTCAGCTGATCGTCCTCGTCAGCTGATTATCCTCGTCAGCTGATCGTCCTCGTCAGCTGGTCGTCCTCGCTGGCTGGTCGTTCTCGTCAGATGGTCGTCCTCGTCAGCTGATCGTCCTCGTCAGCTGATCATCCTCGTCAGCTGATCGTCCTCGTCAGCTGATCGTCCTCGTCAGCTGATCGTCCAAGGCAACTGGCCGTCCTCGCTGGCTGGTCGTTCTCGTCAGATGGTCGTCCTCGTCAGCTGATCGTCCTCGTCAGCTGATCATCCTCGTCAGCTGATCGTCCTCGTCAGCTGATCGTCCTCGTCAGCTGATCGTCCAAGGCAACTGGTCGTCCTCGCTGGCTGGTCGTTCTCGTCAGATGGTCGTCCTCGTCAGCTGATCGTCCTCGTCAGCTGATCATCCTCGTCAGCTGATCGTCCTCGTCAGCTGATCGTCTTCGTCAGCTGATTATCCTCGTCAGCTGATCATCCTCGTCAGTTGGTCGTTCTCGTCAGATGGTCGTCCTCGTCAGCTGATCATCCTCGTCAGTTGATCATCCTCGTCAGCTGATCGTCCTCGTCAGCTGATCGTCCTCGTCAGCTGATTATCCTCGTCAGCTGATCATCCTCGTCAGTTGGTCGTCCTCGTCAGCTGATCGTCTTCGTCAGCTGATCGTCCTCGTCAGCTGATTATCCTCGTCAGCTGATCGTCCTCGTCAGCTGGTCGTCCTCGCTGGCTGGTCGTTCTCGTCAGATGGTCGTCCTCGTCAGCTGATCGTCCTCGTCAGCTGATCATCCTCGTCAGCTGATCGTCCTCGTCAGCTGATCGTCCTCGTCAGCTGATCGTCCAAGGCAACTGGCCGTCCTCGCTGGCTGGTCGTTCTCGTCAGATGGTCGTCCTCGTCAGCTGATCGTCCTCGTCAGCTGATCATCCTCGTCAGCTGATCGTCCTCGTCAGCTGATCGTCCTCGTCAGCTGATCGTCCAAGGCAACTGGTCGTCCTCGCTGGCTGGTCGTTCTCGTCAGATGGTCGTCCTCGTCAGCTGATCATCCTCATCAGCTGATCGTCCTCGTCAGCTGATCGTCCTCATCATCGTCCAAGGCAACTGGCCGTCCTCGCTGGCTGGTCGTTCTCGTCAGATGGTCGTCCCTGCCAGATGAATGTCCTCGTCAGATGGTCGTCCTCGTCAGCTGATCGTCCTCGTCAGCTGATCATCCTCGTCAGCTGATCGTCCTCGTCAGCTGATCGTCCTCATCATCGTCCAAGGCAACTGGTCGTCCTCGTCAAGTGGTCGTCCCCGCCAGCTGGTCATCCTAGTCAGGTAGTCGTCCTCGTCAGGTGGTCGTCCCCGCCAGCTGGTCGTCCTCGTCATCGTCCAAGGCAACTGGTCGTCCTCGCTGGCTGGTCGTTCTCGTCAGATGGTCGTCCCTGCCAGATGAATGTCCTCGTCGGGTGGTCGTCCCCGCCAGTTGGTCGTCCTCGTCAGCTGGTCATCCTAGTCAGGTAGTCGTCCTCGTCAGGTGATCGTCCCCGCCAGCTGGTCGTCCTCGTCAGCCTAATGAAGCAACAGCCTGTGCTACTGACGACCCCCCCTGAGTGAAGTGACGTGAGGCCCGACTTTAATTACTGCATTGGATAAGAGGCATTTGCATAATTAGCAAGCATGAGGCATAAGCTCTTGCACCCCCCCACCCCTCCACCCCCAACCCCGCCCCCGCTACTGCCCCCGCCATCCCCCTCGCTTCTGTCCTTCCCCACGGTGTTGTCTCCCCTCCTCCCCTCCTCCCCTCCCCTCCCCTTTCCCTCCACTTCTGTCCTCCTCAAGTATGCTATCCCCCTCTCCCCTCCCTCCCCCTCCTTCCCCCTCCCCTCCCCTTTCCCTCCACTTCTGTCCTCCTCAAGTATGCTATCCCCCTCTCCCCTCCCTCCCCCTCCTTCTCCCCACTCCGTCCCCCTCCTTTCCCCTCTTTCTCCCCGCTTCTTTTTCTATCCTCTTCCCCCTCCCCCTCTCCCCTCCCCTTTGCGGTGACCTAAGATATTATTGATTTTTCAAAGATCAGAGGAGGTTTTTTTTGCCCTTCCTCCCTCCCCCTCCTCCCCTATTCCCTCTTCCGTTCTTAATATTCCATCTCTTTTCTTCTTCCTTCTTTTACCTTCTCTATTAATCTTTCTCCTCTTGCCAACCTCCCCTTCCCCTTTCCCCTTTCACTCTTCCCCTTCCTTTTCCCCTTCCTTC
>NW_028234435.1:22705119-22712562 GCF_977035675.1 Penaeus japonicus
CCCTTCCCTCTCCTCCTTTTCCCTCTCTCTCTCTTTCTCTCCGTCTCCCCCTCCCCCTCCTTTTCTCTCTTCCTCTCTCTCTTTCCCCCTCCCTCTCCTCCTTTTCCCTCTCTCTCTCTTTCTCCCCCTCCCTTTTTCTCTTCCTCTCCCCCCCTCCACCTCCCTCTCCTCCTTTTCCCTCTCTCTCTCTCTCCTTGTCCCCCTCCTCCTTTTCCCTCTCTCTCTCTCTCTCTCCTTGTCCCCCTCCCCCTTCCTTTCTCTCTTCCTCTCCCCCTCCCTCTCCTCCTTTTCCCTCTCTCTCTCTCTCTTTCTCCCCTTCCCTTTTTCTCTTCCTCTCTCCCCCTCCCTCTCCTCCTTTTCCCTCTCTCCCATTCTCTCCCCCTCCCTTTCTTTCTTCCCTCCCCCTCTCCTCTCCCTCTCTCCCTCTCTCCCTCTCCCTCACCTATTACCTGACCAAACTCCACTCATTTACCTGCACTCCCGAGTTGCGTGAATGACGTCACCCGCCCAGTTCGACATGGGTGTTTTTAGACAATTGCCGAAGTGCCATTAAGGAGGAGACAGGGTCGTCACCAGCGTGTAAACTACCTACCTGCTCTTTCCATTGTTATGTGGCTGATTTTTGTTCCTTTTTTTTTTTTTTTTGGTTTCTTGAAGGAATTTTGGTGGGGTGGGGTGGGGTTGGGTGGGGGAGGTGGGAGAGAGGAAGATTAATTTCTTGGGATTATGTTTATATATAGGCGTGGTGGCTGTGTGGTGATTAAGAGGTGGTGTGTCGTGTCGTTAGCGAAGGGAGGGGGAGGGGGGAGGGGGGAGGATTATAAGGGATAAAGGAAGAATGTAATTTACCGCGTGTGTTCTGAAGGTAGAGGGAAAGTGCGTTCGTAATTTGCCAGTATTTCCTCTCTCTCTCTCTCTCTCTCTCTCTCTCTCTCTCTCTCTCTCTCTCTCTCTCTCTCTCTCTCTCTCTTTTTTTTTTTTTTTTTTGGGGGGGGGAGGAGGAGAAGGAGGAGGTGTTCCTTTTTCCTCCTCCTCCGCCTCCCCGCCCCCCCTCCCTCCTTATCGTCTTCTCCCTCCCCACTACCTCCTCCTCCTCCTCCTCCTCCTCCTCCCACCTCTCTATGTTCCATTACGCTTTCGTACGCTTGGCTAATTGACCATTAGAACTTACTTCTTCTTTAACACAATAACACCCCCCCCCACACACACACATACCCTCCCTCCTCCTACTTCTCCCCCTCCTCCTCCTCCATCTCTTCTTGTTCTTGTTGTTTTTCTTCTTCTATCACCTCCTCCTCCTCTTCCTCCTTCTCCTCCTCCACCTCTTCCTCCTTCTCCTCTTCCGCCTCTTTTTCCTCCTCCTCCACTTCCTCCTCCCCCTCTACTTCCACCTCCTCCTCCTCCTCCTCCTCCACCTCCTCCCCCTCCACCACCTCCCCCTTCTCCTCCTCCCCTTCTCCCACCTCCACCTCCACCTCCTCCTTCCCCCCTCCACCACCTCCACATCCCCCTCCTCCTCCCCCTCCTCCTCCTCCTCCTCCTCCTTCCTCCCCCTCCACCACCTCCTTCCTCCTCCACCTCCTCTCCCTCTACCTCCCCTTCCTCCACCTCCTCCTCCTCCTCCTCCTCCTCCTCCTCTTCCTCCACCACTTCGCCTTCCACCTCCTCCTCCTCCTCCACCTGCACCTCCATCCCCCCTCCCCCTCCCCCTCCTCCTCCCCCTCCACCACCTCCACTTCCCCCCCCTCCACCTCCTCCTCCTCCTCCTCCTCGACGGTCCTCTTTCCGTCATTAGTGAGGAAGCCGACGACGTCCGTGTCTGGCGACGGTTGGGGCGAAAGGAGCCGTGTTTTATTTCCCGCCTCTTTTTGGCGAGGTTTTTATTGTTTCGTAAGCTGTCGATCCGGTGGAGAGGGAGAGGAGGGAGAGGAGGGAGAGGGAGAGGGAGATGAGGAGGATGGTGGAGGGAGAGGAAGAGGAAGGGGGGAGAGGGAGAGGAAGGGGGAGGTGGGGGGAGAGGGAGAGGAGGAGGAAGGGGGAGGCGGGGGGAGAGGGAGGGGGGGGGAGAGGGAGAGAGGTGGGAGGTGGGGGGGAGAGGGAGACGAGGGGGAGAGGGAGAGGGAGACGAGGGGGAGAGGGAGAGGGAGGGGAGGAGGAAGGTAGGGGGAGAGGGAGAGGAAAGGAAAGGTGGGGTGTGAGAGAGACGAGGGGGAAGGTGGGGGAAGTGGAAGAGGGAGAAGAGGGGGGGGAGGGTGAGGAGGAGGGAGGTGGTAGAAAGTGGGAGAGGGAGAAGAGGAGGAAGGGGGAGGGGAAAGAGGTGGGAGAAAAGGGAGAGGGATATGAGGAGGAAGGTGGGGGAGAGGGAGAGAAAAGGGTAGGAGGGATGAAGTGGGAGAGGGGTGGGGGAAAAGGGAGAGGGAGCGGAGGAGGAGGGAGGTGGGGGATGGAAGGAGGTGTGGGAGAGGGAGAGGAGGATGAAGGTTGGGGAAAAAAAAAAAAAAAAAAAAAAAAAAAACGGAGTAAAAAGAACATCGAGAATCAATCACTGAGAAATGATAATGATGATAGATAAATATATTCATATGTAAAGGAAAAATTGTATCAGAATGTGACTCTGCAGGAGGAGGAAGCCCCCCCCCCCCCTTAGTTCCCTTCATCCCGAATCCCAATCCTCACCCCTCCTGCTCCTCCCCAATACTCTCCGGCCTCCCCTCCCCCCTCCCCTCCTCCCCTACTCACTCCCCTCCTCCCCCACCCACTCCCTTCTTCCCTCCCCTCCTCCCCTGCCCACTCCTCTCATTCCATCCCTCCCTTCCTTCTCTATCCACCACTCCCCCTCCTCCTCCTTCCCCCCCACCTCCCCTCCTCCTCCTACCATCTACCCCTCCCCCTCTTACCCCTCCTCCCTCACCCGCCATCCACCCCTCCCCCTCCTACCATCCACCCCTCCTCCCTTCCTCCCTTACCCACCACCCACCCCTCCTCCCTTCCTCCCTACCTCCCTTACCCACCCCTCCTCTCCTACCTCCCTTCCTCCCTTACCCACCATCCACCCCTCTTCCCTTCCTCCCTTACCCACCCCTCCTCCCTTCCTCCCTACCTCCCTTACCCACCACCCCTCCTCCCTTCCTCCTCCCTAACCCCCCTCCCCTCCCATCCTCCCTCCCTCCCTCCCTCCTTTACACCCCAACCCCAACCCCGACCATCACCCTCACCCCCACCCCACCCCCCACCCCTGTGCCTGAAGGGGGACCGGCTTTGGCGTTTATTGGTCAAGTGAGAGCCAGAGAGACACCGCCGGGTTCCACCACAACTATAATTGGCGAAGTTGTCACTGGCCTACGGTTCAGACCTCCCTGAAGTATAGGCGATATGAGCTGTACCGGTGCCCCCCGATGGATGGACAGGAGGAGCCGAGGGGGGAGGGGGAGGGGGAGGGGGAAGGGGGGGAGGAGGAGGAGGGGGAGGTGGTGGAGGTGGTGGAAGGGGAGGAGGAGGTGGAGGAGGAGGAGGTGGAAGGGGAGGTGGTGGAGGTGGAAGGGGAGAAGGAGGAGGAGGAGGTGGTGGAGGAGGAGGAGGAGGAGAGGAGTGAAGGGGAGGAGAGTTAAGGAGGGGAGGAGGAGGGGGATGGAGAGAGGATGTGAGGTGAGGTGAGGAGGTTTGAGGAGGAGGTGTGTGAGGGGAGTGAGGGGGATGTTGGAGGCTATAAGGGCGAAACACAGAGCTTACGGGGTGGGGGGGAGGGATGGGGGGGGGGAACTACAAGAAGGTCGAATTCCATACTCGCTCGATACAGGATCTGGATCCTTATGAGGAGCTGCTGCTGCTGCTCCTGGTGGGGGAGAGGGTGGAGGGGGAGGGGGAGGGGGAGGGGAGGGTGTTCCTTCGCCGATCGGGACTTCACGAAGAATCCTGGAGGTACGGATCAAATCCCTTCCCCCTTCCTCCTCCTCCTCCTCCTCCCCCTCCCCCCCTCCCCCCCTCCCTGTGTATGGCGGAGGTGGCGTTCCCTTTGTCTAATTTCGAACGCGAAAGAGTTGATCGTATCATCTCCTGTGGGTGGGGTGGGGGGAGGGGAGGGGAGGGGGCGGCCGGTAGCTCCTGAGGATGCTGACGGGGATGCTGACGAAGGGGGGTAGAGGGAGAAGGAGAGGGGGTAGGGAGAGAGAGAGGGAGTGAGAAGGAGAGAGAGAGAGAGGGAGTGAGAAGGAGAGAGAGGGTGGGGAGGAGGAAGGGAGAGAGAGAGAGAGAGAGAGAGAGGGAGTAAGTGATGAGAGATAGGGTGAGAGAGAATAAGAGAGGCAGAAAGAGAAAGAGAGAGAGAGAGAGAGAGAGAAAGAGGCAGAAAGAGAAAGAGAAAAAGAAAGACAGAAAGAGAAAGAAAGAGACAGAAAGAGAAAGAAAGACAGAAAGAGAAAAAGAGAGACAGAAAGAGAGAGAGAGAGAGAGAAAGAGACAGAAAGAGAAAGAGAAAAAGAGAGACAGAAAGAGAAAAAGAGAGACAGAAAGAGAAAGAAAGACAGAAAGAGAAAAAGAAAAAGCCAGATCGATAGATAGAGAGCTTCTTGTCGTCGTTTTCGGTGGAGCGGGAGGTCGTAGCTCAGTGGTCGTTCCAGCGTCTTTTTGGTGGTCGTCGAGGCGGAGGAATGTCGTTGAGCCATTAGCTTCACCCGCGCCAAGAGGTCGCATGATTTAGCTCGGTGGCGCGGGGGGGGGGGGGATTGCTTGGGTAGATGTGGCGAGCGTGGTGAGGCTGTCTCTTGCTCTTGTTCTTGTTCTCGCTGTTTCCCGTTCCTTTCTCTCCCTCCCTCTCATTCTTCCCTCCCTCCCTCCCTCTCATCCCTCCCTCCCTCCCTCTCATTCTTCCGTCCCTCCCTCTCATCCCTCCCTTCCTCCCTCCCTCCCTCTCATTCTTCCCTCCCTCCCTCCCTCTCATTCTTACCTCCCTCCCTCTCCTCCCTCCCTCCCTCCCTCCCTCCCTCCCTCCCTCCCTCCTTCCCTCTTATTCTTACCTCCCTTCCCCCCCTCCAACCTCCCTCCCTCCAACCCCCTCATCTCCCTCCCCTTCGACAACCCCAACCTCAACCTCCTTATGTTTTTTTCCTTTCTTTTTTTTCGAGGGCCGTTCATCACGAACATCTGCAAGACACAAAATGAACCCATGAGGAACGTATCAATAATTACAGAGTCATTAATGGACCAATTAATACTAATACGTTCCATAATGACCAGCATAATGGTGGTTTGCTGATTGCATATTGAAAGACAGGTATAAGTGATTAGGATATGATACTTGGATTAGCTGTTCTAATCATCACTAAATCACTGTAAGATGCAGTGGTGGTTGGTATATGTTGGCGATTTTGTGAATGCTATAGTGTCGGAGTGATGATGATGGCAAAAAGGTATTGTGCCGTGGTTATGGTGATGTGGTTTTGTGACCAAGTGACAGTGACAATAGTGATGATAGTGATAGTGTCCAGAGAGATAGTGATTCCGACACCTGACACCTGACTAATGACGGACATTACGCAGGATAATATTTTCCTTTTCTTGTAATCAAAATTGACATAGGGGTCATGATTGCCCTCACCATTAATGACGGCGCCGACGGCCTCGAGTGCGACGATGACACCATAAGCCACTCGACGAAAACCACGTGATGGTGGCTTGTGGTAGCCAGGACCAGAGCCGACCAGGATAGGGCAGGACCCCCCACCACCACGCCCGGGGCAGAGCGACCAGACACGGGCGCTGCTGGTTCTCAGGCCCCGGTGCCCCTCCTCCTGCTCCTCGCCTCCTCCTCCTCCTCCTCCTCTTCCTTCTCTTCCTTCTCTCCCTCCTCAGCCTCTTCCTTCTTCTCTTCCTCTTCCTTCTTCTCATCCTCTTCTTTCTTCTCTTCGTCTTTCTGTTATCTTCTCCATCTTATTTTCCTCCTCCTCCTCTTCCTCTTCCTTCTTCTCTTCTTCTTCTTCCTCCCCCTCCCCCTCCTCCTCCTCTTCCTTCTTGTCTTCTTTTCTTCCTCCTCCTCCTCTTCCTTCTTATATTCTTCTTCTTCCTCTTCCTCCTCCTCCTCCCCTTCCTCATCCTGCTTCTCCTCCCCCTCCTCCTCCCCCATCTCCCCCTCCTCCTCCCCCATCTCCCCCTCCTCCTCCTCCTCCCTCTCCTCCACCTCCTCCTCCCTCTCCTCCTCCTCCTCCTTCTCCTTCTGCTGTGTCCTTATCTTATCTTTGGGGTCTTGAATTATTCAACGTTCTGTGATTCTTATTTGAATCGGGTGAGATAAATTGAAACATCTTATTGCAAGGCGCTGAGATTTCCTTTTTCTTGTTCTTAGCCTGTGTCTTATCTTCTGTGTTTCTTTACTTTTCTTTTTTTGTCTTTATTTGCTTCTCTGTTTTTTTTTTTTGTATTTGTGATTTTTTTTTTCTCTCTCTTTCTCTCATTCTTTTTTTTTTTTAGATATATTTTCTGTCTCTCTGGTTGGCTTGTTGGTTGTCTCTCTCTCTCTCTTTCTCTCTCTCTCTCTCTCTCTCTCTCTCTCTCTCTCTCTCTCTCTTTCTCTCTCTCTATTAGATCTATCTATCTATCTATCTATCTATCTGTTCCCCTATCTCTTTCTCCCTGTCCCCTTCCCTCTCTCCCTCTCTTGTCTTATCTCTCTCTCTCTCTCTCTCTCTCTCTCTCTCTCTCTTCTCATCTCCTCCTCTCGTCTCTCTCTCTCTTCCTACTCTCCTTTCTCTCTCTTCTCCTCTCTCTCTCTCTCTCTCTCTCTCTCTCTCTCTCTCTCTCTCTCTCTCTCTCTCTCTCTCTCTCTCTCTCTCTCTCTCTCTCTCTATCTATCTATCTATCTATCTCTATCTCTCTCTCTATCTATCTATCTATCTATCTTCTCCTTCTTCTTCTTCTTCTTCTTCTTCTTCTGCTTTTCTCCTCCTGCTCCACTAAAGAGACAAAGAAACTGAAGATGTAAATAAAGTACAAAAAACAACGAAGAAAATGAAACATTTAGAAAAGGGGAAAAGAAAAAAAAGAGAAAAAAAAGAGAAAAAACAAAAACAAAAGACGAAAAAAGGGGGAGGGGATGGTGAAGGGTGGGGGGGTGGTGAGGGAGGAGGGGAAGAGGGGGGTGAGGAGGAGGGGGAGGGTGAAGGGGTGTTGTAGAGGAAAAGGGGAAGTAGGGGATAGATGGAAAACTAAGCTGGGTGAGGTGCTGAATGAAGGGGGAAGAGGGGGAGGAGGGTAAAGTTGAACATCCCTCTCTATATTATATCCCCCCCCCCACACCCCGAATCACATCCCCCCCCCTATACCCCAAGGGTATGACGGACAACCCCCCCCCACCACCCCCCCCCCCCCCACCCCCACCCCCCGAGACCCCCCCCACGCCCCACACTCCACCACACCACCACCCCCCCACCGATACATTGTCAGGGGCCCTCT
>NW_028234435.1:22712662-22715162 GCF_977035675.1 Penaeus japonicus
TCAGTGTTGTTGTTGTTCAATATTCTTCAGTGATGTTCCATGTTGTTCAATGTATTTGTTGTATGTTCAATGTTGTTATTATTTGTTCAGTTTTGTCGTTTGTTCAGTGTTGTTACTGGTGTTGTTTTCTTTTCTTTTAAATTGTCGTATGTTCCGTGCTGTTACTTGTTCAATGTCGTTCTTAATTGTTCAATATTGTTTGGTCAATGTTGCTTTGTGTTTATTAATTGTTGCATTGTTGCGCGGAGTGGATGGGACGTCAATTTTGCATAATGATTATGATGGTAGTTATAATGATAATAGCTACAAAAATTATGACGATAATAGCAATAACAAATAATGATAATGATAATGACAAAAATAACAGTAATGATGATATTCATAATGATGATGATAATAATAATAATAATGATAATAATAATAATAATAATAACAACAATAATAATAACAAAAATAACAGCAATAATGATAATTATAATAATAATCATAATAATAGCAATAATGATAACAATAATAATAACAATAATAATAATAATAATGATAATAATAATAATAATAATAATAATAACAATAATAATAACACTGACAAAGATGATGATAATAAAAATAATAATAATAATAATAATGATAATAATAATGATAATGATGATAATGATAATGATAATAATAACAGGGATGATAATAATGATAATAATAATAATAATAATAATGATAACAATAACAACAACAATAATAATAACAATGATAATGATGATGATGATAATAATAATAATAATGATAATAATGATAATGATAATGATAATAATAAGGATAATAATAATAATAACAATAGTAACAACAACAATAATAACAATAATGATGATAATGATAATTACAATAATAACAATAACAATAATAATAATAATTTTAATGATGATAATAATAATGATAATAATAATAATGATAATAATGATGATGATAATGATAATGATAATAATAATAGTAATAATAATGATAATGATAACAATAATAACAATAATGATGATAATGATAATAATAATGATAATAATGATAATAATAATAATAATAATAATAATAATAATAATAATGCTAATAATAATAATAATAATGCTAATAATAATAATAATAATAATAATAATAACAATAATAATAATAGTAGTAGTAGTAATAATAAAATAATAAAAATAATAATAATAATTATAATAATAATAATATTGATAATGATAATCCATCCCCATGAACAACACCAAAACCACAAGAGCAGAGGAGGCGGCACACCAGGTGATTCCTCGACGGCCAGAGCATAAGCAGACACGAGCCAACAGGGAGAGGGAAGTCACTGGTACTGTGTCATGTCAGGAGAGGTAAATCGTCTATGCAAAGAAAGACTGTTAGGGGTGTTGTTAGGGAAACGAGAGGGCGGGAGGGAGAGAGGGGTGAGGGGAAAGAGGGTGGGAGGGATGGGGATTGGTGAGGGGAAAGAGGGAGGGGAGGGGAGGGATGGGGTTGGGATGGGAGGGAGGGGATGGGGATTGGAGGGAGAGAGGGAGGGAGGGGTTGGGAGGGGTTGGGAGGGGTTGGGATGGGATGGGAGGGGAGGGGAGGGATGGGGATTGGAGGGGAGGGGATGGGAGGGGATGGGATGGGATGGGAGGGGAGGGGATGGGAGGGAGAGAGGGAGGGGATGGGATGGGAAAGAGGGAGGGGAGGGGAAAGAGGGAGGGAGGGGGTGGGAGTTGGGGAGGGGATGGGGTGGGAGGGGAGGGGATGGGATGGGATGGGATGGGAAAGAGGGAGTGAGGGGGGGGAGGTGAAAGGAGTGAGGGGTGCTGGGTGGATGGGAGGGGAGGGGAGCACAACAAGGGGAAAGAAAGAGGGCGGGGAGGGGAGGGGGGGGGGGGGTGTGGGTGGGAGGGAGAAAGAGAAGAAAGGGCGGAAGGAAAGAAAAAAAATAAAATGGGGAGGGAGGGGAGGGGATGGGAGTTGGGGAGGGGATGGGAGTTGGGGAGGGAGGGATGGAAGGATGGGGTGAGGTATGGTGGGAGTGAGAGTGAGAGAGAGAAGGAGAGAGATAGAAAAAAAGAGAAAGAGAGAGAGAAAAAGAGAAAGAAAGAAAGAGAGAGAGAGAGAGAGAGGCGAGTGATCAGAGAGTGAAAGAAAGCCCGAAAAACATCCATCCATCCATCCATCCATCTACCCACCTATCCCTTCTCACCACCAACACAGACAAACAGACAGACAGACACACAGACACAAAACAAAAGACACACACACGAGGCCAAGTAACGCCACGTGACCCTGGCACCGGGAGAGGGGAACGCGGGAGGGCCAAACAAGTGCCGTGTGGAATCTGAATTTCAAGAGAGGGGAAAGCGAGAGATATGGCCCAGAACGGTCGCTGGTGGGGGGGGGGGGGGGGGGGGGGGGAGAGAGGAGAAGAGGGGGGGGGGGGGAGGAAAAGAGGGAGGGAGGTGGGGGGTAGGGGGGGGGAGAAGAGAGA
>NW_028234435.1:22735162-22737662 GCF_977035675.1 Penaeus japonicus
TGATACAACTCTCGACACATGTTCAGTTATGAATCATTATTGCTTAGATAGAACGTCTGGAATCGCTGTTCTCATTTCGTTTTTATTTTTTGGTCTCTCTCTTCATTTTTCTGTTGTTCAACGGGATTCCTACAAGACATTGGGGAAAATAGGTAAAGCGTACGCTCATTATCATCCCATGGAATTCCGGAATTTGATATTAATAAGGTTTTGCTTTATACAGGCGGATTGGAATTTAATTCCTTCTCTTCACTGTAAAGTACATTGTTCCATGTTATGCATTTCCGATGAAATATATGTTTTGACGTGAGATGAAACGAATAAGAATAAAAAGAATAACATGAAAATGATGAAAATCTAAACATGAATAATTTATTATAACCGTAACTAAGACTCTAAAGATTTCTTTCTTGAAACATCTACAGAACCTAACTTGCACTGGGACGAGGGGGAGGAAGGGGGAGAGGAGAGAGGAGGTGCATGTCGAGGGGAAAATGGGGAGGGCGAGGAAGGGCGAGAAGGGGAAAAGGGGGAAAGGGTTTTTCCTGGCGATTAAGTGTGACTAGCTGAGAAGGGCATCGCCAGGACCCTTGACACTGGGGTGAGGGGTGTGAGGGGAGGAATCAGGGGGAGGGCAAGGAAGGGAGAGAGGGAAGGAGGGAGGGAGGCAGGGATAGGGAGAGGTGGGTGAGGGACATAGGGTTGGGGCGAAGGGCGTGCATTAGGGCGCCCCCGGGAAGGCGTGGCGGCGGAGGCGGGGCGGCAAGGAGCGCCTGCATGAGGGCGTAGCGGGAAGGACAGACCTGCAGGCGTTAGTGCGACGTGGGCGGGGAGGTGGTGGGTGGCGGAGCCGCGGGCGGGCCGAGGGGGTGCCGCAGCCCTTGCACGAAGGGGCTGTTGAGCAGGAAGGGCGGCAGCAGGGAGGCGGGCGGCAGGAACGGGTTGGGGGGCACGAAGGGCTCGGAAGCCAAGCGCAGTCTCTCCATTTCCGACTCCTTGAGGCGCTTGTCCTTGGCGCGGCGGTTCTGGAACCAGATCTTGACCTGCGTCTCCGTCAGGTTGAGCGAGGCCGAGAACTCCGCGCGCTCGGCGATGCTCAGGTACTGCTTCTCGCGGAACTTCTTCTCCAGCGCCAGGAGCTGCTGCGTGGTGAAGGGCGTCCGCGGCTTCCGGTTGGGCTTGTGCTTCCGCAGCGTGACCTTCATGGGGCCGTGGAACCGCGGGGGCTCCGGGGACTCTGCGGGGGAGAACGCCAAGGTGAGACTTAGTGGCTGAGGCTCGAGGAGCAGGCGACGGCGCTCGGAAGTCGCTCGGGCATTTCCTCTTTAATTGGGGGGAGCGAGGCAAGACAGGGACACATGAGGGAAGACTAAATAGACATTGTCTTTAAATACTGGAAGACTAAAATTAGGTACATGATGATATAATTGTTTTTTTTTTACATAATTTTGAAAGATAGTTCAGGGCTGTCGGTACTGAATGTAGTTAGTGACCTAGACGATTAAAGAGCTCGTGTTGGAGCCCGGGGCGCGCCGACCTCGCACGCAAGCGGGCGAGGACAAGGACGAGGAGGAGGCGACACTTACTGTTGAGGGCGCGGAGGGACAGCTGGTGGTGCAGGAGGGGGAGCGAAGGCCACAAGCCCGCCTGCAGGTGAGGGGGCAGAAGAGAGTGAGGGGGCGGCGGGCCCGGGTGGCCGAGGCCCGTTAACCGCGGGTCCTGCAGGGGGCCCAAGGCGGTGGGTCTGATCACAGGCTGCGAGGACGCGAGGAGGCGGTCGCCAGCGTCCCGTTCCTTCTCGTCCTCGGGGTCGGTGTCCACGTGGATGTCCTCCTCGTCGCGGTCGTCGTCCTCGCAGCCCGGCGACGACGGCGCCGTGTGCTCGCTGCCCTCGCGGTCCTTCTTGCACGCGTCTCCGCCGCCGCCGCCGCCGCCGCCGCCCCGCTCCTCCCGCAGAAGGAACTCGGCCGTGTGTGCGGTGCCCGGGAAGCTGAGGGGACTTCTGTGTTCGCCGTCGGGGCCTTCGTCCGAGTGTCTGGCCGAGCGGGACTCGCCGCCGCTGAGGATGGAGTCCACCGAGAAGGACGAAAAGCTCTTCCTGACGACGGCGCTGAAGGCGGACTGGGGCTTCTCCCCGACGCCGGAGTTCACTGTGGCGCCAGACATCGCGGATCGATCTGGTCAACCCGTCACGAGACTGTTTTGTTCTTTGAAATTAAAAAAAAAAAAGCTTCAAAGTTGCGGTATTTCCACTTTCCCTTCACACATTGGGAGGCGCCCTCGGTTACGGCTCTAATTTCGCTTCCTGAACAACGGCTGATTCGCCATTCCACAGCAACAAGACCCGCGCACGCCGCAGCACTCAGTCTATAACGCAAAGATACAGGCGAGGACACTGATTACGGCAGCACATAATGTAAACACCGACGAGCGCAAATTCATGTGGTCAACTATACAAAGTTCACCGCAGACTGGCACTTATCACCAGACAGCATCCGAG
>NW_028234435.1:22742662-22760162 GCF_977035675.1 Penaeus japonicus
CTCTTCCCCCCCATCTGTCTGCAGGGCCCCGGCTTGCAACTTGAGCAACATCGCTAAACTAATTGCTTAACTGAGACATAAGCTAGCTGCAACAGGTCCATTGCATTTATCTTCGGACGCAATAATAAATCTGCTATTACTGATAGCCATTAAGTAGGCTGCTTAATGACAGTTCCAACAGCTGTGAATTACAACCCGGGTGATGTTGTGGCGATTGCGTCATCATTGTTTATGTTTAGGAGAGCACGTGGTTGGTGTTTTCGTTGTGGTTTGGGAGGTGGTATGCGTTTGCGTTATTGTTGTTTTGATGTTGTTGTTGTTGTGGTTTGATTCTTGTTGTGGTTTTGGAAGGTATGGTGATTGAACAGTCATTGTTTATGAGTGATATGAGTATGAGTTTTTATTTTTATTTTTTTTTATTGTGGTTTATGTGAGATACGAAGGGATTGAATTATTATTGTTTATGGGTATTAAAGCACGTGGTTATTATTGTGGTTTATATGGCTAGTAATTGCGTCATCAGTGTCCATGAATTTAAAACACTTACTTGTCGGTGCAGTATTGCAAAAGGAAGTGACTGTAATTTGCAACTAGTAAAAGCTGAGTCGATGATAGATATTTTGATTTGCTGTAGTTTCTGATAGCGTTAATTATCGCGTTATTAATGAACCTCTCATAATTTAGGTTGGTAGGCGGTGTTAAGTGATGACTTAAGGTGGTCAAAGAGGTCTTAAAGTATAGAATAAAGACTAGTATTATAAACCCACGAGGATCCTCCGCTCTTTCTCTCTCTCTCTCTCTCTCTCTCTCTTGCTTCCTTGCTCTCTCTCTCTTACTTCCTTGCTCTCTCTCTCTCTATCTCTCTCTCTTTCTCTCTCTCCCTTTTTCTCTCTCTCCTTCTTTCTCTCTCTCCTTCTTTCTCTCTCTCCCTTTTTCTCTCTCCCTCTTTCTCTCTCTCCCTCTATCACTCCTCTCTCTCTCTCTCTCCCTCTCCCATTCTCTTTATCTATCTCTCCCTCCCTTTCTATCTCTCCTTCCCTCTCTATCTATCTCTCCCTCTCTCTTTCGCTCAGCCCCCCACCTCTCTTTCTCCGTTTCCCCAACTCTCCCTTTATTTCCTCTCATCATACTCAATCCCACTACACTCAGAATATCTACCAATTATAAACAATTGCAAACCATGCAACACTACATCGCAACATACCTAGATGTTCTCTGTTCATGGATGAAGTGTATTCGTTACGTCGTACGCATGTACAAAAGAACAATGAACAAATACAGGATGACTTTCGACAGCAAGTGCAATTCACACGAGGCAGCATAGATGACACAGGGGGGGGGGGGTTAAATCGTGTCTAATTGTCTAATTTTTATAGTGTGTATACTTTTAAAGATATAATCATGCTTGTAAGATTGATGTGTGTACTATTCATTACTCTTTCTATTACTTTGTATTAATGTTGCAATTTTTCCTCAAGAGTTATTTACGTTATGATAATCAAGGCTATTGACAATGCTATCATTACTATTGCTGTTACTATTACTATTACTACTACTATCAGTATTACTACTTCTGCCACCACTACTACTAAATACGTGTAAACATTCACATGAATCCACATAACTTTAAGAATAAGGGTGATAGTGATAGTGATAGGGATAATGATAATGATGATGTGATGGTGATGATGATGATGATGGTGGTGATGATGATGACATACAGACTCCTTCAATTTTCTATAATTTTCTCTTTCTCTCTCCTTTTCACTATCTACTTCTTCCTTCTCTGATATCCTAAGACCTCATCAGTCGAAGATGACGTCATCTCTTAGGAAATCCTTCGGGAAAGCACGCCCGGAATCCTTCGCTTCTTGGGCCCCTCCTCCTGTCTCCTCATCCCCCCCTTACCCCCCTCCTCCTCCCATCCCATCTTTTATTTATTTGTTTTTTGTTTGTAAATAGCTTTGTTGATATATTTTTTCGTTTCTTTCTTTATTTTTCTATCTGTTTACTTATTTATCTATTTATCCATCTATCTATCTATCTATTTATATATTATTTATCTATCTATGTATTTATTTATCTATTTATCTATCTATCTATTTAACTATTTTTCTATCTATTTATTTACCCATTTATCTATCTATCTATTTATTTATCTATTTATCTATTAATTTATCTGTTTATATATTTGGTACCTCTCTATATCTCCTTGCGGTACCTTTCCTTTCCAAGCTTTTTGGTATCCAGTCTACCTCGTCTTCCTTCCCCTTTCCCCTTCTCTTTCAACCCCTCTTCCCCCTCCCCTCCCCTCCTTCCCCTCTTCCCCACTCCCCTCCCACTATTTCTCCTCTTCGTCCTCCTCCTCCCTTCCCCTCTTCCTCCCTCTCCTCCTCTTCTTTCCCACTCCACTCCCACTATTTCTCCTCTTCGTAATCCTCCTCCCTTTCCCTTCCACTCTTTCCCACTCCACCTTTTCTCCCTCTCACATCCCTCCCCCATCACATCCATTCTTTCCTTTCCCCCCTTCCCCTTTCACCTTCTTACCACCCCCTCCTCCTCCTTCCTATCCGGACCCCCACCCCTTTCCATATCCTCAACCCAGACCACTTTTGCCCCCTCCACCCCCCTAACAAGCGACCCCCCCCCCTCCCCGACCCATCATTCATTCCCCCACCTTAACCCCCTCCCCTATCCCACCCCTAACGCTCCCCTTCCCTCCCTCTCCCTCCCCACCCCCTCACCTTCCCTCCCTCTTCCTCCCCACCTTTCAACCTTCCCCTCCTTGCCCCCTCCTCCTAACAAGCAACTCCACCCTAACCAACCCATCATTCATTCCCCCACCCTAACCCCCTCCCCTCCCCACCCCTAACGCTCTCCTTCCCTCCCTCTCCCTCCCCACCCCTACCCCCTCCCCTTCCCTCCCTCTTCCTCCCCACCTTTCAACCTTCCCCTCCTTGCCCCCTCCCCCTAACAAGCGACTCCCCCCTCCCCAACCCATCATTCATTCCCCCACCCTAACCCCCTCCCCTCCCCACCCCTACCCCTTCCCCTTTCCTCCCTCTTCCTCCCCACCTTTCAACCTTCCCCTCCTTGCCCCCTCCCCCTAACAAGCGACTCCCCCCTCCCCTCCCCACCCCTTCCCCTTCCCTCCCTCTTCCTCCCCACCATTCAACCTTCCCCTCCTCCTCCCTCCACCCCACCCCCTCCACCCCAACGCGTCACCAGTCTGGGTCAGTTTATGAATGTTGGAATGCCTCTTTAATTGACACTTTAAGACGGATAATCAAGCTCTTGCATTTAATTGGCAAGTCTGATTAGCTATTCGTCTGCTGTAAATTATGATCGATTCCTCCTTTCCTTTCCTCTCACTCTTTCTCTCTTTCTGTCTCTCTCTCTCTCTTTCTTACTCTTTCTCTCTTTCTGTCTCTCTCTCTCTTTCTGTCTCTCTCTCTCTTTCTTACTCTTTCTCTCTTTCTGTCTCTCTATCTTTCTTACTATTTCTGTCTCTCTCTCTTTCTTACTCTTTCTCTCTTTCTGTCTCTCTCTCTCTTTCTTACTCTTTTTCTCTTTCTGTCTCTGTGTTTCTTACTCTTTCTCTCTTTCTGTCTCTCTCTTTCTTATTCTTTCTCTCTCTCTCTCTCTCTTCCTTTTCTTATATGCAATGGGGGTTTGGGAGGTGAAGGAGGGAGGAAGGAGAGAGGAAGAGGGAGGGGCGTAAGGGTAAGGTGTAGGGAGAGATGGGAAGGGGGAGGGGTAGGAGAGGAGTAAATGGAGAAGAGAAGGAGAAGAGGTTGGGGCATATGAAGGCAGGGGGTGGGGGGAGTGGGTGGTAAGGGAGGAGGAAATAGAGGATTGGGGGGGGGGGCAGAGTGAAGGGGAGAGGGAGAAGATGCTCGCGCGCTCTATATTTGTTTGTGTACTTATATATCTATGATAAACACACACACACACACACATACACATCAACAAACAAGTCCAAGAAGGGGGGGGGGAAGACAGGGGGGGGACTCAATTCCCAATTTAACTAATCAGCCAATTATAGCGCCCACACATTCCGTCCCATCGCCAGCCTCAACGGGCAAAATTCCCTCAGTCAATAGCAACACCACTAAGTCATGTCAACGCACATCAGCTGCTGCTAATTGTAATTCTTATTCTTTTATTCATAGGTTTCGTCTTTTTGTTATCGTTAGTTAGTTTTTTTTTCTTTCTTTCTTTTTTCATCTACTTTTTTTGTTGTTTGATTGTTTTATTTTGTTAAGTCTACGGAGAGAGAGAGAGAGAGAGAGAGAGAGGGAGGGAGGGAGGGAGGGAGAGGGAGAGAGAGAGAGAGAGAGAGAGAGAGAGAGAGAGAGAGAGGAGAGAGAGAGAGAGAGAGAGAAAGGAAGAGAGAGAAGAAGAGAGAGAGAGAGAGAGAGAGAGAGAGAGAGAGAGAGAGAGAAGGAGAGAGAGAGAGAGAGAGAGAGAGAGAGAGAGAGAGAGAGAGAGAGAAAGAGAGAGAGAGAAAGAAAGAAAGAGAGAGAGAGAAAGAGAGTGGGAGACAGACAGAGAGAGAGAGAGAGAGAGAGAGAGAGAGAGAGAGAGAGAGAGAGATAGAGAGAGAGGAGAGAGATTAAACAAAAAGAGATCATATATCTATCATAACAGCAACAATTCCAGTAATAATTCCATAAACATAAATGGCGACAGTAGTAATAGTAATAGTCATGGTACCATTAGTAGTGTGATCAGTTAAATAACATGAATTATAATGATAACAGCAGTTTTAGTAGCAATATCAGAAGTAACAATAGTAGCAATAGTACAGTGGTAGCAGTAGTAGTAATGACAATTTTAATAGTAATGATGCAAAAGTAGCAGTGACTAACATTACCAGCAGAAGCAATGGTAGGACATGTACAGTAGTACCACCATACAAAGATAAAAAAAAAAAGAATCCATCACTATACTCGACTACCAGTAATAGGTAGCAGATCCCTTAGGGAGAAATAAAGCAACAAACAAACACGGATTCCTTCAGTCTATCTCCGACCTCCATGGCCGCGCCGCGTGAAAGAGCTTCAATTTTTCACAACCGCCTACCTTCTCGCTGAACAAACAGGCCGTAATTTGTTCATATTACCCTCAAGCACAGGCCTACCAACTCCTCGTAGATCATTTGATTAATGGCTGAATGTGGGGCCAACAAAGGCAAATATTTCCTTCAGGATAATAGGTACTTGAGATAAATATGCTGTGACGAATCTTCGGGTCTTTGAGTATTCGAGGCGGCGGGGTCGGGGCGGCGGGTCTCTCGGCCGAACAGCTGGTTTCGCCGAAGGAAACTTTCTCTCTTTTCGTTCGTTCGTTTTTTTTTCGTTTTTATTTATTTATTCATTTCTTTTTTTTCTTTACTTTGGCTTTTTATTTATTTTGCTTCACTTGAATATCGATTTTTTTTCTTGTTCTGTGTTTTCGATTTTTTTTCTTAGTTTTCACGTAGCGTTTGGTTCTGACATGCTTTATATACACTCTATTTTCGACTGAAATTGACACTACAATATAAACTCATGACCAAAAATAATTGAATAAACAAATGAACACATAAAACGACGAAACCACAATTTGATAACAACACAAACACAAACTAAATACACAAATACACCAAAAAGAAACAGAAATAAAGAGAAAATAACAATTCGAGAAAAGGAAAATAGAAAACGCGTTCAAAACCTCGAACGAAAAAAATGGCGCGGTTTCGGAGAGCGCGGGAACGAGCGAGAATGAGAGGGAGAGAGCGCGGGTCCAACAATACTTTGAAGCTGTCACAGAGAATAGATTATTTGCTCTTTTGACAACGGCGCATAGGGTCGCTCCATTCATTATCTGCTATTATGAGCGCCTATCTATTACTCATTGTGATGTAAGGTCGCAATTTCTTTATTCTTTTTTTCCTCCCTAAAAGCGATCGGGAAGACAGGGGATTTTGGACCTTCGAACCGAGGGGCTATAAGGTCGATTTTTTCCCGCCGAGGGGTCGTAATAGCTCTGATCATTCACGTTTATTACGTAATTATCATCCCTGGACGTGAAGTAATAGCTCCGGCTGCTCGTGGAATTTGCTTTATTGTTGCATCATGAAGTTTCAGATTCACGGTATTCCGTACCGTTTTTAATTCGCTTTCACCTCTAATGGCTTTGAATAAATTATTATAACTACTGCTACTGCTGTTAACGTCATTATCATCATCACCATTGCTGTAATTAGTGTTATTTTTACTTTTATTGACGTTTTTACCACTATTACTGTCATTATTGTTTTCATTATCTTCATCCCTATCATCATCACCACCACCATCATCATCATTATCAATATTCAAATTACTACATATTTACCAATCTAATCAACTTCTTATATGGCAGTTCATCTACCCTTCCTTCCCTCTATTTCTATTGATTCTTCTGTCGATTCTTATCCTATCATTATCAATAAAATTACAATCCTATAAAGACAGATCTCCGAACACCCGATTTGTTTTTCATCTTTTTTTTTCTGAAGCCCTTTTGAGCGGACAGTCGCGTGTGTTCAGTTCATCATCTGTAGAATTGCAAGTGGCAACATCGAGGTATATGTTAATAACCTGAGATAATGTATGTCAATGGTACATCAAGTAAGAACACTCATTTAAGTACAATCACAGAGAGAGAGAGAGAGAAAGAGAGAGAGAGAGCGAAAGAGAGAGAGAGAGAGGGAGGAAGTTATATGTATATATATATATATATATATATATATATATATATATATATATATATATAGCGATAGATAGATAGATAGAGAAGGAGAGAGAGAGAGAAACAGAGAGACAGGGGGAGACACAGAGAGCATGCATATATAAGTAAATATGCATACAGTTGTTCAGTACTATATATGGACAGCAGATGCCATACAAATAGATTTTCATTTCTGTCCTTACCCTACATGGTATGGGGGGAAGGGAAGGAGACGAGGGAGGGAGGGAGGGAGGGAGGGAGGGAGAGAGAGAGAGAGAGAGAGAGAGAGAGAGAGAGAGAGAGAGAGAGAGAGAGAGAGAGAGAGAAGCCGAGAGAAAGAGAGAGTATATAACAGAAACAAGAAGACGAAGAAGTAGGAGAAGAGGATAGGAGAAAAAAAATAAGGAGAAGGAAAGAGGAGGATGGGAGAGAGAAGGAGAGAAAGAGAAAGAAAGAGAGACGAGGAGAAGAGGACCCGCAATCAGTCCCTTTCTTCACCAAATCTAAATGTTTATCATCATCACGGCATCTGCGACTATAGGATGTTAGCATACAAGGTAAGAATTCGTCTTGGTTCCTCTGCCTCGTCGATGGGGGCTTGATTGCCGTGGGAAAGTGTGTCCCAACTCGCATATATAGGCAGTCAATTGGGACGCCTTCACATACCATTGGGACTTGCTCTTATGTGTAGAGTGATGGTTAGGGTATTTGGTAAACAGATATGAATGTACTCGCACGCGGACGTATGAGTACAAAGACACACGGATACACATTTATGATGTATCTGTGTTATAGGTTTGTATTCATATTAAATGAGGGGATGGTCAGGGTATATATACAGATGCAACACCTGCACACACACACGCGCGCGCGCATCTCACACGAGACACTATGAAGTATGTAAGACAAAAACCTTCACACACACACACACACAGAAAGAGAGAGAGAGAGTGAGAGAAAGAGAGAGAGAGAGAGAGAAGGAGAGAGCGAAAGAGAGAGAGAGAGAGAGAGAGAGAGAGAGAGAGAGAGAGAGAGAGAGAGAGAGAGAGAGAGAGAGAGAGGGGGGGCGAGAGAGAGGTATAGATAGATAGAGAGATGGAGAAACAAAAGAGAGAGAGAGAAGGAGAGAGCGAAAGAGAGAGAGAGAGAGAGAGAGAGAGAGAGAGAGAGAGAGAGAGAGAGAGAGAGAGAGAAAGAAAGAGAGAGAGAGAGAGAGAGGAAGAGAGAGAAAGAGAGGGAGGAAGAAAGAAAGAAAGAAAGAGAGGTGAGGGGGACGAGAGAGATATATAGATAGATAGAGAGGTAGAGAAAGAAAAGAGATAGAGAGAACGAAAGAGAGAGAGAGAGAGAGATAAAGAAAGAAAAGAGAGAGAAAAAGAGAGAGAGTCCTATTCAACTCATATCAATCCCTGTCTATCGATAGATGTCTCCCGACGTCAATCGATTTCGTATCACTGGTTCCCCCGTCTGTACATTACACCAAGTTCTGATGAATGGATAGATTTGCATTATTATTATTATCATTATTATTATTTTATTTTACTTTTTATTATTATTTTTCTTTTTTTGAGGAAAATGATTCGTTTATTGAAGTTGTCCTTGGGAAAAGGTAATGGAGTTTATTTTTGTTTTGTTTTTATCTGTTTATTGGGATAATAGAGTCGAAGTTTTATTGTATTATATTGATTATCATTATCATTTTCATTTGTTATTAATATTACCATCATTATCCTTTCTGTTATCATTATCATCATTATTATTACCATTATTACTATTGCTCTTGTTATTATTTCTTATTTTTGTTATCATTATTACCACTATGATTAGCATTTTTGATATTAATATCATCATTATCATTATCATAATTACTAATATTACTATTATCAATATTACTATTACTCTTGTTATCATTATTTCTATTATGCTTATATAATCAATACTGACAAAATAATCATTATCGTTTTATTATCATTATCATTATCATCATTATTACTGTCGTTATCATCATTTTGTATTTTTGTTAATCAACATTATTATTACCATTATCACCATCATTATTACTATTATTGATATTATTATCATTGTCATTATAATAATTACCATTATCCTTATCATCATTATTATATCATCATCAACATTATCATCAAATATCAGTATTATCATCACATCATTATGATCATAACCATCATCATCATCATCATAAAATGTGTAAGTGTGAGTCTGTATGTGTATGTGTGTGTTTGGGAATGATTATGTATTTGATATAAAACATCTATGAAATTAAAGATAATGATAATAGCAAGCAATAAATTGCGTTAATAAGCATTTATCATAATGATACCACAATTATCATAAGAATGAGCACAGCATACAATAATTAAAGAAATTTAATCAATGAGACATAACCTCGTAATCGGTATAATCACATTACGAATCTTATATAATTATTCAATAAATAAAATAGATAAAGTATTCGATTTATAAGAAAAATAAGGTAAGGATTAGAGAGAGGTATATGGCCTTAATGTTATTTGTTGTCCGCGCGTGTGTTGAGGTTGACCAGAGAAACGGCGCTGTTTCGTAATGACGTGTAGGGCTCAGTGTATTGATAAAAGTCATTTAGCTTTACTTGATCTCTCTTTCATCTTTTTCTCTCTTTGTCTCTCTCTGGCTCTTTGTTTGTTTGTGTGTGTGTGTTGGGGGGGGGGGGTTGTGTTTGTGTGTGTGTGTGTTGGGGGGGGGGGTGTGTGTGTTTGTGTGTGTGTGTTTCTGTCTTTGTCTCTGTCTCTATTTCTGTTTTTGTTTGTCTATCTAGTTCTCTCTCTCTCTTTCTCATTCTTTCTCTCTCTCTCTTTCTCTCCTCTCTCTCTCTCTCTCTCTCTCTCTCTCTCTCTCTCCTTCACTCCTTCCCTCTTCTCTCATCCCTCCCCTCCCCCCATCCCTCTTCCCCTCTCATCCCCTCTCCCTTCCCTCTCCCTCCCTCCTTGTCGTCTTTCTCCGTAATGAAGGCCACAGGGTTTGATGGTTCCCGAGTTGTCTTGTGGCGGCGGCTCCTCTTGGAAAATGAAGGAGCGGAGAAATTGCCAAGAACACATGCGGTCTTTTGCAAACACTTTAGAAGGGGGGCGGGTGGGTGGGTGGGTTAGGAGGGGGCGGGTGGGTCTAGGAAGGGGGCGAGGTGGACGTAGGCTGGGGGCGTGGGCGAGTAGGCGGGGGGGGGGGGGGGGGGGGGGGCGTCGGCGAGGGGCGGGGAGAGAAGATAAAAGTCGTTGAGTAAGTTTTGTCCACGTGTTGCGGTTAGGTGTCTTCCGCCCTTCGTCTTTTTCCCCTTCTCTCTTTCTCCTTCTTTTCCATTTCGATTGGTTTACACTCTTTTGCTGTTGTTGTTTTCTTAATCTCTCTCTGTTTGTCTCACCACCCCCGTCGCTCTCTCTCTCTCTCTCTCTCTCCTCCCCCCATCTCTCTCTTTTTCTCTCTCTCTATTTCTCTCTCTCTCTCTCTCTCTCTCGCTCTCTCTTTCTCGCTCTCGCTCGCTCTCTCTCTCTCTCTCTCTCTCTCTCTCTTTCTCCCTCTTTCTCTCTTTCTCTCTCCCTTTCATCTCTCTCTTCTCTCTCCTTTCTCTTTCCTCTCTTCCCTCTCCCCCCCCCTTCTCTCTGTCTCTCTATCTCTCTCTCTCTCTTTCTCTCTCCTCCCCTCCATCTCTCCCTTTTTCTTTCTCTCTCTCTCTCTCTCTCGCTCGCTCTCTCTTTCTCGCTCTCTCTCTCTCTCTTTCTCCCTCTTTCTCTCTCTCTCTCCCTTTCATTTCTCTCCTCTCTCTCCTTTCTCTTTCCTCTCTTCCCTCTCTCTCCTCCCCCCCCGCCCTCTCTCTCTCTCTCTCTCTCTCTCTCTCTCCTCCCTTCTCTCACTCACCCTTCTTCTCTCTTAAACAGTTCATCCATTTACCGACGTAAATGCCACAGATAAATCTCTCTCTCTCTCTCTCTCTCTCTCTCTCTCTCTCTCTCTCTCCTCCTCCCCCCCTTCTCTCTCTTTTTATCTCTCTCTCTCTTCCTCCTCCCCCCTTTTCTTTCTTTTTATCTCTCTCTCTCTCTTTCGCTCGCTCGCTCTCTTTCTCGCTCTCTCTCTCTTTTTCCCTCTTTCTCTCTCTCTCTGTCCCTTCCCCCCTCTCTCTCTCCTCCCTTCTCTCACTCCTCCTTCTCCTCTCTTAAACAGTTCATCCATTTACCGACGTAGATGACACAAATAAATCAAGTATTTATAAAGACAAAATAAAAGAAAGATAATTAAAAATATAAATAAATGTTGGCGATTTCTGATGAGGCTTAAAATCATGCGGATAAAACTGATACAAATCATCTCGTTATTTAGAATGATAATAATGCCAATACTGATTTCTTTAAAGGATGTGAATATTTGCAATGAGATTAATTAAACGATAATATTAATGATCCAAACTGCAATGATGATGCATTAAGATCATTATGACGAAATACCAATAAAGACAATACCAATAGGAGGTATAAATAAATGATGAGAAATATAAAAAATGATAACGTTAATGATTATAATACAAATTATGATGACGTTCACTAGAATAACAATGATATTGATAATTGGCAATTACTAGCCATAATGGGATCATAAAGTGTGCGTGTGTGTGTTCGTCTGTGAAGAGTGGAGGGGGGGGAGGAGACACAAATTGATGAACATGAATAGGAGGAGGGAGGGAGGGAGGGTGGGTGAGAGAGAGAGAGAGAGAGAGAGAGAGAGAGAGAGAGAGAGAGAGAGAGAGAGAGAGAGAGAGAGAGAGAATAGAAACAGACGTAAAGACAGACAGAAGGAAAGGGAGAAGTGACATTTGGATAGAGAGAACAAGAAAGAGAGACAAGTAAATAAATTGAGAGAGAAAGAGAGAGAAAGAGGCGGGAGCAAATGAGAGTGAGTGAGAGAGAGAGTGAGAGAGAGAGAGAGAGTGAGTGTGAGAGAGAGAGAGAGACAGATGTAAAGACAAAAAGAAAGAGAAAGAATGATGTGTAAAAAAAGAGGGCGAAGAAGAAAATGAGAGAGAGAGAGAGAGAGAGAGAGAGAGAGAGAGAGAGAGAGAGAGAGAGAGAGAGAGAGAGAGAGAAAGAGAGAGAAAGATCAAGATCAAGAGAGAGAAAGAGAAAGATCAAGAGAGAGACAGACATACAGAAAAAAAGAGAGAACCCCCCCTCCCCCTCTCCATAAACAAAGAGAGACCCGCTAAATGCTACAGCAAACAGGAAATTCATTACGAACCCGGAGCACGCTTCAACAGCCTCTCAATAAAAGGCAATAAGCAACCCACGTGGACATTTATAATCAACTTAATTATTTCATTTACATTCGCACAATTATATCTTCATACACAGACGTTTTCGCTGTAGAAACGCAGTCCCAACGAGCCTGGAGAATGTTTGTTTACATGGATCAGCTGATCCCCGCTTCACCACGTGCGAGTCACGTGTCTCTGACGCCTTAGCCGTCGGTGCTTTTAGAAGTTGACGTTTCGGTCGCGAAATAAAGAGCAGCGAAATGTATCTGTATTAATTACCCAGTACGAAGTTAATTGACATGGGCACAGTCCGCTAATACCTAGCTAATTAATGTCCCCACGAGCCGGAATGCCCAAATACCCAAGTAACTCCGTGATTGGTTTATTGACAGTCACTGATAAGTAGCTATTCTCTAACGATCTTTTATTTGGTTATTTATCATCATTATTATTATCACTATTATTTATTTTATTCTATTTTTTTGCTTTGTTGAAGGTAGGTTTGTCTCAGTGGCATACCCAGTGTCCTGGTGAGGCATACCCCTTGGACCACACCTGCACGCATTTAACCTTTAAACTGCACCTGTGGGGTATTCTGACACCAACTTCTCCCTCCACCTCCCCCTACCCTCTCCTCCCTCCACTCGATAATATCTTCCTCCTCTTACTACCTTATCCTCTCTTCCCTCCTATCACTTTTCTCCTTCCCCCATACCCCCTCCCTCTCCCATACCCCCTCCCTCCTTCCCACTCCATCCCTCGCCCCTATCCCCTTCCTCTCCTCTTCCCCCCCTCTCTCCCCTCTCCCCTCCCTCTCCTCTCACCCCTCCCTCTATCCTTCCCTCTTCCCTCTCCCCTCGCCCCTATCCCCTTCCTCTCCTCTCACCCCTCCCTCTATCCTTCCCTCTCCCCTTCCTCTCCTCTTCCCTCTCCCTCTATCCTTCCCTCTCCCCTCTCCCCTCTCCCCTATCCCCTTCCTCTCCTCTTCCCCCCCCCTCTCTCCCCTCTCCCCTCCCTCTCCCCATCCTCTCTCCTTCCCTCTCCCCTCTCCCCTCTCCCCTTCCTCTCCTCTTCCCCTCCCTCTCCCTCTCCCCTTCCCCCTCCCATGGCACGCACAGGGACCGGCCGAACCTCTTTGCTATTCGTCTCGAGCTTCCAATAAAGTCGAGGAACCTCATAATTAAGATCCGTGGAAACCCCTTGGCGTACCCAGGTGCGCGACGCTATTTATGTACTGCTTACCATGCACAGGTAGCTTGCTTCTCCCCTCCCCTCTCCCCCCCTTCCCCTCCCTTCCCTTACACCCTCCTCTTTCCTCCTACTACCCTCCCGTCCTTCTCCTTCTCTCCCCTTCTCCTCTTTTTCTTACCCACCTACATTCCCCATTCTCCCCCCATTCTTCCCCTCCCCTACCCACCCACCCCCACATAACTTTCCCTCCCTCCCCCCCCCTTACTAGCCATCCCCCTCTTCTTTCTGCCCTTTCCTTACCCTCCCTATCCCTCCTACTCCCACCCTCCCACGCCCGCACGCATACACCCACGGGCGGCGCTTTTGCCCACGAGTTTTATCGATCCACTAAGTGTTTTAAACGTGATGTCTGCGACTCCATTCATTTATTTAATTCCCTCGACCTCTTGCCCTTCGTCCCCCCCCCTCCCCAACCACCCGCCATCTCTCCCGCGGTCCTTTCCCCCCCCCCTCTCCTCAATCTCTCTCGTTCTTCTTCCCTCTTCTCTATTTTCCCCTCCCTCTCTCCTTCTCTCCCTTCTACTCCCATCTCCTCTCTCCCTTCTCCTCCCCCTCCCTCTCTCTCTTCCCATCCCTCTCCTCTTCTTTCTCTCCCTTCCACTTCCCCTCCCCCTCCCCCCCCTCTCTCCATTCCCATCCCTCTCCTCCTCTCTCTCTCCCTTCCACTTCCCCTCTCCCTCTCCCTTCCTCTCCCCCTCCCTCTCCTCCTCTCTCTCTTTTCCCCTCCCCCTCCCTCTCTCCCTTCCCCTCCCCCTCTCTCTCCCTTCCCATTCCTCTCACCCTTTCCCTTCCCTTCCCCCTCCCTCTCTCGCTTCCCCCCTCTTTCTCTCTCCCTTTCCTCCCACCCTTCCTCTCTCCCCTCCCTTCTCCCCTCCCTCTCTCCCTTCCCTTCTCCCCTTACTCAATCCCTCCCCCTCCCTCTCTCCCTTCTATTCCCCCTCCCTCTCTCCCTTCCCTTCTCCCCTCCCTCTCACCCTTCCGTTCCTCCTCTCTCTCTCCCTTCCCCTCCCCTTCACATCTCCTCTCTTCCTTCCCCTTCCCCTCCTCTCTCTCCTTCCCTCCCCCTCCCTCTCTCCTTTCCCTCCCCCTCCCTCTCTCCCTTGCCCTTCCCTCCCTCTCTCCCTTCCCTTCCCCTCCCCTTACCCCTCCCCCTTTCCTCTCTCCCTTCCACTCACCCCCCTTCTCTCCACACACACCCCCCCCCCACCCCACCCCCTCCACGTCACCCCACATGCACCCCCACCCCCCCCCTATTCCCCCCCCCCCCCCCCCCCCCCCACACCAGCCCCCTTTCCACGCACCACACCCCACCAACCCCCCCCTCACCCCCCCCTCCCTCCCCCCCTCCCCCCCCCCCCCCCCCCCCCCTTTAGCTGGGATACGGGCAAAGAGAATCGACAAACACAAACTTTTGGAAGGGGAAGACAAGGGGGGGGGGCGGTGAGTGCCATCTCGCGGTGAAATCTTGAACTATCTTTGTTTAAAGATACCGAAGAGCAGAATGACATTGGTTGGAAAAAAAAAACAGACAGGGGAGAGGAGAAGATAGAAGAAGGAGAGGAGAGGAGAGGAGAGGAAAAAGGGAGAAAGAAGAAGAGGAGGAGGAGAGGAGGAAGGTAAGGAGAGGAGGAGGAGAGAGGAGAAGAAAGACAGAAAAAGAGGAGGAGGAGGGGGAGAGCAGACGAGAAATAAAGAAGAACAAGAAGAAAAAAAGAGAAAAAGAAGAAAAAAGAAAAGAGAAGAAGAAAAGGAGAGACGAATAAAAAAAACGAGATGAAAGAAACAAAAGAGAAAGACGAAGAACAAAAACAAGAGGAGAGAAACAAAGAAAGAAAGAAAAAAAAGGGGGGGAAATACGGTCAAGGAGGAGGGGAGGGGGGGTAGGGAGAAAGATTCTTGAAGTGTGCCTCGAAGGAATGTCTAATACATCGATTATGAGGCCATGAGGACGTGATGCTATGAGGAAGGAATAAACAGGTGCGCAGACTCACCACTGTGTTTTATGACTCTGTCTGTCTGTCTGTATGTATGTTGGTTGATCTATTGTCTGTTTGTCTGTATGTCTGTTGGTTGATCTATTGTCTGTTTGTCTGTATGTCTGTTGGTTGATCTATTGTCTGTTTGTCTGTATGTCTGTTGGTTGATCTATTGTCTGTCTGTTTATCATCTTTATTTATCTGTCTGTCTATCTATGTTATTTTTTATCTATCTGTCTATCTATCAAAAGAGGAACCAGGAGGAGAAATAATATTACGAATTTGATGAAGAAGAGATAAGGGAACAGGAAAAACAATAATGATAATAAAAAAATATTAAGGAGAAGATTGAAGAGAAGAATAAGGAGAAAGGAAGAAGAAAGAGAAACAAGAAGAATAAAGAGAAGAAAGGAAGATGAAGAAACAGAAAAGAGGAAGAGGAAGACGAAAGAGAAGAAGAGAAGAAGGAGATGACGAAAGAGAAGAAAAAAAACGAAAGAGAAGAAGACGAAAGAGAAGAAGAGAAGAAGGAGATGACGAAAGAGAAGAAAAAAAACGAAAGAGAAGAAGACGAAAGAGAAGAAGAAGAAGAAGACGAAAGAGAAGTAGAAGAAGAAGACGAAAGAGAAGTAGAAGAAGAAGACGAAAGAGAAGTAGAAGAAGAAGACGAAAGGGAAGTAGAAGAAAGAAGACGAAAGAGAAGTAGAAGAAGAGGACGAAAAAGAAGTAGAAGACGAAAGAAAAGAAGAAGAAGAAGAAGACGAAAAAGAAGAAGAGAAGAAAAAGAGGAAGAAAAAAAAAAGACGAAAAAGAAGAAGAGAAGACGAAAGATGAATTTAAAAGATCACTATAAGACGAAGAGAAAATAGAAGAAGAATAGACGATAAGAGAACATAAGAAGCTAGACCGAAAGAGAAGAAGATCTAAGAATATTACGAAAGGAAAAGAAGACACTAGAAGAACAAAAGAAGAAAGAGAATCTAGAAGAGGAAGTAACAAAGAAGACATCCACGAGGAATAAAGAGAAGAAACGAAGAGGACAAAGCATTCCCACGAAGGAGTCCTCATCTTAATCATCCTCATTAATCGAATCCCAATCAAGGCGATTAGGGATTAGGCATCCATTCATAATCCCGGAGAGGTTTCGGGTATGCGCCGACATCCGGGGTCTCGCGGAAGGGTGGAGGGGAGGGAGGAGGAGGAGGGGTTGGGAGGGGAGGAGGTGTGTGTGTGTGTTTGTTTGTGTTTATGTGTGTGTGTGTGTGTGTGTGTGTGTGTGTGTGTGTGTGTGTGTGTGTGTGTGTGTGTGTGTGTGTGTGTTTGTTTGTGTTTATGTGTGTGTGTGTGTGTGACTGTGGTGTTTGTTTGTCTGTGTTATTGTTTATATATTAATATATATATATATATATAAATTATATATATACATATATATATATATATATATATATATATATATATACATATATATATATGCATATATAGAGAGAGATATATAATTAGGGCCAGTAGGTGGGGTACCCGGACATAACCCTCTTGAGAGGCCTACGTCCTGCAATGGAATGATACAGGCTGATGAAAAAATATATAGAGATATATATACATATATGCATATATATATATATATATATATATATATATATATATATATATATATATAAATTCCCCTAAAGCCTAATGACCAACTCCGCCAACTATTACGAGAGTTCCCACACCAAAGAATCCTTTTTTTGAAGTCTTTTGAACAAGACAAAATGAAAACCATTTTTCAAAAAGTCCCCCCACTGCTTGCCCTGACTCCCCCCCCATCCTCCTCAAACTCTCCCCTTCTCTTTCGCCCCCCCCCCCCTCTCTCATCCATTCCCTCTTTCTCTCCTCCTCATCCCTCCCTAACCCTGCCTCTCTCTTCCACTCCCTCCTCTCTCCTATTCCCCGTTCTTCCCTCTTCCCTCCCTTTCTCTTCCTCCCTTCTAATCTCCTCCTCCTCCCTTCTCCTCCATTCCTCTCCCCAACTCCTCTTCCATCTCCTCCATTCCTCTCCCAACTCCTCTTCCTCCTCCTCCATTCCTCTCCCCAACTCCTCTTCCTCCTCCTCCATTCCTCTCCCAACTCCTCTTCCTCCTCCTCCATTCCTCTCCCAACTCCTCTTCCTCCTCCTCCATTCCTCTCCCCAACTCCTCTTCCTCCTCCTCCATCCATCCACCACCCACCTCCCCCTTCTCCTCCT
>NW_028234435.1:22770162-22790162 GCF_977035675.1 Penaeus japonicus
AGTCATTTACAAAGTGATTAGACCGACACCTTCCCCTTTCCTCCCCTCCTCCTTCTTACCTTCTTACCCCTCACTCCCTTACCTTTCTCTCCTCCTTCTTCTTACCCCTCAGCCCCCTTTCCTAGCTCCCCCCTCCCCCTCTCCCTTCCTCTCCTCTCCCCGTCCTCCTCTCTCTCCACCCTACCACCCCCTCTCTCTTCCTTACCCCTACTCCCTCCCTCCCTCCCACCCTACCGCCACTCGCCCCCTTCCATAGCACCCCCTACTCCCTCCACTCCCCTCTTCTCCCCTCCTTTCCCCTCGCAACGCCCCAACGCCCGCTCAAACACCAGCTGACGTGGGTAATGTGGGATGAAGTACCGCTGGCGTAGAACCAAGGGGCTAATTAGAGAAGGAGGAGGAGGAGGGGGAGGAGGAGGAGGAGGGGGAGGAAGAGGAGGAGGAGGAGGGGGAGGAAGAGGGGGAGAGGGAGGAGGAGCTGGAGGAGGAGGGAGGAGGAGGAGGAGGGGGAGGAGGAAGAGGAGAGGGAGGAGGAGCTGGAGGAGGAGGAGGAGGGGGAAGGAAGAAGGGAGGAAGGAGAGAGGAAGGAGCAAGGGAGAAAGGAGGGATGAAGGAAGGAGGAAGGAGGGGGAAGATAGTAGAGAGGAAGAATGAGAAAGGAGAGAGGAAGAAGGAGAAAGGTAGAAAGAAGGACGAAGGAAGGAGAAAGGTAGAATGAAGGAGGAAGCAAGAAGGAGTAAGACGTAAGGAGGGAGGAGGGAAGAAGCAAAGAGGCGAAGAGATGGAGGAAAGACTAAATGGTAGCGGAGGGATAGAGGGGGAGGGAGGAGGGGGAGGGGGAGGGGGAGGAGGAGGGGGAGGGGAATTTGAAAGATGAAGCGAGTGAGGGAACTGAAGGGAAGGAAGGGGAAAGAGGGACGCTGAGAAAGAGGGGAAAAGAGGAGGGAAGTTATCAGAATATTTTTTGTCTTTATACTATTATCTCATTTATCTATCTGTCTGTCTGTCATTCCGTTTTGCTTTATATAAACGATGTATTTTTTATTTTATTTTATTTTTTTTTACTTTTTCGTCTTGTATCGATGTATTTGAAGATTTATATATATACCCACTTTATTAATTAAGGTTTCTCAGAATATGAGATATAGAAAAAATATTATGCGTTTGTTGTCATTAGTGTTATTATTATTATCATTATTACTATTATTGCCATTATTATTATTTTCATAATCTTCATCACTTGTATTATCATTATCATTATTATTGTTGCAATTATCATTTTCATTATAATCATTATTACTATCATTGCCATTATCAATATATCAATGTTGTTGTAATTATGATCATCATTATCATCAATGTGATTATCGATATTATCATTATGATTATCATAATTACCATTATCTTTATTAACATCATTATCATCATCATTAACATCATTATCATAATCATTATCATTACTATCATCATCATCATTATCATCATTAATTCATCTACTTTAGTCTTCCCTCCTGACATATCATTCCCATTCTTCAAGATAACCACATTTTCTTTCACATTCAACCCACTAATTAGGAGGTCAGAGGGTGGGTGGGTTGAGGGGAGGGGGAGGGGGAAGGGAGGGGAGAGGTGGAAGGAGGGAGGAGGGGGAGGGGTGTTGAATGGCGGTCTCATGTTCATAAACTTTTTTTTTGGGGGGGTAGGGGGGTTTTAATTGGTCTTTTCCTTGACTTTTTTTTTTAGAGGGGGGAGGGGGAGGGAGGGGTTAAATTGACATTGTTATAGATGTACTTTTTTGTTGTTGTTAAACTGGCATTTTTATAGACTTTTCTTGATTAAATTGTTGTTGTTTTTCAACACTTTCTTTGTTGTTTTTTAGGTTAAATTAACACATTAGGGATTTAATTTTATCCCTTTCTTAGTTTATTATTTGTTTTCTTGTTTGTTTTGGGTATTTTGATTTTCCAATTATTTTTTTTCTAAGTTGTTTTGGTTATTAGAACTGATAGATCAAAGGATATTTCTATTATAAACTCATACATAATTAAGTAGATATATGGATACACAAACCCAAGATTAGATAAGAAAATAGATAGATAAACTAATAGATAAGGAAATACAAACACACACACAAATATATATATATATATATGTTTATATATATAAATATATATATATATAAATATATATATGTTTATATATGAATATATATAGAGAGATATATATATATGCATATATATGTATATGTATATATATAATATATATATATATATATATATATATATATATATATATATATATATATATATATAAAGCTGTCGGCAGTTTATCCTATAAATTCAAACTTAAATCATTAACATCCTCCATCGCATTATAAAAAAAGCTAAGCCCATTAAAACCGTCAGCGGAGCGACCTAATCTTTACATCGACGCCGCGTAATTAAGAGGCGAAATCCGCGCTCTCTATCGGCCGAGGATCTAATTAATCTACAGCTAAATTATATCAAATAGAGCAATTTTCCTCCGTTTTATATGCAGTCGATAAGATGGAAAATAAATAACCCCGTAGTCCCTTCGCGTACGACACTCCCCCTCCCCCTTCCTCCTTCACCCCCTCCCCCTCCCCCTCCCCACAATCCGCCATCTTTCCCGCTCTTTTTTCCCGCCATTTCCCCTACCGATTACTCCCGAAACTTCCCTTTTTTCTCCAAATGCCCTCTTATTTTTAATTAAGATAAGTAAATGACCGGCAGTTAACAACATATCAGATAACAACCCCCCCCCCCCCTTTCCTCTTCCTCTCTCACTCCTCCCCCCCTCCCCCCCCTCCCCCAACCGCCAACGACCCGGGTAATATTTTCATTTGATCGAACCTCGTTGTAATGAACCTTGTGATTATTAATATTATCTTTATTATGATTATTTGTGTTTTGTGTCGAAGGTCTTTGATTTATTATTATCTTTTTTTTTTTTGTTTTTCATTTTCCTAATGTATTGAGATTTTGAAAGAGGAGGCTGGGGCGAGGGTTTTCAATACGAACATCTTGTATTTCCGTAAGGACACCCACACACACACATACTCATAAAGATAAATTGATGCATTCATACATATATACACACATACAAAATTCTCCAAAAATAACAATAACTACAATAATGAAAAAACAAAAAACAAATGGGATTCAAACAACGCCATTCCGTCTCTCGTTTTCTTTGAGTCCCCCCTTCCCCCAAAAAAAAAGGAGCACAATGCGATTCTCGTTTTCTTTTTCTTTTCTTTATCTCAGAAAAGCTTTTCTTGAAGGTCTTTCATTTGGTTAATTTAAGACAGAGAATGTCTTACTAATTTGCGGATAGGCTGAAAGGAGAAATTACCTTATATGAATTGGTTAATGTAATATGATGGTATTAACTTTTATCATTATCATTATCAATACTCTTAGTATCATTATTATCGTTTTAATATTGTTATCATCATTATCAATATAATAATTTCTGTTATTATTATAGATCTTATTATTGTTATTGTAATTACCAGTATCACCACTATTGTTGACATTATTATTATCATTATCAGTATCATCATTATTATAATTTTCATCATTATCATTATTAGGTTCATCATACTGAGGATATTATCACTTATTATCTTTTTATCATTATCATTGTTATCATCATTATCCTTACCATCATCATCATCACACTGCTATCACTATAGCTACCAATAATCACCATAATCACCATCATCAACCGCACCATCAAAATCCCCAACGCCACTATTAACCTCACCATCGTTTTTCCCTACTTGACTCCCCCCAAAAATCATTTCGAAATTTACAATATTCATCACGTAAAAATAATAATAATAATAATAATAATAATAATAATAATAAATAACTATAAAACTATCATTATAAACATAAAAAGAAGAGGAAGAAGAAAAAAAAATACTCGAAAACCATTTGACTCTTGAAGAAAAAAATCAAGAAGTCAAAATATTTCTTCTCTTGGCGGTTGTGTGATGAATCTGCCGTTACGAGATGTCTGTCGTTTATATTTTAAAGACACGCTGCATATTTGCCGAAGGGGGAGTCTGAGGGAGAGGGAGAGAGAGAGAGGGGGGGGGAGAGGAAGAGGGAGAGGAAGGGAGAGAGGAGAGGGAAAGAGAGAGAGAGAGAGAGAGGAGGAGAAGAGGGAGAGGAAGGAAGGGGAAGAAGGAGAGAGGAGTGGGAGAGGGAGGGAGAGAGAGAGAGAGAGAGAGAGAGAGAAAGAGGGGGGGGAGAGGGAGAGATTAGTGGGAGAGGAAGGGAGGGAAAGAGGGAGAGATTAGTGGGAGAGGAAGGGAGGGGAAGAGGGAAAAGGAGAGTGAGACGATGGGGGGAGGGCAGAGGGATAGAAGGAGAGGAAGAGGGGGAGGGAAAAGAGGGCTGGAGGGAGGAAATAGGGAAGGGAGAATGAAATGGAGAGGGAAAAGAGGGATGGAGAAGGAGAGGATAAAGAGAGAGAGAGGTAGGGAAAGGGAGAGGTAGAAGTAGAGACAGAGAAAGAGAGAGAGAGAGAATGAGGTCTGCCCCCACCCCCCTCTTACCTGTCCTCCCACCTCCTTCCCTCCGTCACGAATTAGTTAATGTGGCAAGGTGAGCCCTCTCCTCCCCCTCCCCCCTCCCCCCTCAATGTGTCCTACCCCCTCCCTCCCCTCCTTCCCGTCCCCTCCCTACACAGCCTCTACATCACCTCCTAACCCCCCCCCCTCTAACCTTATCCCAACCCCTCAAATACCTCCAACCCCCACTCCCTCCTCCCTACCCCCTCCACCCTCCCTTCCCTCGACCCTTAACCTCCCTCCCACCCTCCCTCCTCGTACCCCCCTCCCCCTATTCTCATCTTCACCTCCCTCCATCCATCCATCCCTGGCGCTAAACTGTCATTAATGAGGTCAGACCAGGTCAACGCGGGGTCACGGGAGGGTGTTACGTGCCTCGTTACTTAAACCAACAGAGTCGTTAGCGGCGCTCACTTCCGGTGATCTTGTGTCATGTCTCTCTCATTTCTGTCATTCTGTCTGTCACTCTTTCTATTTCTTTTCTCTCGTCCTCGCTGTCTCTTTCTTTCTATTTCTCTTTCTCTCATCCTCTATCTGTTTCTCTTTTTTTCATGCTCGCTGTCTCTTTCTTTCTATTTCTCTTTCTCTCATCCTCTATCTGTTTCTCTTTTTTCATGTCTCTTTCTCTCTTTCTTTTTATCTCTCTCTCATCCTCTCTGCTGATTTCTTTCTCTTACTTTCTATACTTTTCTTATTCTCTCTGTCTGTATCTCTTTCTCACTTTCTGTTTATCACTCTCTCCTCGTTGTCTGTGTTTCTTTATCAGTTTCTTTCTATTTCTCTTTCTCTAATATGTTTCCGTCCGTCTGTGTCTTTCTCTTGTCTTTCTCTCTGTTGTATTATTTCACTCTTCCTACCTTCCTCTCTCTCTTTCTCATTCTGTCTTTTATCGTCTTTCTTTCTTTCTCTTTTTCTTTATCCTTTCCCTTTACCTGTTCATTTCTCTAATTATGATAACAAGAACAACAAAACATTGATAACACAAAAAATAATGATAATAATAGTAATGAAACTGATATTCTAATAATAACGATGATGATAATAATGATAATCATCATGATAATAATGATATTAATGATAGTAATGCTTAATATTAGTAAAATAATAATGATAATAATAATGCTGCTGATGATAGTAATAATGATAATAATGATAATAATAATAATGCTGATGATAGTAATAATCATAATAATAATAATGATTATGATAATAATAATGATGATAATAGTATTAATGATAATGATGATAATGATAATAATGATGATAATTATAATCGTGATATCAATAATGAAGATAATGGTAACAACTATAATAATGATAATGATAATGACGGTAATGATAATGGTAATGATGGTAATGATAATAATAATGATGATGATAATAACAATCATGATAATGAAAATAATAAAGATAATTATAATAATGGTATTGATAATAGCAAAAATAATAATAATAGTAATGCTATTAATGATAGCAACAGTATTAGTAGTGAAAAATATTAAGTATAACAAACTCAGAACCGGGTAAACAAAATCAAATCTGACATTCTGCATATCAATTATATTTCCTCCATTGACAGAAATCATAAACATATTTATAATAGACACCCTGCCATTGACTTCGACATCTTCCCATGCCTTCGAACAGACGAAAAGACTTCACACTTCATCACTTTAATTCAGGTATGAAGTGTTCTCATCGTATCTTTACCCTACCCCCAACCCCCCTCCCTATTGCCTCTATAGACCCTCCCACCCACCACCACTCCTTTATCCACCCCACCCCCCCGCCCCCATCCACGATTCTCTCCCCCTACTCACGATTCTCTCTCCCCCTCCCCTCCCCTCCCCTCTCTCTCCCTCCCCTTCCTCTCCTCTCTCCCCTTCCCCTTCCTCTCCTCTCTCCCCCTCCCCTCCCTCCCTTCCCGTATTCCGGTGTATGCATACTGCGAGCGGATCGAATTATTTTTTTTGTTTGTGTGTGTATGTAGTTGAGGGTATGGGTGGTAGGGGGAGGGGGGAGGTACTAGGAAAAGTGTGGGAGTGAACTGCTGTGGGATCATCCCTCTTCCTCCCCCTCCCTCCCACCCCCTTCTTCCTCTCCCTCCTCTTTTTCTCTCCTCTTCCCTCTCCTTTTCTCCCCCTCCCTCCCTACTCTCTCCTCCTTCCATCACCCTTCTCCCTTCTTCCTCCTCCCTCCTTCCTCTCCCCTCCCTCCCTTCCCACTCCTCCCACCTCCTTCCGTCCTCCTCCTTCCATCACCCTCCCTCTTTCTTCCTCCCTCCCTTCCCACTCCTCCCACGTCCTTCCGTCCTCCTCCTTCCATCACCCTCCTCCCTCCCTCCACCATCCTCCCACCTCCTTCCAACACCTTCCTCCCTCCCTCCTCCTACCTCCTTCCGTCCTCCCTCCGTCCCTCCTCCTTCCTTCTACCCATCCTTCTACCCATCCTCAAAACCCCTGTACCCGTGAGACAAGAACACAAAAAAAAGAACGAGTTGGCACGAAAAAAAATTTGAGTGGGGTGGGAGGGGTAGGGTAGAGGGGGGAGAGATGGAGAAGGGATGGGGAGGGATGGATGGCGAAGAGAGGGATAGCTGGAAGGATGAGGAAGGGAGTGATAGGAGTAAGGGGTATGTGGCAAGAGGGGATGTAAGAGGGGCAAGGGAGGAGGGGGACAGGGAGGGGGAGGGGGGAGTATGTGATTGAATACAGGGGAATGAGGGTTTAGAGGGGGAGGGGGAGGGGGAGTTGCTACAGGTAGGAGGAGGAGAAGGAAAGGAGGGAGGGAGGGGGTGGAGGAGGAAGAGAGATTGAGGAGGAATATGAAAGGAGTTCTTACCTCCCCCCCTCCCCCATCACCACCTCTTCAAAATGCGTGACCAATCTTGACCTCTTTAGGATAAAAGGAATATATCTTTTTTATTCCTTCATTGACTCGAAAAAGGTATTGTTGGAACACACAAGGATGTTACACTAAATTAGATCTCTTTCTCACTCTTTCTCTCTTTTTCCTCTTTCTTCATCGCTTTCTTTCTGTCTCGCTCTTTTTCTGTCTAGTTCTCTCTCCTTCTTCTCTATCGTTTTCTCTTCATTGCTCACTCCCTGTTTCCCTCAAGCACTCTCCCTCCCTCCCTCTCTCTCTCTCTTCCCCTCTTCCTGTCTCCCTCTCTTCCTCCCTCCCTCCCTCTCCTCCCCTCCCTCTCTCTCTCTCTCTACATCTCTCTCCCTCCCCCTCTCTCCTTCTCCCTCTCCCTCCTTCCCCCTCTCTCTCTCTCTCTCTCTCTCTCTCCCTCTCTCTCTCTCTGCGTCCTTTCTTCTCACCCTTGTGAAGATGATGATGTCTCTTGAAAAAGGGGTTAAATGTACGGGTTTGAGATTCTGGGCTTCAGTGCGATTATCTCCGGTGTCTTTGTTGTGCGTGGGGGGGGGGGGGAAGTTGTGGGGGGGTTGTGGGGGGAGTTGTGGGGGGAAGGTTGTGTGTGTGTTTGGGGGGGGGAGGTTGGGTGTGTGTGTGTGGGGTGTGTGTGTGTGTGGGGAAGGTTGTGTGTGTGTGTGTGTGTGTGTGTGTGCGTGTGTGAGTTTTTATGCGTGTCTGTGCTAGTGTGTGTGTATGTCTGTACGAGTGCGGGTTTCGTATGTAAGTAGTTTGATATAATGATAATCATTATCTCTTTATAAGACCATTAACATACTCATCACCCTATCACCTCATCACATCATTATTACAACTTTGATCATATGATTTATAAATTCATAATATAATAATGAACTTATCAAAGTTATAATTTTCTTTTCGTTATCTCGGTAATAAATGACAAACGAATTAAATTAATCAATACATCGCCCTATGGAGAAGACATTAATGATTGGAAAAAACAATAGATTAAACATTAATGACCCCCCCCCCCCTCCAGAAAAAAGAAAAAACATGTACTGAATAGCAACAGATGGCCGACCCACCCCACCCCCTATCCTCCACCCCCTAAAAAAAAACAAGAAAAAGAAAAATTAAGAAACATAAAGAGGTGGAAAAAAGATAACTATTTAAAATGGATAGATTGCAAACCCTCTATCCAAATGAACTATCTAAACGATATTTATATATATGTATTTCAAAAAGCTATCGGAATTATAAAAAAAGTAAAATCAAACCATATGAAATATAAAAAAAAAATGAAATAAAGACAAAAAAAAAAAAAAAAATAGATGATAAAAAGACATCCCTCCCATAATTGACAAAAGGTTTGTGGACATAAACTCCCCCCCCTACCCCTACCCCAAACCCTCCTTCCCCTCCTACCTAACCCCTTTTACCCCCCACCCCACCCCCCCTTTTTCTCCCTTCTTATCGGAATCCTTATCTCCTTAATTACTAGTCACTTATTTTGATAAAGGGCCCAGGAATGGAGTGCAGGTGTGTTAATTATGGGCTATTAACCCCAAGGTAGAAGTTCTCGGCCAGGTAAATGATAATGAATGACTGTTATCGATGGAGAGATCAGGGGGGGATAGAGGGAGGGGGAGGGGGAGGGGGGGAGGGAGTGGGGGTGGGAAGGGAGGGAGGAGGTGTGGGAGAAGGGGTGAGGGAGAGGGGAGGGGGGTAGAGGAGTAGAGATGGAAAGTTTTTTTTTGTAGTGGGGGTGGGGATGTCATGGGTGTAGGAGGAAGGAGGGCATGAGACAGAAGGAGAGGGGGGGTGGGGTTATAATTTATGCACATCCTGACCAAGCTTCGATACGTCTCATACCCCCCCCCCCAAACACACACACACTTTCCATCTTCCTTCTGTTCTTTGTTGTTTGACATTTTGTCTGTCAATCTCTCTGTCAATCTCTCTCTCTCTCTCTCTCTCTCTCTCTCTCTCTCTCTCTCTCTCTCCCACCATTATATATCTATTTCCCACTATGTATATATCATCTATCTATATATCTATCCATATAAATAGTCATGCATAGACACAATCATACTTATTTAGATATACATGTAAACACATTCAACTACATCTGTTATTCATAATTTCATTGGTACTTTTAATCATTATTATTCCTTTCAGAGGTTTACTTACATATATTTAATGTTTTTACATATAATTAAAGTAAAGGTTTTGTCTCATTAACGTCATTAAATCTATAAAAATAAGATAAAAAACGTTTCCGGAGACGATAAAATGAGGAGAAATATTTCTGGACTTCCTTAATGATTTAGAAAAAAAAACATAAAAAGATATATATATATATATATATGTATATATATATATATATATATCTATATATATATATATATATATATATATATATATATGTAGTCTTGTTTTGAAAAGTAGCCTCGCTTAGTAAATTCATGGATAGTTAAATGAAAAGATTATATAAATGAAAATAAATATTGATACGTATAATTAAGATTAAGATTAATCGGTTTGTGTAGAATTTAAGTTAATTGAATATATTGTAAGGATGTAATATATACATTAAGATAAAATTGATAACCAAAAGTAAAACAGTGAACAATAGTTAAATCAGACACAAATAAATCAGAACTGAAGATGAAAGGCTAGTGACAGGTGTGTGTCGAGTGCAAGCAAGCAAGGAAGTGTCAAGCGGTTTTTTTTATTGCGATTGCAGATTCTGGCACAGTCTGATGGCGGAGTACAGGCAGTAGGTTAGTTTGGTGTGATTTCTTGATTTTATTATGTTTGTCCGTGTTTCTGTTTGTGTCTCTGTCTGTCTGTCTGCCTCTCTGTCTGTCGGTCTACCTGTCTGTCTCTATATGTAAATATATGTATATACATATGTGTATATATACATTTATACATACATACATATATGTATATATATATATACATATATATACACATATATATGCCATGAAAAATACAAAAAAAAAGACAAACAAAAACAAAAACACAACACCCCCCCACACAAACTAACAACTCCCCTTAGCCCCCCCCCCCCCTCCACCACCTTAAAAAAATCACCCACAACAACAAAACAAAAACAAATACACTCCCTCTCCCCCCACCCACAAAAAAAAAAAACAACCACAACCTGAAAAAAAACAAAATCCCAGACGCCTTGAATATATTAAAACCCGCGACCACGGGAGACGCAGGCAAGCACAGGTGTCTTCCATCAAGCATTATCAACGTGTGATCAAACCTCTTTACCTGCACCGCCCTCGCCGCTCGTACGAACACGGCGAAAGGGCGTCGCGCTCGAGTCTGGGGTTTTGCTGTTGGTGTTGTTGTTGGTGCTATTAACGTTATCATTATCATTGTTATCATTATCATTATCACTGTTATTATCTTCATTATTATACTCATTGTTAATATTATCATTGATATTATTATCATTATCATTATTATCATCATCATTATCATTATTATTATTATTATTATTATTATTATCATTATCTTTATTATTATCATTATTATTATCTTTATTATCATTATTGTTATCCCTATTATCATTATTACTATCATTATAATAATTATTATTATTATAATTGTTAATGTTGATTCTATGATTATTATCGTTTTCATCATCGTGTGTGTGTTGTAATAGCATGACCAATATTCCGCGCGGGTGTGTGCATGTACGCATTATACGAACCTCACACTCTCCATCCACCCTCTCCACCTCTTCCGCTCCACACACCGGAATTCCTCCACATCCGAGCCCGGCCTAAGATGACCTGTTGATCAAGACGAAGTAAGAGAGGTCATCGGGAACGGCATCCCCGCCGAGCCAATCCCGACCTTCCCGCCGGTACGCGGAAGGGTCGAAATCGCATCCTTCCCGAGAACACCACTGGCCTAAGTTGACCTTTATTGACATCAATGCTGACCTTCCTTACTCAGGGCGGTAGGGGGTCGAGCTAGGTCATTTATAGAGTCGTCTGGATGCCCGAGGTGGGGTGGGGTGGATGGGGGGGGGGGGTGATGACAGAAGAGGCTGCTAATGATGATGACAAGGAGTGTCGAGGTGCTCCCGGGAGACCGCTGGGGGTTGGGGAGGGGGGTAGGGGGTAGGGTGGAGGGGGAAGGTGTGAGGGGGTGGGGGGAGACGGGAGGTGGTAGGGATTTGGGTTATATGTATTTATATATGTATATGTATATGTATGTCTACACACACACACATATATATATATATTGTATGTGTACGCAAACATCTCTCTCTCTCTTTTTTTTTTTTCTCTCTCTCTCTTTCTCTCTTTCTCTCTCTCTCTCTCTCTCTCTCTCTCTCTAGACGGAGAAGTTAAGAACGCCCTTCCCTATATGGAAAAAAAAATACAATTTTCATCCCCGACATGCCACAGAGGCAGAGTCCTTCTCCTTCTCTTCCTCTTAACCCCTCCTCCTTCCCCGATCCCTCTCCACTTCCTCCACCTACCACCTCTTCTCTCCCTCCCTCTCTCCTCCATCCCCTTCCCCCCACCCCTTCCACATCTCCCTCCCCCTCCACCTCTCCTTCCACCCCTTCCTCCCCCTCCCTCTCTCACCCTCCTCCACCTCTCTCCACGTCTTCCCTCCCTCCCTCCCCCTCCACCTACCCCTCCCTCTCTCCACTCCCCTTCCTCCACCGACCCCTCCTTCCCTCCACCTACTCCTCCCTCCCTTCTCCTTCCATCCCCTCCTCCACCCCATTCCACCTACCCCACCTCTCCCCCACCCCCTTCCACCTAACCCTCCCTCTCCTCCACCCTCCACCTCCCTCCTCCACCCCTCCTCCACCCTCTTCCACCTACCCCACCTCTCCTCCACCCCCTTCCACCTACCCCACCTCTCCTCCACCCCCTTCCACCTACCCCACCTCTCCTCCACCCCCTTCCACCTAACCCCACCTCTCCTCCACCTACCCCACCTCTCCTCCACCTCCTTCCACCTACCCCACCCCTCCTCCACCCCCTTCCACCTACCCCACCTCTCCTCCACCCCCTTCCACCTCCACCTCCTTCCTCCATCCCCCTTCCACCTCCACCCTCCATCCCTCCTCCACCCCCTTCCACCTACCCCACCTCTCCTCCACCCCCTTCCACCTACCCCACCTCTCCTCCACCCCCTTCCACCTCTCCTCCACCCCCTTCCACCTACCCCACCTCCCTCCCTCCCTCCACCTCCCTCCTCCACCCTCCATCTCCTCCTCCTCCTCCTCCTCGTCCTCCGCGTTGTCGTCAGGTCTACTAATGATGATGGTAACCCGTGTCCCGCTCTTTGTGGTTTCCCGCCGCTGATGCCTTATCGGGAGACCACACTCGGGGGACACTCGCTCGCTCGCGGTGTCGGCCTCGGGGGGGGGGGGGAGCGGCCAGAGCGGAAGGAAACCTGATTTTTTTTTTTTTTTTTTTTTTTTTTTTTTTTTTTTTTTTTTTTGAGGGAGGGGGTAGGTGGTGGGGGAAGGGAGGTGGGGGAGGGGGAGATGGTGGGGGAAGGGAAAGGGGAGGGGGAGATGGTGGGGGAAGGGGAAGGGGAGGGGGAGGTGGTGGGGGAAGGGAGAGAGCTAGGGGAGGGGGAGAGAGGAGGGGGGAGGTGGAAGGATAGAGTAGGGTTAAGGGAGAGGGGCGGAGGGAAGGGAGAAAGGGGAAGGAGAGGGATAGGAAGAAAAGGAGAGGGGAGGAAGAGGAAAACGAGAAAAGAGAGGGGAGGAGGGAGGGAGCAGGAGGGGAAAGGGGATGGGGGAAGAGGAAAAAAGGGAAGAGAGGGCAGGAGAAAGGGGGTAAGGGGGTAGTGGGGGAGAGGGGATGATTTCTTTTGGGAGGAATCAGGTGAGACTGTCAAACGCGGGGGCGAGATCGCACCTGGCGGTATACGGTCTTGGATATAGCGAAAAGTCCTTCGGAATGTTCGTGTGTTCTCCTGCGTTTACCTTCGCTGGTTCGCTTATAACACGTTCTTGGTTGTTGTTGTTGTTATAATCACGATGAGGATTATCATTATTGTCATTAGCACTCTCACTACCATTATCATATCATCACCATCTATATCAGCATCATTATCATTACTATTACAATGATTTCATCATTATTATTATTGTTATTACAACTGCTTACATCATTATCATTATTATCGTCATTCTTATCATAGTGTTTGTTTTACTTTTTCTTCATTTTTTTTCTTTTATTTTTCTTTAAATCTATGATTCTTTATCTATTCATCTGCTTCTCTGTCTATCTGCATAATTCTCTCTATCCATTCTTCTGTTTCTCTGTACGTCCATGTTTACCTGTCTATCTATTTCTATCTATCGACCCTTTCATTTCCTATCCATCCATCAACCCTTAAGTCTCAATTTCGTTCATACCTATTGTTTATTTTTGCAATCATTCCTTGCAATGTAGATACAACCCTCGTGTTTCATCTTGCAGCGAGTGTTAGTGCGTTGCACCGAGATCACATAATCCTGAATCTATAACTGAAAACCATTACATGTTGCCACGAATCCTGATAGATTATCGTCCATCAAAATCTATTATCATGCATCATGGCATGTCCTCATCCCAACCCTTCCTGCAATGTCATCAATCACGTTGCATTATTTCAAATCAATGCCCTGATATAAATCATAATGAATATTCATAGACACGTAATAAGCATCATTATAAATCATAATTACCATCAAAGGCGATAATAGATTAGTACACAGATTCGGTATATTGTTCTTGTCAAATAATAAAAAAAATAGATAAATAGATAACATATAGATACAAAAAAATATAGCACACAGAGCCTGAACTATTTACTCTCCCTACACAACACCTCCCCCTCCCCTCCCCACCCACCTTACCCCCACCCCCCTCATTAAGAGCAAGCGAAGATCTGATTACAAACAGCGTAGACATAATGTACTTCACTAATTATCAATATCATATCATTAGCATCATAATAAACTGCGGTTGAACGAAGATCATATCGGGACTAAGTGAACCACAGAAGGTTTCAAAAGAGCAATAAAATCAATGGTAATAAAACTATAAAGGTGGACTAGGATCTCTCTCTCTCTCTCTCTAACTCTCTCTCTCTCTCTCCCTTTTTCTCTAACTCTCTCTCTCTCTCTCTCTCTTTATCTCTCTCGCTCTCTCTCTTTATCTCTCTCTCTCTCTAACTCTCTCTCTCTCTCTCTCTCTCTCTCTTTCTCTCTCTCTCTCTCTCTCTCTCTCTCTCTTTATCTTCTTCTCTTATCTCTCTCTCTCTCCTCTTCTCTTTTTCTCTTCCCTTTTTCTCTAACTCTCTTTCTCTTTACGATTTCTCTCTCTCTCTCTCTCTCTCTCTCTCTCTCTCTCTCTCTCTCTCTCTCTCTCTCTTTATCTCTCTCTCTCTCTAACTCTCTCTCTCTCTCTCCCTTTTTCTCTAACTCTTTCTCTCTCTCTCTTTCTCTTTATCTCTCGCTCTCCTCTCTCTCTAACTCACTCTCTCTCTCTCTCACTCTAACTCACTCACTCTCTCTCTCTCTCTCGCTCTCTCTCTTTATCTCTCTCTCTCTCTCTCTCTCTCTCTCTCTCTCTCTCTCTCTCTCTCTCTCTCTCTTTCCGTATCTCTCCCTCTCTCTAAAACTCTCTCTCTCTCTCTCTCTCTCTCTCCTCTCTCTCTCTCTCTTTCTCTCGCTCTCTCTCTCTCTCTTACTCTCTCTCCTCTCTCTCCTCTACGCTCTCTCTCTCTCCCTTTTCTTGGCTACTGTTGTCTCTCTCTGTCTCTTTCTCTTCTGCTCTCCTCTCTTCTCTAACTCACCTCTCTCTCTCTCACCTCTCTCTCTCTCGCCGCTCTTCACGCTCTCTCTAACTCACTCTCTCTCTCTCTCACTCTAACTCACTCTAACTCACTCACTCTCTCTCTCTCTCTCTCGCTCTCTCTCTTTATCTCTCTCTCTCTCTCCCTTTCAATCTCTCTTTCTCATGTAATAGAACAAGTTAAATAATGATGATTATGATGAGAGAGAGAGAGAGAGAGAGAGATGAAGACACAAAAACACACCAAATACAACCAACCAACGGACGCCCAAAGAACACCCAGGTGCTCGCTCTGAACTCGGAGAACGCGGGCGTGGGCGGCGAGGTTATCGTGTGTGTAGGCAAGAACATGGAACCTCTGTGACGTCGACTTTGTCTGAGGGTTGCGGTGCGAGGGGAGGGGGAGGGGGAGGGGGAGGGGTGGGAATGGGAGGGAGGAGAGGGAATGGGAGGGAGGAGAGGGAAGGGAGAAGGGAGGGGGGAGGGGTGGGGATGGGAGGGGGAGGGGTGGGAATGGGAGGGAGGAGAGGGAAGGGAGAAGGGAGGGGAAGGGAGGGGAGGGTAATGAGAGGGGAGGGAAGGGATAAAGTGCAGGTGGAATAAAGGGAGCAAACGAGTGAGAGGGAGAGAGAGAGAGATAGAGAGAGAAATAAAAGAGAAAGAAAATTAAAAAAAGAGAAAGGAAGAGAGGGAGAAAATGAAAAAAAAAAAAAATAGAAAGGAAGAGCAACAAGCCATCCAAACAGACAAAGACAAACTCTAACAAACCAACCAACCAACAAACCAACAAACAAAAAAACGAGAATTACCTCCGTTGAACCCAAAACCCAAAACCCCCCATGACAAACGTCTTTTATCTCATCCCCCACCCCAGCCCCACCCCAGCCCCACCTCAAGCCCCACCCCATCCCTTTACATGTCCCACCCCATCCCCAGCCCCACCCCATCCCCTTACATGTCCCACCCCCTTTTAAATTGATAATCTTAATGAATCTCACAAGGAGGTGAAAAAAAGCCAAGCACTAAATCTCGGTGAAAGTCAAAATGGCGGCCGATACAACGAGAGGGATGAGAGGCCACTGACCAAGAAATTAATTTGTGTGGGAAATAGGGACGACTGGGGAAGCAGAGAGAGAGAAAGAGAGAGAGAGAGAGAGGGAGAGAGAGAGAGAGAGAGAGAGAGAGAGAGAGAGAGAGGTAGGGGGTGGGGGTGTGGAGAGAGAGAAAGAGAGCGAGAGAGAGAGAGAGAAACAGAGTGAGAGAGAGGTAGGGGGTGGGGGTGTGGAGAGAGAGAAAGAGAGCGAGAGAGAGAGAAAGAGAGAGAGTGAGAGCGAGAGAGGGAGAGAGAGAGTGAGAGAGAGAGAGTGAGAGAGAGAGAGAGAGTGAGAGAGAGTGAGGGAGAGTGAGAGTAAGAGCGTGAGAGACTATGAGATACAGAGAGAGAGAGGGGGGAGGAGGGGGAGAGGGAGGGAGGGAGGGAGGGAGGGAGGGAGGGAGGGAGAGAGAGAGTGAGAGAGAGAGTGAGGGAGAGGGAGAGTGAAAGAGAATGAGAGAGAGTGAGAGAGAGGGAAAGAGAGAGGGAGAGGGAGAGAGAGAAAGTAAGGGAGAGTGAGAGAGAGTGAGAGAGAATGAGAGAGAGAGAGAGAGAGAGAGAGAGAGAGAGAGAGAGAGAAATAAAAAGCGACTGAGCCAGGGACAGGTGGATAGAAGGAAATAGAAATGAGAATAGACTGACAGACAGAATGAAAGAGAGAGATGTACAGCAAAAAAGAGAAGAGAGAGAAAGAAAGACATAGACAGACAGAGAAATACGGAAAAAAAATATAGATGAAAAATAGATAGACAAAAAAAGAAAGAAAAAAAAAGAGATGGATAAGAAGATCAAACAGAAAAAAAGAGATAGATAAACAAATACATAGATAGAGAGATAAAAGATAGATAGATAGATATAGGAGACAGATCAACAAACAGAGACATTAAAGACAACATATAACTGAACCTAAAATCTGGTGCCGCTTGGGGTATGAAAGTGTCATAATTACGAAGGACACGTCTACTGGGTTCATTATAATAATCAGCGATCAGATTCTCTCCCTATCGAACCATGGATGAAAAATGAATAATGATACGCTGAGAGAGGCCATGGGTGATGAATATGTAAGGCGTGATGGTGAGTTTTTAGGGGAGGGGGAGGGGTGGTGAAGGGGGGAGGGAAGAGACAGGGATAGGGGTGGTATAGGGGGAGGGGTATATTAATTTCTATTTTCGTATTTTGAAAATTGTTTTGATATCTTTACAGACTGATATATCGATGGAGACAATATCTTACTCAATATATAATCCTATTCTCAGATTCTTCAGCTTTTATCAACGTAAAAAAAAGGATATATATGTATATAATACATATCATTAAAGCTATTTTCATTTTATCATTGTGTCTTCCTGTCTATCGACAACTAATCATCATTCTATCTATTTTCAGAAAGATCTCTAAGTATATTTGCTTATTTTTACGTCCCTTTTCATCAATATTGAATCATCACTTTTATCCTCATTATGTTGTATCATTTGGTATAGGTAGACGGACTATAAACACAATATGAAATAAAAAATATTTATTTGCATCTAATACTATATGTATAACAAACATCAGACGAACACCAACATATAAATAGAACTGTACACAATATAACACTTAATCAACAGAGACGCTGAGGTGACTAGAGATGATATGTGGGGCGAGGTGAAGGAGATAGAGACATGACATAACAGCGGGTCGAGGATCAGCCGAGGAGGGGCACTAGAGGGCGCTGGAGGTGCAAGGAGGGCACGTGGTCGCCCAGGGACAGGAGCCCGGGGTAGGCGGGGTACACGGGGCGGGTCAGGCGCTCGAACTCCGACTCCTTGAGGCGCTTGTCCTTGGCGCGGCGGTTCTGGAACCAGATCTTGACCTGTGTCTCCGTCAGGTTGAGCGAGGCCGAGAACTCTGCGCGCTCGGCGATGCTCAGGTACTGCTTCTCGCGGAACTTCTTCTCGAGGGTCATGAGCTGCTCGGAGGTGAAGGGCGTGCGGGGCTTGCGGTTGGCCTTGTGGCGCCGCAGGGTGATGGACGAAGGCAGCACCCGGGGGAGCTCAGGGGGGCTGCCGCTGCCGGGGGGGAAGTACGGGTGGCCGCGCCCCACGGACCAGCGGTGCAACTCCGGCGGGACGAAGGCGCCCGCGGGGAACCGGGCGGCTGGGATGTCGGGGCTGCCGCTGGAGGAGCGCTCCGACTCGTGGCTCGAGGCGTCGCTGCAGGCGCTGCCGGAGGAGGCCGGCCGCTCGGGGGACGCACGCGGGGGGGTAGGGAGCACTGGCGGGAGGGGGGGCGAGGGGGCGCCGCCGGACACACTCGTCTCCGTCAGCTGTTGGATCGGGACGGCTCGGATCCTCGGCGAGTCTTCGTCCTGCGGCGGAAGGATCTCCGCTTTCCTGCCGGCCGCAGGAGACTCCCGCTGGAGGATGCTGTCAATGCTGAAGCTGAGGCGAGGCTTCTTCGAGTCCTGAGGCGATTCCATGGCTGCTGAGGCTTGGAAAAGAGCTGCTGAGGAGGACGTCTGTCTCCCAAGACGACGAGGACGGTTCTGACTGACCTTTGACGGAGGAGAAGAGATATGACCGCAGGGGGCGGAGCCTGGTGAGACCGCGGGCCAATCAGCGGCGAGCGTGGGCGGAGATAAAGCCGCGGGGGCCTATGCGAGGGAGGAAGGAGGGAGGGAGGAGAGGGTGGGGGGTGGGAAGAGAAAAGTAAAAGATGGGGGGGGAGAGTCGAAGAGGGATACCCCCTACTCCAAACCGCGGTTGGAAGAAAGAAGTAAAGAGAAGAAGAGAGACAAAAAGACAAAGAGTAAACCTTCCACCCCAAAATATATATACATATTTATAAAATAAAGGAAGGAAGAAGGAAAAGAAAAAGAAAAAGGAACAAGGTAGAAGGAAGAAGAAAGAAAGAAAAGGGAAAGAAGAAGGGAGGAGATAGACTGATCACTAAGAAGAATGAGGAGGAAAAACAAAGAGACAAACATGAGGAAGGGAGACAGGAGGAGGAGGAAAAGGCAAGAGAGAGGTAGAAAGACCGGGTGGGGTGGGGGGTATGGGGGTAATAGGGAGAGGGCGATGAGTGTAATAGGAAACACGTGACTTTAGTTAGTGTGATCAATAACCGGAGGCGAGACGGGACGTGATGCTCCCCGAGTCCGCAATAACACTGGCGAGGGTTTGGGTCGTGTCGCCTTCTCTTATCGAAGGCTTAGATAATAGAGACAGAGAGAGAGAGAGAGAGAGAGAGAGAGAGAGAGATAACTGATAACACTGAGGGAGGGAGGGATGGAAGGAGGAAGGAGGGGAGGAGAGGGATGGAGGGGAGGAGAGGGATGGAGAGAGGGGAGGGAGGGAAGGACGTAGAGAGAGAGAGATAACTGATAACACAGAGGGAGGGAGGGATGGAAGGAGGAAGAGAGGGAAGGAAGGAGGGGAGGGAGGGATGGAGGGGAGGAGAGGGAGGGAAGGAAAGAGGGAGGGAAGGACAGAGAGAGAGAGAGATAACTGATAACACAGAGGGAGGGAGGGATGGAAGGAAGGAGGAAGAGGGGGAAGGAGGAAGAGGGGGATGGAAGGAGGGGAGGGAGGGATGGAGG
>NW_028234435.1:22795162-22799103 GCF_977035675.1 Penaeus japonicus
GAAGGGGAGGAGGGAAGGAGTCGAAGGGGGAGAGGGAGGAACGGAGGGGGAGAGCGTAGATGAAGGAAAAGAAGGGAGGGAGAAGGGGTTGGGGGATAGAGAATAGGAAGGAATGGGAATGGGGTAATGGGAGAGAGGGATGAGATAGGGGAAAAGAGGAATGTGATAAGAAGGGGAAAAGGTAGAGGGAAAGGGTAGAGGAAGGAGGGTTATCTTCAGAAATGATCAGAATATATTAAAGCTTCAAATTTTATACACACACACATACGCACACACACACACACCCACATACACACACAAATGCGTGTATGCGACTGTATGCATGACTTTATGCTCATTATCATTATAATAATTTTCATTATCATTATTGTAATGACAACTATCATTGTTCTTATGATTACTATTACAACTGTTATCATTTTTATTCTCATCATTATGATTATCATTAACATCATTGCGATTATTGATATCAATATCATTATTGTTATCATCATCATCATTCCCATTATTATCATTATCACTATCATCATCATCATTATCATAACTATCATTATCATTATCATCATCCTTACTACAATCATCATCATTAACAAAATCCCTTATCATTAGCATCAGTAATGAATGAAATACTTGTTACAATTACAAGCACTGAACATATTCTTATAATCCTGTTAGTAAAGTTAGATTATATGATACAAACTAATCTTTAAAATCAAAACATATGCTGTATCGATGTTCATATTTAATTGAAATAAAATTATTAAATAGATTAGATATCAAATATTGGATCAGTTGTTAGATATAACTCGATATCTATTGCTCTTATCTTATCTATTCTGCCCTTCCTGTTTTCTTCTCTTAATCTTCTTCTTCTTCTTCTACTTCCTCAACCTGATCTTCTCTCCTCATCCTCCTTCCCTTCTTCTTATTTTTCCTCATCATTCTCTCCTAATATTCTCTCTTGATTTTCTTCTTCTTCTTCTTCCTCATCCTGATCTTCTCCCCTCTTCTTCTTCTTCTTCTTTTTCTTTTTCTTCCTGATCATCTCTGCTCTTCCTCCTTCTCTTCTTCTGCTCCTTTATCCTGATCTATCCTTCTCCTCCTCCTCCTCCTCCTCCTCCTCTTCTTCTTCCTCATCATCCTCTTCCTAATCTTCTCTCTTAATCTTCTTCTTTTTCTACTTTCTCCTCTTGATCTTCTCTCCTCCTCCTCCTCTTCTTTTTCTTCCTCATCGTCCGCTTCCCAATTTTCTCTCTTGATCTTCTTCTTCTTCCTCACCCTGATCTTCTCTCTTCCTCTTCTTCTTCTTCTTCTTCTTCTTCCTCTTCCATGGAGGTAATTCCGCTCATGGTAAATAATGGCCGCTACCCTGATCTTCTCTCTTCCTCTTACTCTTCTTCTTCTTCTTCTTCTTCCATGGAGGTAATTCCGCTCATGGTAAATAATGGCCGCTACCCTGATCTTCTCTCTTCCTCTTCTTCTTCTTCTTCTTCTTCTTCTTCTTCTTCTTCTTCTTCTTCCATGGAGGTAATTCCGCTCATGGTAAATGATGGCCGCGACCATGAGCGAGAGAGTTTCCCCTCAAATCTCCACAGCACCAAACCCTCTCCCCTCTTCTCCCTTTCTCTCATGCCCCTCCCTACCCCTATCCCCTCTTCTCCCCTTCTCTCACCCCCCCTACCCGCTCTTCCCCCCTCTCCTCCCGCGCTCTCTAAGACCGCCCGCGTTCTCGTAAGCTCCCTCCCTCTGTGTTTGTGTGAGCCCCCCCTCCCCTCCCCTCTTTCTCCCCTCCTTCCAAAATCACGGTTGTGGTAGCTCTCTCTCTCTCTCTCTCTCTCTCTCTCTCTCTCTCTCTCTCTCTCTCTCTCTCTCTCTCCTTCCCTATCCTATTCCCTGCTTAGATCATCTCTCTTCCTCCTTTTCTGCCTTTCTCCTATGTTCTCTTCTGCCTGCCTCCCCTCTTCTTACCAACCCACCTTCAGTATCTCCCTATCCTACCCGCCCATCTTCACCCACTTCTCAACCCACCCACTCACCTTCACCCACTCTCCGATCCCCTCATCCGCTTTCAACCTATCTCCAACTCCCCCCTCCCACCCATGCCCCAAGCCCCACTACCTAACTTCCCCCACTCTCCCCCACCCGCTACCCATCCCCTCACACCCACCCCTTTTGCCCACCACTCCCTACACTCCCCACTCCCGTCTACCCACAACCCCCAACCCACCTCTCCTCTACCACAACCCCTCCCCAACACACCTCTTCCAACCCCTTCCTCCCAAACCCACCTCTTCCAACCTCTCCCCATCCCACAACCCACCCCCTTCCTCCCCAACCCTCACTCAACCCACCTCTTCCAACCTCTCCCCAAACCCACAACCCACCCCTTCCTCCCCAACCCACAACCCCCCCCCATCCCTCACCCAACCCCTCCCCTATCCCCCCCCCACCTTCTCCATCCGACCCCCCGCAGCGCCCCGTTTTCTGTGGCTCCATCACGAAAATCCCCCATAATACCTTGCGGGCTATTAGTAACCAATCAGCGGTCCCCTCTGCCGGCGGGGTTGCCAAAAGCGCCGCATAAATTGCTCGTTTGCCTCCCCTCATAACGCCCCTCATAAAGGCATCATAACAATCTCGGGGATGAAGTTTGTTTGCCGGCGATGATGAATATGAAAAGACTGGATTGCTGGTAGAGTCGTTTTTTTTTTTTCTTTTTCTTTTTTCTTTTTTCTTCTCTCGCTCTTTCTGTCTGTCTGCCTTTCTCTGTCTTTTTTTTTACTGTCTGTGTATCTTTATTTTTGTCTCTTTTTTTCTCTTTCTCTTTTTTTTTCTTTGTGTCTGTGTCTGTGTCTGTCAGTCTGTCTGTCTGTTTGTCTCTCTCTTATTATTTTTTTTCAGATAGTAATGATAAGTCTTTGTTGATGATAATGGGGAAGGAGGAGGAGAGAGGAGAGAGGAGAGAGGAGAGAGGAGAGAGAGGAGAGAGAGGGAGAATAAGAAGTAGAAAGGAGGAGGGAGGGAAAGTGAAGGAAGAATCGGAGAATAGCAGGTAGGAAGGAGGGAAAAGAAGAAGGAGAAGAAGAAGATGGAGAAGAGGGAAGAGGGAAACAGAGAGGGAGGGGGACACCGGAGGAAGGGAGGGGGGGTGGGGGAGAAGGGGAAGAGGAGCAAACAGGAGGGGGGGGGGGAGAGGGAAGGGAGAGAGCTTGATGGACTGGATTTGGCGGGAAAATGGCCGGCCTCTCTTTTTCATATTTGTGGCGCGGGATTTAAAAGTTCTCAGACCAGGATGAGCGTTGCGGAGGGAGGGAGGGAGGGAGGGAGGGGGGTCAGGGGGTAGGGGAAGAAATTAATAATGATGATGGTGGTGGTGATGATGATTACGGTGGTGAGGATGAAGGGGGAAAAGGAGCAAGGAGAGTTTGGAATTCAGGTGATGATGGTGGTGGCGGTGGTGAAATAAATGGAAGGGAAGAGGAAGAGATAGATAGATAGATAGATAGGGAGAGAAAGATAGCGATAGAGATAGATGGATAGATGGATAGATAGATAGATAGAGAAAGATAGCGATAGAGATAGATAGAGAGCTATATAGATATATAGATAGATAGATCAAGAGAGAGAGAGAGAGAGAGAGAGAGAGAGAGAGAGAGAGAGAGAGAGAGAGAGAGAGAGAGAGAAAGGGAGAAGAAAGGCAGATGAAGAAAAAAAAAAGATAGGAGATAGATAGATAGATAGATAGATAGATAGATAGATAGAGAGACAGAAAGAATCCGCAAAGAACGAGAGCGAAACAGATACAGAAAGAAAAACCCAAAGAGATGGAAAGAGGGGAGAGAAGGTAGACGGCAGGGAGAGGTAAGAAGAGGGGAAGAAGAGGGGAAGAAGAAAGGAGAGGTGAAGGGAAGTCGGGGGACGTGGGGGGGAGGAGGAGGAGG
>NW_028234435.1:22799203-22814203 GCF_977035675.1 Penaeus japonicus
ATCCAGGATGTTGCATACTTCCGGTCTGTGGCTATTAACGGCGCTACTGTGCTTCTTTGGTCATCTATCATGGCCTCATCATATCTAATGTTGACAATTATGAGGGGAGGATCATGTCATTAATTGGTTAACTGTCATTCTTTTTGGTGTTATTGTGACTGTCTATTTTGATGGGAATTTTCGTTATCATTATTATTGTTTTTCATTGTCATTGTTATTATTGTAGTTATTATTATGAATCTGATCTATGTTATATACTTTTTTATTATTAACATTATCATTATGATTATGATTATTATGATCATTATTTTATAATCATTGTCTTTTCTATTGTAATACTTGTTATTAGTATTGTTATTGTTAATGAGATTGATAATAATGATGATGATAGTAATAATAGGAGTAATGCAAATGATCATTATCATTGTTTTTACAATGATGATGATTACTATCATTCTTATTATCATAATATTTTTTTAATCAACATTATCATTATTGTTATCATTAGTGAGTTATTGTTATTGTCATTATTATTTTTATCATCATCATATTTTCATTATTATCATTACTATTATTATCATCATCAATAAAACCATCTTGACGACAATAATAATCTTTATCATCATTATTATCATTAATATACATCATTATAATCATCATCATAATCATCATTAACAGGATGATTATCATAATTCGTATTATTATCATTATATATATATGTATATATATATATTTTTTCCCTTAATACGTTCAATTGCAAATTCAATCGTTCAACTGCATCTTAATGAATACTTTTGACTTCCCAGAAATAATTAAAATTCATCTAATTATATCTGATTTAGTGGTAATTAGCGAACCTGATGAGTATTAAACTATTGGTGTTCGATCGACTGATTTCAATTCAATATCGATTTTGATTTCATCTGATTCCGTTTTTGGAAATTAGTTTTAAGATTTTTCTTCTTTTTATAATTATTTTTTCTCTGTTATCATGTGTTATTATTATTATTATCATTATATATATATATATATATATATATATATATATATATATATATATATATATATATATATATATGTATATATATTTTTTTTTTCTTTTTTTTTTTAAGGATATCAGATATTGAAGACAAGAATCTGATGGAGTTTGCAATCTTATGCAACTCTCTTGTTTTCTGTGTGTAGGTTTTGTTCTGTCTCACTCTCTTTCTCTCCCTCCCTCCCTCCCTTTCTCTCTCTCCCCCTCTCTCTCTCTCTCCTCTCCTCACCCCCCCTCTCTCTCCCTTTCTCTCTCTCATCCCTCACTCTCCTCTCCCACCTCTCCCTCCTCGTCCCTCCCTCTCCTCTCCCCTCTCATCCCCAGTCTCCCTCTCTCTCCCCCCTCCCTCCCGGCACTCTCCTCTATCTCTGCCTCCCCCCCATCTATCCTCTGCCCCCCCTCTCTCTTTCCCTCGCTCTTCCTTCTCCCTCCCCCCCTCCTCTCTCTATAGCTCTGCCTGCCCCCCGCTCTATCTCTCTCCTCTGCCTCCCCTCCTTTCTCGTTCCTCTCATCTCTCCCCCTCCCTTCTCGTTTCTCTCTCTCTCTACCCCCCCTCTCTCCCCCTCTCTCCTCCCTCCCCCCCCCCTCCTCCCTCTCCCTACCCCTCCCTCCCCCCCTCTCTCTCCCTCCCTCTCTCTCTCTCCCCCCCCCTCTCTCTGTTTCTCTCTCTCTCTCACCTTCCATTCTCTCGTGTTTATCATCTGTCTCTCTTCCTCTTCGTAATTAAGTCTTTGAGGAAAAGAGAACGAGCGGAGGCGAAAAAAGGAAGAGAAGACAAGTCGAGAAGACTGAGGGAAGAAAAGAGGGGGAGAAGATTGAAGTAAATGCAAGAGGAAGAAAGAGAAGGAAGTAAGAGGAAGCAGATAATAAGATGGAGGAGATGGAGAAGGAAGAAAGAGGAGGAAAAGGAACCAAGAGAAGGAGGAGGAAGAAGAGAAATAAAAAAAAAAGAAAAGGAGGAGAAAGACTCCTTACCTACTCATCCCCCACCCCTCCCCCTCCCCTTCCTCTCCCTTCCCCCTCCTCCCCCTCCCCCTCTCCCGCTCCCTCTCCATTCTCCCGGAGTTTCACGCCAGAGGAATTCTGAATCAACTCGTTAAGTACTCTTGTTGGGTGTACACATCGTGGCCCCGGCTCACACCCGCGTAAATCACCTGACTTGACACCTAGGGAAGAGACGTGATGAAGGGGGGGGGGGGGGGGGGGTAAGGGGGTGGTGGGGTGGGTGAGTGAGTAGGGGGTGGTTGGGGGGGGTTAGGTAGGGGGTGGGTGGGGTGGGGTTAGGTAAGGGGGTGGTGAGTGGGGTGGGGGAAGGGGGGGAGATAGGGTAGAATAAGGAGAGGAGGTTGGAAGGGGTTAGGGAGATTTCAGGAAGGGTGGTGGGGAAGGACGGGGGGAAGGGGAGTGAGAGGAGGGGTAGGAAGGGGGAAGTGGAGGGAAAGAGAAGGAGGAAGAGAGAAGGGAGGCAGAGAGAATGACAGGAGAAAAGTAGAGAGAGGAAGAGAAGGAAAGGTGAGAACGAAGGGAGGGAGGAGGTACAGGGAAGGATGAGAGAGAAAGAGGGAATAAGAAAAGGATAGGTGGAAAGAAGAAAAAGGGAGTTGGAGAAAGGAACACGTGATAAAAGGAGCGGAAAGGAAGAGAAGGGAGGAGGGAAGACAAAGTGGGGGGGCTGGGGGAGTGAAGGGGAGGGAAGAAAAGGAGGTGTGAAGGCAAAGTCAAAGAAAAGGGGACCAAAGGAGAACAAATAATCACAAGAGAAGGCCACTTCCGATCGGCCCAAAGTCGTGTCCATTGTTAATCAATATCCTTCTATTGCAGCCACCCCATCTAAATCATTCCTCTCACTCTCCTATCCTTTCCCTTCACATAATTTGCATTCATACACAGCCATTTATTCTTCTCCTTTTTTAAATATCAATATACATGTCTACATATATTTTCTTTTTCTTCTTTATTCTCTTTTCTTTTCTCTCTCTTTTTTTTTTCTTTCTCCAAATATTCATTCATTCATGTACTCAGTCCTATAAATATACCCGTTTATTTACTTAACGGATGTCGGCTACAACGGTGAAATGACCTGGAAGGATTTTGACCTGTGTGTAAAAGGCTTATTTTTATAATAACGAGACACTTTTGGGACGATTGAAGGAAGGGGGGGGGGGTGGAAGGTGATGACAAGGGATGAAGGAGGGAAAAGGAGGGAGGGAGGGAGGAGGGGGGAGGGATGGTGATAACAAGGGATGGAGGAGGGAAAAGGAGGGAGGGGTAAGTTGGCGAGGGAGGAGAAGGAGAGGGAGGAGGGAAGGAAGAGGCAGAGGTAGGAAGGAAAAGGAGGAGAGAGAGAGAGGGAAGAGAAATAAATATGGAGTTGAAAAGGGTTGAGGTTGAAGAAAAGATTGGGAAAGGGGAAGGAATGACAGGGAAGATGGAGAAAGAGAGAGAGAAAGGGAGAAGAAGGAGAGATAGGGAAGGGAACTGTAAGAGAGAGAGAGAGAGAGAGAAAGAAAGAAAAAAAGAAAGATGAGATAAAAAAAAAAATCAATAAAGACGAACGAACGCAACAAAAAGAAAGAAAAAGACTCAAGGAAGAAGATGAAGAAGGAGATGGAGGCAGACCAAAAAAAAAGAAAGATAAATATATAAATGATAAATAAATAAATAAATAAAGCAAAAAGAAGAAAAGACGGAGGCGACGAGAGAAGAAAAAAAGAGGAAAGAGGAAAGAGGACTGCTGTTACACCTGTCTATTACTCTTTCCTCTTGTCTGCTCTTCGACATGTCTTTCTTCGGGAAAAAGGGGAAGAGGGAGAGGGGCAGGTAGGGTGAAGGGTGAAGGAGGGAGGGAGGGAGAGGGAGAGGACGGGAAGAAGGGGGAGGAGACGGGAGGAAGAGGGAGAGGGGCAGGTAGGGTGAAGGGTGAAGGAGGGAGGGAAGGAGAGGGAGAGGACGGGAAGAAGGGGGAGGAGACGGGAGGAAGAGGGAGAGGGAAGGAGGGTAAGTGAGACAGAGACAAAGACAGAGAAAAATAGATAAAGAGAAGGGGGAGGAGGGAAGGAGAGAGAGAAGGAGAATGAAAGGGAGAAAGGAAAGAGTGGGATGGAGGGTGAGGGAGATGAAAGGATGGAGGGTGAGGGGGGAAGAGAAAGAGAAAGAAAAAGAGACAGGGAAAAGCAAAAACAGATGAAAAAGACAGATAAGAAGAAAACTAGAAACAAACACACAAACGGTATGGAGTAATCCTAAATTATTTCATCCGACAATGATTCCGTCATGGGAAAGCCAAACACCCGACGGAAATTACCATAATCCTTAGCGCTAAACGACCAATTTAACTCCCCCCCCCTCCCTCCCCCTTCGACCTTCCCCCTCTCACCCTACCACCACCTATCAGCCCCCTCATAAACCCCCAACCCCTTCCTCCTTTCCTCCCTACCCCTTTCTCTCCCTTTCTTCCCCTCCCCCCTCCCCCCTTTTTACTCACTAGGCGACCTGTCAACAACTAACCTTCACCCCCTCCCCCTTCTTCCCCCTCCCCCCCTCCCCACATCCTAAAGAGACCGATAGAATAATTACTTCGCATTTATAAAAAAAAAGAGACAGGAGGACATCACGGGGTGTCTATCTACCCCCCCCTTCCTATCCCCCCCACTCCCTCTCTCCTTCCCCCACCTCTGAAGCTCGTCCAACGACATTACTCCCCTCCCCCTTCCACCACCTCTTCCAACCCCCTCCACACTCCCCACCCACTCGCTTAGGAATACCCTACCCCAACATCCACCCCCCACCCTTCAACCCCATCCCCTCCTTCCCCCCTAACCCAACGTCCACCCCCCCTACCCCTCAACCCCATCCCCTTCACCCCCTCCTTCCCCCCTACCCCAACATCCCCCCCACCCCTCAACCTCACCCCCTTCACCCCCTCCTTCCCCCCTACCCCTCAACCCCACCCCCTCCTTCCCCCCTACCCCAACATCCACCCCCCTACCCCTCAACCCCATCCCCTTCACCCCCTCCTTCCCCCCTACCCCAACATCCCCCCACCCCCTTCACCCCTCCTTCCCCCCTACCCCTCAACCCCATCCCCTTCACCCCCTCCTTCCCTCCTACCCCAACATCCACCCCCCTACCCCTCAACCCCATCCCCTTCACCCTCTCCTTCCCCCCTACCCCTCAACCCCATCCCCTTCACCCCCCTCCTTCCCCCCCTCAACCCCATCCCCTTCACCCCCTCCTTCCCCCTACCCCAACATCCACCCCTCAACCCCATCCCCTTCACCCCCCCTCCTTCCCCTCTACCCCAACATCCCCCCCACCCCTCAACCCCACCCCCTCCTTCCCCCCTACCCCAACATCCACCCCCCTACCCCTCAACCCCATCCCCTTCACCCCCTCCTTCCCCCCCACCCCTCAACCCCATCCCCTTCATCCACCCTTCTTCCCCCCTCCTTCCCCCCTACCCCAACATCCCCTCCATGGGACGTCCCAAGCCCGCCAAAGAAGAAGAAAGAGAGGTGGGGGTGAGTGTGGGGAGTGGGGGAGGGGGCCGAGAGGGGGGGCTTGGAGGGAGGGAGGGGAAGGGGGAGGGGTATTCCGAGAGCCGTGAACACGCCCCCCCACTCCGACATCCTAGCGGGGACACCATAACAGTCGGCAAATATGGTGCGACAGCTTGGGAGGGGGAGGGGGAGGGGGTTGGGGGTTGGGGGGCACTTTTCCTTCCTGCGTGGATGGCAGGGGGTGGTGGGGAGAGGTGGGGGGAGGGGGTCACTTGACGTCGAAGCCACACACAGACAAGCACGCACCCAAGCAAGGTCTTTCTTTACTTTATTGATTTAATTCTTTCGTTCTTCGCCATGGTGTCATTTTGAGTTTTTTTTTTTTTTTTCCTTTTGATTTATTTATTTTTTCTTTGTTTCTATTTTTTTTCTTTTTTTGAGTTTTCTTTTTTTTTCCTTTTGATTTCTTTTTTTTTTGTTTTTTCTTTGTTTCTTTTTTTTCTTCGTCTTCTTTTTGCCATTTTGTCTTTATTCATTTTCTTTCTCGATTTCTCTTTAAATATCTTTTTCTTTAATCTTTTTGTAGCGTTCTCATTTATGTTTTTATTCGATTTTTTTTTTCTCTAGTATTGCTCTTACTCTCTTCCTTTCTCTCTCTCTCTCTCTCTCTCTCTCTCTCTCTCTCTCTCTCTCTCTCTCTCAACCCTTCCTCATTTCCTAAAAGATCCTTTTCTCCTATTTCCCCTTTCCCCCTGTCTTCTATCTCCCCCCTCCACCTGTCTCCTATCTCCCCCCTCCCCTCCTTCTTAACCCCCAACCCCCTCGCCTTGCCCCCTCCCCACACCCCTCACCCTCAACTCATCCCCTTCCCCTCATCCCCTCCCCTCTCCCCCTCATCCCTCACCCCCTCCCATCACCCCTCCCATCACCCCCTCCCCCTCGCCTTGACTCTATTACCAAGCCGGGCGAAGGGGCGTGTCCGCGGGGGGCCCGAAAGGAGGTCCCAGAGGGGGGTCCTAGACTCCCCAAGGAGGACAATAGAGCGGTGTGGGATGGGGGGGGGGAGAGGAGGGGGAGGGGGCGGAGGACCCCGGGGGCACTCTCGTTAGTGAGGGCGGAATAGAGACGTCGGGAAGAACGTGGGTGGTGAGGTAAGAGGAGGTGGGGTGGGGTGGGTGAGGGGGGTTGCTTTCATCGGGTGGGGTCTGTGTCTCATGGGTCTCTCTCTTTCTCTCTCTCTCTCTCTCTTTCTCTCTCTTTCTTTCTCTCACTCAGTCTCTTTCTTTCTCTCTCTCTCTCTCTCTCTCTCTCTCTCTCTCTCTCTCTCTCTCTCTCTCTCTCTCTCTCTCTTTCTCTCTCGTGTGGGGTCCGTTTCTGTCTTTCTGTGGGGTCTGTCTTTCTCTTGTGGGGTCTGTATGTCAATTGTGGGGTCTCTCTAGTTCCCGCCTTCCCTACATCCCTCCCTCCCTCTCCCTCCCTCCCACCCACCCACTCTCCCTCCCTCCCTCCCTCCCTCTCCCTCCCTTCCTCCCCTCCCACCCACCCTCCCTCCCTCCCTCCCTCCCTCCCAAAAATCCACCCCCCCTTCCCACCCACCCACCCTCACCTCCCTCCCTCTCTCATAAGGTCTTTCCTTAGTCTGGCAACCGTGGATTTGAACTTGGTTGGTTACGTTTTGGTTGGCATTAACACCTGCTGGTTGCGTTGGCTTTTGACTTGGTTGTTTGGCGTCTTAGAGGGAGGAGCTTGTGACGTAATGTCGTTCTTGTTTGTTTTGACTTTTTGTTAGGGATGTCTTTGTTATTGGAATTGTTAGGGTTGGTTGCATTGGCTTTGTTGTTATTGTTGTTGTTATTATTATGATAATGATAATCATGCTTATTGTAGTGATGGTGGTAATCTTATTATTTTAATTATCATTATCAATATTATTATCATTATCAATATCATTATTCTTATCGATATTATATTTATCATCATTATTATCATTACCATTATCATTATTATTATCATTACCATTATCATTATCATTATCATTATAATCATCATCTTTATCATCATCATCATTCCCACCACCACCACCATCATCATCATCATTAACATCATCATCATCATCATCATCATCATCATCATCATCACCACCACCGCCCTCATCATCATCTTTACACCTTCACTTTGACACATCACAAAAGTCAAAACACGTGATACCTTATATTCCTATCTTAATCTATCTAAATTATTCCCTTATCTATCGCTATCACATCATTTGAAGTTGCGGAAGTTTATGCTTATTAGCGAAAGTCTATTTCACATTGATATGCAACAACTTCCCTTTCGTCTTATATTGATATTATTATTATCATCATCATCATCATCAGCATCATAATTATCATTATCATTAATAGTAGTAGCAACGTTATTAATATCATCTTTATTACTTTATATTATATTGATACTATTATTATCATCATCATCATCATTATCATTAACATTAATAGTAATAGCAACGTTATTAATATCATCATTATACCTATCATCATTATTATCATTGATATCATTATCATCATTATCCTGATTGCTATTGTTGCTGTTGTTGCATTTGCCATTTAGTTTCATATCATTGTCGACATTTCCCTTATCATTATTATAATTTTATTATTGCTATCATTATTATCATTATGAAGGATACTATCATTATCATTGTTTTCGTTAATGTTAGTATTATCATCATTATAACTATTATCCTTGCTATCACTAAGATTATCCATATCAATATTATTACCAATATCATCATTATTATTACTATTATAGATATCATTATCATCATTTCCGTCTCCCCCCCCCCTTCTCTCTCTCTCTCTCTGTCTCTGTCTCTCTCTCTCTCTCTCTCTCTCTCTCTCTCTCTCTCTCTCTCTTTATTTATTTCTTCTCTCTCTCTCTTTATTTCTTCTTTCCTGTTTATTCAATTGCTTTTATCTTTCTTTCATATAGCTTATTACTCCTAAGGTAATTATATCACTTTGCCATTAAAGCTAAGATTACAAACTTGTTCCATCGATATTGTAGTAATTTTTTACGATTTTAGATATAATGTATTGAAAATTGATTCATTTTTAATTCTCGCTAACAGTTATTAACGAAAATCGTGCTATGATTCTCTGTTTTTTTTTTCTCTTTGAAATATAAAAATACACAATTAAAACTATAAAAAAAACGAATATTAGTTTTCTGTTTTCTTTCTGTAGTTAGAAAAAAATGCTGAGTCACTTTCGTAATACAATACTTTTGATCGCTGTCGTAATAAATTTTTCGTTTTTTTTTTTTCTTATGAGGTGTGACCAAATGTGGATATATCTGTAAGATTTATATTGCATTATGGCTGTATATGTGAGTGTATTTGTTTAGTCTTGTATGTATTCGTCTATTAAAACATATGCTTAAATGTACACACAAACACGCACACAAAATACACACACGAACACAAACACACTAACACTAAAACACACAAACACACACAGACACAGACACAGACACAAACACACACACACAGTCACAACACAAACACAAACAACACAAACTCAACATCAAACCCCAAGCCAAAACTACATATCACCCCATAAACAAGAGCAAACAAGAACAAACAAGGACAAACACAAACAAAAGACATCAAGTGACATTCAAGGGTCATGAAGAATGTCCAACCCACCTCACTGTATACCATATAAGGTCATTGACGCAATCACTGTAAATTTCACTCAATATACACTCACTTTTACAAGGTTATAATTCTGTCCGAAGATACGTTGTATTTATTGCGCTGGGGTTTGTATCAGCTGGGTGGGTCATCTCTCTCTCTCTCTCTGTCTCTATCTCTGTCATTGGCTCTCTTTCTCTCTCTTTAACTCTCTCTCTCTCTGTCATTGGCTCTCTTTCTCTCTCTTTAACTCTCTCTCTCTCTCTCTCTCTCTCTCTCTCTCTCTCTCTCTCTTTCTCATTAACTTTGTCTCTATGCCTGTCTCTTTCTCATTAACTCTCTGCCTCTCTTTCTCTTTCTCTTTAACTCTCTGTCTATCTTTCTCTTTCTCTTTCTATCTTGCTCTCTCTCCCTCCCTCCCTCCCTCCCTCCCTCCCTTATTCCCTCCCTCTCTCCCTCCCTTATTCCCTCCCTCCCTCCCTCCCTCCCTCCCTTATTCCCTCCCTCCCTCCCTCCCTTATTCCCTCCCTCCCTCCCTCCCTTATTCCCTCCCTCCCTCTCTCCCTTATTCCCTCCCTCTCTCCCTCCCTCTCTCCCTCCCCTTCATCTCTCTCTGGGAACCTTAAGAGCTTCAAGAACTTAATTTAGAGAACCTAGTTTATGAGGGCGACTTATTTCAAGCTTAGTTATGATGTAATATATTCGCTTTTTTCGCACAACTATTTGGCAATTTCGTAACATTTAATGAACACGGTGAGTTAATATTTTCTTGTCCTCCTTCTCCTTCTCTTCCTCCTCCTCCTCCTCCTCTCATGATAGTCTTTTTTTCTTTTTAGTCCCTTCCTTCACCTCTCCGTCGTCCTCCTCCTCTTTCTCTTCCTTCTCCTCCCTTCTCCTCCTCCTCCTCCTTCTTCTTCTTCTCCACCTCCTCCTCTTCCTCCCCCCCCCTCCTCCTCCTCCTCCTTCCCCTCCTCCCCCTCCCCCTCCTCCTACTTCTCCTCCTCTTCCTCTTCCTCCCCCTCCCCCCTCCCCCTCCTCCTCAAGTGATAAAGGAAACGATTCGAAAAGAAGTAGAAATGATCAATGTATTATCATTATTATCATCATCATTAACATTAAATATCATTGTTATTGATATTATTATTATAATTATTATTACTATCATTATTATTATTATCATTATTATCATTATCATCTTCATCATCGTATACCAATTATCATTGACAATGTAATTATTATTACTATTGTTATCCTTATTATTATTATCGTCATTATTATTTCACACAGAGAAAGATAGATAGCCATGGTACGTAATGATTATGATGATTAAATTAATGAATAATAGATATAATGAACATAAATGAATAACAGCATTGATAATGATAGTGATAACACTAATGATAAGATGAAAAATATATGATGATAGTGAGGAAGATGATATTGATAATAATGAGAATGAAAATGATAATAATAATGATGATAATAAAGGTTGTAGTGATAATAACGATTATGATGATAAAGATAATGATAATAATGACAATAATGATATTAGTAATGATGATAAAGATAATGATAATAATGACAATAATGACATTAGTAATGATGACAAAAATAGTGATAGCAATAACAACACCTATGATTATAATGTTAATAATGATCAAAACGATAAAGATACCAATGATAATAATGACACCGATTAAAATAATAGCAATAATTCCATCACCACTACCAAAAAAAAAAAAAAAAAAAAAAAAAAAAATCACCAACATCATCATCATTACAAACTTACTTCATTATCAAGAGTAATTTAAACTCGTATCAATCCACTACTTCTGCTTTATTTTCTCCTTCGTCTTCTTCTTTTTCGTCTTCTTGCAAGCAGTTTCCAAGAGCAAAGGAGATTAGCACGTTGATAGCTAAGAGCCACAAGCATTTAACGACGGCAAGCTTCTTCTAGAAAGCGGGGGGGGTGGGGGGTGGGGGGGGGTAGGCAGCGGGAGGAGGAGGAGGAGGAGGAAGGGAGGAAGGAAGGGGAGGGGGGAAGGTAGGAGGGGGAGGGAGAAGAAGGGGTAAGGGTGGGTGGTGGTGGGGAAGAAGGAGGGGGGAAGAAAGGGTTGGGGTGGGTGGTGGTGGGGAAGCGGGAGGAGGAGGAGGAAGGGGGAGGGAGAAGAAGGGTAAGGGTGGGTGGTGGTGGGGAAGAAGGAGGGGGGAGAAAGGGTTGGGGTGGGTGGTGGTGGGGAAGAGGGAGGAGGGGTAGGGAGGAGAAGGGGTAAGGGTGGGTGGTGGTGGGGAGGAGGGAGGAGGAGGGGGGAAGGAAGGAGGGGGAGGGAGGAGAAGGGTTAGGGATGGGTGGTGGTGGGGAGGAGGGAGGAGGGAGGAGGAGGGAGGAGAAGGGGTAAGGGGTGGTGGTGGTGGGGAGGAGAGAGGAGGAGAAAGGGAGGAAGGAAGGAGGGGGAGGGAGGAGAAGGGGTAAGGGAGGGTGGTGGTGGGGAGGAGGGAGGAGGAGGGGGGGGGGAAGGAAGGAGGGGGAGGGAGGAGAAGGGGTAAGGGTGGGTGGTGGTGGGGAGGAGGGAGGAGGAGGGGGAGGAAGGAGGGGGAGGGAGGAGAAGGGGTAAGGGTGGGTGGTGGTGGGGAAGCGGGAGGAGGAGGGGGGGAAGGAAGGAGGGGGAGGGAGGAGAAGGGGTAAGGGTGGGTGGAGGTGGGGAAGCGGGAGGAGGAGGAGGAGGAAGGAAGGAAGGGGGGAAGGGGAGGGGGAGAGAGTAATTGTTCCTTGTATGAAAACTTGGTGGGGGGGGGGGGGACACTTGAGTTTTGATCGGGTTTTCAAAGTTCGGGACGTTCAAGTGGGGGGGGGGATAGAGATGGACGTGGAGGGAAGGAGGACGAAAAGAGGGAAGGGGTAGTAGGTGGAGGGAAGGAGGAGGAAAAGAGGGAAGGGGTAATAGGTGGAGGGGAGGAGGGACGGGGTGGGAGGTGGAGGGAAAGAGGAGAGGAGTGGAGGGAATTAGGAATGAAAGAACACATTAAAAAGAAGAAAACAGAAAAAAAATATAAAGCGAAAGAGTCAAAACAAATAATAATAAAAGAAAAAAAAGGAATGACAGAGACAGAGAGAAAAAAAAAAAAAAAAAAAGTACTCAAAGAACTTAATTAATCAAGCCTGGCGCGTTGATATATAAATGCTTACAAAACCAGAACTTTTAACCTAAAAAAAAAAGAAAAAAGAATATTGAGTCTATGATAAGACCGAGGAATGTGAAACTATTTCGACTCGTACATGTTAACTTCTCTGGCAATGATATTCAACATTTTATTGGACAATTATCATTTACTTATTGCCAGAAGGAAAGGGGGTGGGGATGGAGGGGGGGGTGGGGGTGAGGTGGTCGGGGAGAAGATAGGACGGGGGGGGGGGGGGGAGAAGAACGAAGATGAAATAGAGATAGAAAAAGATGTAGAGTTGGCAGAGCTGATGGAGATGTTCAGAGTATGATCATATATTCATTCATACACACAGACATACACACACACAGACATTCCATATATTTATGGAATGAAAGAAAGAGAGAGAGAGAGAGAGAAAGAGAGAGAGAGAGAGAGAGAGAAAGGAAAAGAAAAGAAGAGAGATATCAGAAAAAAATAGATTTACAGTTAGATAAAAAACACAAGAGATATACACATAAAATAAACACAATAATAAAAAAATAAAAACACAAGAAAATAAATAAATCAACCGAAAGAACTAAATTAAAAAAGAAAAAAAAAGAAAAAAAAGAGAAAAATAATATCGAAAGATTTTAGACCCGGCCTCCCTTAGCAGTCGTTGTGGGTGGCGTCGCCGAGTAAAGCGGAGGCCATTTTTTGTCTGCAGTCTCTTAAAAGCAATCCCCTGTCGCCCTGCAGTGGTAATTGGTGCTGGATTCCTTGTCCTGGAGGAGGTACTTGGCCATGATCTATGTGCCAGGGCCAAAGGATTCTACTCGGATTGGATTCAAAGGGATTAGGCGATGTGGTGTTCGATTCTGATGACGTGGTGTTCGATTCCTTGCTTTCGATGCGCCGATTGGGGCTATGGCGATGGTTATTCTTTTGAGGGTGGTGTTTTTATCTCGCTTTTTTTGTGTGTGTGTGTGTGAGGGGGGGGGGGGGGTGATGGTGGAGGAGATGGGGGGGTGGGTTGAGGGGGAAGTGGGTATTGTTGTTGTTGTTGTTGACGGGGAAGTGATTTGTGAGCCTTCTTTAGCAGGCGTATGGCGTGATGGATGAAGGGTTGACGTGGTAATAGATAATATGTGTATGCTGTGTGGACGGTCGCCTACGCACAGACAAACGCACACAGACACATACATGCAAATAAGATAGCTAGATAAATGTTCACACACACACACACACACAAACAAACATACATACACTGACTCACACACACACATACACACACACACACACACACACACACACACACAACAATATATATATATATATATATATATATATATATAATATATATATATATATATATATATTTATATTTATTATGTATTTATACATATTGTATATATATGCCTATATATTATATATATATTAATTATATATATATATATATATATATATATATATATATATATATATATATATATATATATGCATGAGTGTATGTGTGCAATTTAATTACTATAATGCCATTAATATAACGAAGAAACTCAATTGAGTCACAGTTCCGATGGCTTCAGCCTAAGGTGCCCTTCCTCATTTCCCTCCTCTGCATTCTGACCCTCCTCTCTTCCCTCCTCTATCCCTCCCAACCCTTCTACCTTCGTCTCCTTCTCCCACTCTCTACACCTTTCTGCCCTCCCCCCATCACTTCTTCTCCCCATCTACAGCTTTCTTCTCCATCTTCTTCTCACTCTGTCCCCTCCCTCCTCTTCTTCCTATCCTCCTCCTCACACCCCTTCCAGCCATCCCTCCCTTCATCCTCCCCATCTTCCCCACCCTCTCCCCATCCACCAATCCCTCCCTTCCACCCTCCTCCCCCTCCCCTTCCCACTCCCCTTCCACCCATCCCTCCCTTTCAACCTCCACCCCTTCTCCTCCCCATCTTCCCCTCCCCTTCCACCCTTCCCACTTCCCATCCACCCCTCCCACTCTCCTCCCCATCCACCCTATCCCACTTCCCATCCACCCTTCCCACTCTCCTCCCCTCCAACCCCAACCCCCAATCCCCAGCCCCCACTCCAACCCCCAACCCCCCAACCCCTCACCCCCCACACTCCCCCACAGACAGATACCCAATTACGGCGCGGCGTTTACCAATTTAACATTCGGCCATTTTGACATTCGAACATGCCTTGGGCCTACGCGAACCTCCTCCTAGTTATAATCAGGATTCCCTTTCCCAGGCGAGCGTGTATCCTGCGAGTTCTTCCGGCAGGAGAGGTCGAGAGATGGGGGGGAGGGTGTGGGGTGTGGACGGAAGGAGGGAGGGAGGGAGGGAGGAAGAGGAGGAAGAGGAGGAAGAGGAGGAGGAGGAGGAGGAGGAGGAGGAGGAGGAGGAGGAGGAGGAGGAGGAGGAGGATTTGAGGAGGAGGAGGAGGAGGAGGAGGAGGAAGACAGAGAGAGAGAGAGAGAGAGAGAGAGAGAGAGAGAGAGAGAGAGATGGAAGAAAGATAAAGAAAAGAAAAAAAAAGAAAGAAAGAAAGTAAAAATGTAAGAAAGAATCACGGGGATGGAGGTCAGAGGAGACAAGGGGTCAGGGAGAGGGAAGGGAGGGG
>NW_028234435.1:22819203-22821703 GCF_977035675.1 Penaeus japonicus
GCGCTAATGCTGTGTGAATGTGCGTGCGTGTGGAAGTGTGTGTGTGTGTTTGTTTGTGCGTTTGTGTTTGGGTGTGTGTGTGAGTGTGTGTGTGTGTGTGTGTGTGTGTGTGTGTGTGTGTGTGTGTGTGTGTGTGTGTGTGTGTGTGTAGGTGTGTTGTGTGTGTGTAGGTATAAGTGTGTGGGAGTGTTGTGTTCGCTTGTGGGGGGGGGGGGGTAAATGTGAGTGTATATATGTGTGTGTGTGTGTGCATGAGAGAGAGAGAGAGTAAGAGAGAGATAAATAGACAGAGAGAGAAAGAGCGAGAGAGAGAGAGAGAGAGAGAGAGAGAGAGAGAGAGAGAGAGAGAGAGAGAGAGAGAGAGAGAGAGAGAGAGAGAGAGAGAGATTTGATATGGTTTTGAAAAGTTTATTCATACTATATAGTGTATACATATGAATAGACATAAGCACTACGCCTAAATGGTTTGCATAGCAGTTCATGCTAATTTATGAGGCAAACATTTATGATGAAACATGCATAATGGTGAGCCTCTCAATTGATATACTAGAAATATACATAAGACACAGTGGTACATGTATAAATCTCCATGAAAGAACTTGCAATCGTACTTATTACAGGCAATGCTCTTGTGTCTACGTAATATATCTGATAAAATGCCGTCCTCTATAAAGGATGTTGCAATACTGTGCAAAGTTTCATTTTCCTTCCTTTCAATCAGAGGACATTCCAACCAAAGAGAGACAGAGATCGAGAAGCAAACAATCAAACAAGTAAACAAACAAAAAGGACCAAAGGGAGAGAGAATTGAAAACCGAAACAAATAATTCCTACAAAGAGACAAAGACACGCATTTTCTTGAGCGTTGCACAATCCAGAGACTTTTCATCAAACGTTTCCACAAAGATACAAAAACAAACAAAAACAAAAAAATAACAACCACAACAATGACAACAGCAAGAGAAAAAGCAAGGAAAGATTTCTCTCGCAAATACCAAGAGCTTATCACGAAAGGCTATTAATATCCAACAAAGCAATTGGTAATGCACAGGACGTCTCAAAAACTTCGTTCATTACCCTTATTTTAAACTTATTTCCCTCCCCCTCCCCTCCCCCTCTTTGTGTCAGAATCTTTCAGTTTCCCTCCTTCTCCTCCCCCCTACCCCTTCCCTTTACCCTTCCTCTACCCCTCCCCATCGCAATGGCCCACCTCCCATCCCTTCCCCATCCCCCCACTCAAAGTATATTTTTTCCCCTTACTTTTTTTTTAAAACCTTTTCTTCCCCCACTCATGGAGCCTTCTCCAAATTTCCTCATCGTCCTTCCCCCTTTTAGATCCCCCCTCCTCTACTCTGCTCCTCTACCCGTTTCTTACCCCTCTCCCCCCTCGATACCCCTTCTATCCCGGCCATACTCATGACCTCCCCCCTCTCTCCCTCTCCTTTCCCCTCCTTATCCCCCTCCCTCCCTGTCTTCTTCCCCCCTATCTCCCCTCCCCCCTCAATACCCTCTCCTCCCAATTTGCCCTCTTTCTCTATCCCCTCCCCCTTCCCCCCCTTTATACCCCCTCCTCCTCAGCTGTCTCCTTCCTCTACCCTTCTCCCCTTTCCCTCCCTCCTTCATCAACACCCCTTCCATGTCTTCCTTAACCCCCCCCCCCTCCCCCGTGCCTTTGTCACCCGATCTTCACACGTGTAAAAATAGGTTACTGGCCAACACGCTCATTTGCATACAGCCGCCTGCCTAGATCAATCAAGAGGGCGGTCAGTGTTTGAGATCATGAGATTTTTCATGGCGATTTTAGTGTGCATGATAGAGCACCGATATTAGCTTTCTCCTCTTCTCTTCTGTTCTTCTGCTTTCCTTGTTTTTTCTTGTTTTTTCTTTCTTATATATATTTTTTTATATTTCTCTGCCTTTTCTATCTGAATTTGTCTCTCTCTCTCTCTCTGTCTCTGTCTCTGTCTCTGTCTCTGTCTCTGTCTCTGTCTCCCTCTCTCTCTCTTTCACTCTCTCTCTCTCTCTCTCTCTCTCTCTCTCTCTCTCTCTCTCTCTCTCTCTCTCTCTCTCTCTCTCTCTCTCTCTCTGAGAAATAAGTTGCCCGTCTCAATAAACTTGTCAAAGTCATAGTCAAAGTCAAAAGTCTTTCTCTTTCTTTTTCATCAACTTTTCCATGTTCTTACCATCCTCCCTCCCTCCCTTCCTACCTACCCTCTCCTCCTCGCCATCCTCCCTTCTCCCCATCAAAAAAAAAAAAAAAAGAGCAAATCAAATCCCCAAACACTCTTAAGCCCATTTGTCTCAATCGCCCCTTTCAAGAGTCAATGAAGGGTCTATAATCAAGCACTTTTAGCTACACCCTTAACAATGGCTTGGGTACTACCTACGTCTGTTCGAATTCTTCTCCTCCTCTTCCCCTCTCCCCTCCCTCCCTCCCTCCCTCCCTCCCCCCTCTCACCAGGTGTTAGCGAAGTGTCTCCTCCCTCCCCAACCCCCCTCC
>NW_028234435.1:22826703-22829203 GCF_977035675.1 Penaeus japonicus
TTTGGGGGGTCAGGAAGCGAGAGAGTGATAAACAACATGGGAGTGGGGAGATTAAGGCTCGGTTTCGCTTGTCATTGGGAAATGCAGGAGGTAGTGATGGTATTGATTTTGATGTCTGTATTATCATTAATATCGTTATCGTTATCGTTATCGTTATCGTTATCATCATCATCATTATAAACTCAATAAAATATCATCACATATCATCATTAACACCCACCAATATCATCATCACCATCAATCAAAAACACACGCATCACAGCACAACAATTCCAACCATTAACCACAACCCACCACCATCTTTGACTCCACAAGCACACATCTCCCTCCACTACCCCTTCCCCCTCTCTTCCCTCCATCCCTCCCTCCCTCCCTCCATCCCTCCCTCCCTTTCCCCCCTCCCTTTGCCCCCCTCCCTTGCCCTTCCCATCCGTCCTTTCTCCCTCCCTTTCCCCCCTCCCTTTGCCCCCCTCCCTTCCCCCCCCCCCCACACTCATAAACACAAACACACTCGGACAACGGACATCAAGCGACCAGCGAGCGTATCTAACGAGCAGACACCCCCCCCCACCCCCCCGGCCCCCCCATCCCCGACCCTTACCCGTCACCCCTCCCCCCCCCAAAAAAAAATCCAAAAATATGGGTGTAAATACTTTGGTTTGGTATGAGGGGGGAGGGGGAGGGGGAATGGGAGAGGGGGGTTGATGACGGGGGTAAGGGGGGGAGGGGGGGAGGAGGAAGAATATGAATGGTGATTGGGACGGGGAAGGGAGGGGAGGGGGAAAGGGGAAAGGGGGAGAAGGGGGGTGGGTAAGGATATGAAAGAAGGATAAGTGGGGGAGGGGGAGAGGTAGGGGAGGGGGGAGAGGTGAGATGTAACTTATCATATGATTAAGTGAACAGAAGAACATTATGTTGTAGAGAGGATGTTCACGCCATTGAACAAGATGGGCAAATTTCCTAATAGACGTCTATAGTGAGAGAGTTATGGTGTTCGTGGTGATGTTTATGATGTCATTAGTGGTGATGATAATGACGATGACTATGGTGGCGTTGATGATGATAATATAGTGAAATTGATAGTAATGATGACTATGATGATAATGTTAATGATGATAGTAAATTGATAATGATAATGATGTTAATAATTGCTTAATAATAATGATAATAGCAACGGTACTAATGCAATATTACTAATGATGTATCCAATGATAATAGGAAACATAACGATAACAATAAAACACAACATAATTAATCATAATGATAATGATAATGACAAGAATTATGATGACAATAATGATAACAGTTGATAAGGATGATGAGATGATAGTGAAGATGACAACAATGATAATGTTAATAATGATAGTAATTATGATGAAAATAATAATGATTATGATAATGATAATGATAGTAATGATAATGGTATTGATAAATATCTAATGATGATAAAACTAATAATAATGATAATAGTCCTAACAATGTTAACGAAAGCAATAGTATCAACAATGATAATATAGATGATAACAATTATGATAACAATAACAATGATAAACTAATGATAAACAAACACAAGGAACTTTTAAGAGTAGACATAAACATTATTCGCTAGACATTTAAGATGCCTTGAGAATTTATAGGAAAGCATAAATCAAATTTTAAATATGCTTTGATATTTATGAAATCATTGACTGCATTATAAAGAGAAAGAGGGGGGGGAGGGACCGACGGGAGAGCTCCCGAGCGGAGAGAGAGCCGGGCCGACGCCCCGAGAAGCCACGGGACGGCGAGCGGACGCCGCCCCCCCCGAGAGAGCACCGCCGACCCCCGGGCGAGAGAGAGAGAGGGATGGAAGAGGAGAGAGAGAGATGAGGAGCAGAGAGAGAGACCCGCCGAACCACAGAGAGGACAGGCCCACCGGCACCCCCCCCCGAGAGTGGCGGGAGACGACAGACAGCGACCCGCGCGACCCCCGGGCGCAGCGCGCCTGAACCGCGAGAGAGAAGAGAGAGAGAGAGCCACGAGCCCCGGAGCCCGAGGACCAGGAGACGACTGCGCTACCGAGAGAAGATGAGAAGACGAGAGAGAGAACAGACAAGAGACAGAAGAGACAGACTGACAGAGAGAGAGATAGAGAAAGATGGAGAGAGAGAAGATAAAAAGCAGAAGAAGCGAGAGAAAAGAGAGAGAGAAGAAGTACAGAAGAAGAGACAGCAAAGATGGTAGACAGATATAAAAAGAGACATAAAGGGGACCACGCCGCAGAACCCCGCCACGACGAGCGGCACCCGAGGAGCAGTCCAAGCTCCGACCGCCGAGAGAGAGAGAGAGAGAGAGAGAGAGAGAGAGAGAGAGAGAGAGAGAGAGAGAGAGAGAGAGAGAGAGAGAGAGAAAGGGTGATAGATAGATAGATAAAGAGAGAGAGAGAGACAGAGATAGAAAGATAGATGGATAGATACATATATATAGAGATAGAGAGCCAATCAACCAACCAGCCAGCCAG
>NW_028234435.1:22836703-22844203 GCF_977035675.1 Penaeus japonicus
CTTCTACCTCCACGTTAACTACAATGTGTCTGCCACCACTTGGTCCTCTGCCAACCCCAGGCTGCCAGCCAACACCCGTTAACCCGCAGCATTCGTACGCTCGACCGGAATGGAGTCTGGGATTTTTTGTTTTTATATAAGTCTTTTTTACGCTTGTTTACTCTTGTTTCCTACGTCTAAATCTTCTTCTAGTTTACGTAAATCTTCTTTGGCATGTCTTTTTTTTTGTCTTTGGACTCTATGTGTATTTATTCTTATATTGTGTGTTTTTTTTTGTTTTTTTTTTCAAAGATATATTTTGGTTTATTTGTCTGTGTTTTGGTAGGTCGTGTTTGGAGTAATTATTTTATTTATTCATCTCCCTTATCAACTTCTTTAACTTCATCTCTAAGTCCTCTTTATTTCTAATTATTCGTATACATCTTTTGGTTTATTGTGTTTCGTATATAATCTTCCTATTTCTCTTGCGTGTTTTTTCTTCTCCATTTCCTTGTATGTGTGGCATAATTTGCATTTTTTAGCATTTCCTCCATATCATTTACCCTCCATTTCTGGCACTCCATGTAGGCTACCCTCCATTTTCCGACACTCCCTCCACCCTATATACACCCTTCCATCTTCCTAACATCATTCCCTCCATCACAAATACCCTCCATTTCTAGCCTTCCCTCCATTCCTTACGTTACCCTCCCTTGCTATTCCCTCCACCCCACATTCCCTCCAATTCCTAGCTTCCCCTCCACCTTTGAACGTACTCCCTCCCTCCACTCTCTCCATCGTCCCGCGGACCCTATTTCCATTCAACTGTTCGCTCCACTTCCTCTCCGACCTTTTGCCGTACCCTCCGTATCCTAACCCTCCTTCCCTCCCTCTCTCTCCCCTCCTTCCCTCCCTCTCTCTCTCCCCTCCTTCCCTCCCTCTCTCTCCCCTCCCACCCTACCTCTTTATTTCCCCTCCCCCTCCCTCCGTTCCTTTCTCTTCCTTCTCCCTCCTTTCCTCCCTCCCTTCCTTTTCCCTTTCCCTTCCTCCCTTTGCCATCCTCCCTTCACCTCTGCCCCTTCCCCATCCTCCCTCCCTTATCCTTCCTTTCCCCCCTTTCCCCTCCCCCTTCTCCCTCTTCCCCAGTAGTAGCCACACCGAATAGAGAGAGAGAGAGAGAGACAGAGAGAGACAGAGAGAGAGAGAGAGAGAGAGAGAGAGAGAGAGAGAGAGAGAGAAAGAGAGAGAGAGAAAAAGAGAGAGAGACGGAGAGAGAGAGAGAGAGAGAGAGAGAGAGAGAGAGAGAGAGAGAGAGAGAGAGAGAGAGGAAAGGGTAGGAGAAGGGAAAGTGGAGAAGAAGGGAAGAGGGAGAGGAAAAGGGGGAGGAAAAGGAAGGAAAAAGGGGGGGAGGGTAAGAGGAAGGAAAAAGATGGAGGGTAGGAGGAGGGAAAGGGTGGGGTGGGTTGATGGTGGGGTGGGGTGGGGGGGGGGAAGGGACCTCTCGCCCTGTGTCATCTAATTCTCTTCAATGACTCGAGGGTCAGCTGGTCCCAACGTCTCAATACACAGGGTGGGCAGCCAGGCGGAAAACATGATGTTTGGGAGTCAATATTCCAGCCATTCAAGAACGGAGGGGTTAGGGGGTGGGGGGGATGGGGGGAGAGAAAGGAGGAGGTGGAGGAGGAGGAGGAGGAGGGGGAGAGGAGGAAAGGGGGGGGAGGGGGAGGGGGATGGGAAAATGTTGCCAGATGTGAGGGAGGAATTTCTCGTGGTATTGTGTATGTGTATGTGTGTGTATGTATATTTATAGGAATACATATTTAAAATACATATATATTTTTTTTGGTATTCCTGTATTTCTTATTTCCTTTTTCTTTTTTCTTATATTTTTTTAAATATAACTTCTTCTAATTTGTGTTTGTATATATATATATATATATATATATATATATATATATATATATATATATATATATATATTATATATATATGTATATATATGTATATAGATATATAATATATATATATATATATATATTATATATATGCATATATATATATATACATATATATATATATATAATATATATATATATATATATATATATATATATATATATATGTATATATATACATATAAGTTGATACGATTTACATGGAGGTTTTGATTCACCGAGACTGTGATAAGGGCATCGGTTTTAATATTCATGTATCGTCTCTCTTTTATGCATCGCCCCCCCCCCTCCCCCCCGTTTTTCTTTTTGAGAGGGCAAGGAAGCAGAAAGGAGTTGCCGGTTGTTCTTTTTTTTTCATCTCTTTTCCTCTTTCTCATTTTCTTTCTTTCTTTCTTTCTTTCTTTTCTTGGATCGGCCGGGGTTGTTGGTAACGTTTGTATTTTTTTTTTCTCTTTCTCTCTCTTCCTCTCTTTCTCTCTATCTCTTTCTCTCTTCCTCTCTCTCTCTCTCTCTCTCTCTCTCTCTCTCTCTCTCTCTCTCTCTCTCTCTCTCTCCCTCTCTTTTTCTTCTCTCTCTCTCTCTCTCCCTCTCTTTCTCTCTCTCTTTTTCTCTCTCTCTCCCTCTCTTTCTCTCTATCTCTCTCTCTCTCTCTCTTTCTCTTTCCCTCTTTATCCCACCCCATCTCTCTCGCTCTCTTTCTCCCTGTGTCTCAGACTTTCGCTCGCTTTTTATCTTTTTATTTTAATTTTATCGGTCGTCTTCCACTGAGCGTTTAGAAAAATTCCAACATGGAAACCAAGCCAGAAACTCAAAAGGCAGCGCAATTCTCTTCTCCTTCTCTTTCTCTCTCGCTCTCCATCTTTCTCTCTCTCTCTCTCTCTCGTTCCCTTTCCATTTCTCTACCTCTCTCTCTTCCCCTCTCCCTCCCTCTCCATCCATTCTATCCGCATTGAAGCGACGAACGAAATTCCTCCCCCTCCCCATCCCCCTCCTCATCCTCCACCCCTCCCACCCTCTCCCACCCTCTTCCACCCCACCCCCCTTCTGGCGAGCCACCACCTCCTCCCCTCCCACCACCTCCACCCCTCCCACCCTCTCCCACCCTCAGCCCACCCCCCTTCTGGCGAGAGAATACAGCACCAGTAAGGAGGCAATTATTTTATTGTCGTGAAAAAGTTTCGGCGCTCGCCTTTCATCGCGACTCCAGCAGCCAATGACAAATGATCTGCGCTTGACTGCCCGTCTGGAACGGACCAATGGGAGCACAATAAGGCGGGCTCGGGGAATGGTAGGAGGGTCTGGGCGATGAGAGGGGGGTTAGGGAGGGGAGGGGAGATGGGATGGGGAGGGAAGGGGAGATGGGATGGGGAGGGAAGGGAGGGGAGGGGAGGGGAATGGAGGGAGGGGAAGGAAGGGGGTAGAGGGGACAGGGTGGAAGAGGGGACGGGGAGGGAAAAAAGGAAGAGGAGGGGGAAGAGGGGAGGGGAGGGAAAAAAAGGAAGAGGAGGGGGAAGAGGGGAGGGGAGGGAAAAAAAGGAAGAGGAAGGGGAAGAGGGGAGGGGAGGGGAGTAGGATGGGAATGGAGATGGGGAAGGTGTGGGATGGAATGGAGGGGAGGGAGGGGAGTGGATGGGAAGGGGAAGGGATGGAGTGGAGGGAAAGGGAAGGGGGATAGGAAAAGGAGGGAAGAGGGGTGTAGGGAGGGAAGGGAAAGGAGGGTAGAGAAGGGAGGGAAGCGAGATAGTAAAAAGGAATGGGAAGGAAGATGGAAGAAAGGGGTGAGGGAGAGATGGATAGAAAGAAGAGAGGGAGGGAGAGGTAAGGAAGGTAGGGAAGGGAGAAGGGAGGGAGAGAGAGGGAGAGGGGGAGTGAAAGCAGGGAGGGAGAGAGGGATGGATGGAGGGAGGGTGGGAGGGAGGGAGGGGACGAAAGAGAGCGATGAAGGCTGAAAGCTAATTCATAAAACAGCTGTTTGTAAGTATTTATGATTAAGTCGGAGTGATTTTCAAAATCGTTTTCAGAAGCGGCGGCGAACCGGAAATTTTGGACGAAGGGAGATGGAGAGGGAGAGGAAGATGGAGTATGAGAGAGAGAAAGAGGGAGTGAATGAGTGAGAAAGAGAGAGTGAGCGAGTGAGAGAGAGAGAGAAAGAGAGAGAGAGTGAGCGAGTGAGTGAGAGAGAGAGAGAGAGAGAAAGAGAGAAAGAGAGAGAGAGAAAGAGAGGAGAGAGAGAAAGAGAGAAAACAAGATAGAGATAGAGAGAGAACCTGATAGAGAAAGAGAGAAAACCTGAGAGAGTGAGAGAAAGAGAGAAAGAGAAAGAGTGAAAGAAAGACAGAGAACTCCATCGAAACAGAGGCAAAGAGAGAAAGAGATCTCGTGAAAAGAGGAATTCAAAACGTTGTGGAATGTCATTTTACTCCCCCCTACCCCCCCTACCCCCTCCACCCCACAAAACCACCTCACCTACCCTCCTCCCCCTCCCCCTCCCCCTCCGTGAATGGAAGCAGGAAAAGAGCAAAGAGAGAAGGGGAGGAGGAGGTGAGGAGGGGAGGAGGGGAAGGAAGGAAGGAGGGGAGGAGGGGAGGAGAGGGAGGAGAAGAGGAGAGGGAGGAAGAGAGGAGGGGAGTAGGGGAGGAGGGGAGGAGGGGAGGAGAGGGAGGAGAGGGAGGAGGGATAGATGAGGCAAAGATGGAAATAAAATCGCCAGAGACTGTCCCTCTGTTCGGACGGACGCCTCGACTTCGAACGGACATTGGTTTGACAAGAGTTACTTCCACGATCGCTGACAGTCAGTTGGGTCCGGAGTTTCCCCCCCCCCCCCTCCCCACCTCAAAAGGTATCTCCCTCTCTCTCTCTTTCTTTCTTTTTTTTTCTCTCTCTCTTTCTCTCTCTGTCTCTCTCTTTCTCTCTCTCTCTGTCTCTCTCTCTCTCTCTCTCTCTCTCTCTTTCTCTTTTTTTTCTCTCTCTCTTTCTCTCTCTCTCTCTTTCTCTTTTTTTTCTCTCTCTGTCTCTCTCTTTCTCTCTCTCTCTCTCTCTCTCTCTCTCTCTCTCTCTCTCTTTCTCTTTTCTCTCTCTCTCTCTCTCTCTCTCTCTCTCTCTCTCTCTCTCTCTCTCTCTCTCTCTCTCTCTCTCTCTCTCTCTCTCTCTCTCTCTCATTTGTTTCTCCTCCGCCTTTTTTCTACTCCTTTTCCCTTCCCCTTTTATTCCTCCTTATACCCCTATTTTTTCTTCTTCCTCTTTCGTTCCCGTTCTCTCTCTCTCTCTCTCTCTCTCTCTCTCTCTCTCTCTCTCTCTCTCTCTCTCTCTCTCTCTCTCTCTCTCTCTCTCCCTCTCTCTCTTTCTCTCTCTCCTCGTTCTCCTCCCTTCCTCCCCCCTACCCCTCCTTCCCCCCTCCCTACCCCTCCTTCCTCCCCCCTCTACCCCCCTACCCAACCCCCCCTCCCCCCCTCCCCACCGTCCACCCAGGCAGAAAAGGAGAAAGGGGCCCCACTTGAACGCACAATGCCTCAGGATCATGACATGGCGTCCCCCTTCCCGTCCCCTTGCCCTTGTGCCCTTGTGCCCTTTCGCCGCCAGCCATGATGCTCTGATGCCCTGAAGCCCTCATGCCCGTCCTGAAGCCCTCATGTTCTGAAGTCCTCATGTTCTGAAGTCCTCATGTTCTGAAGTCCTCATGTCCTGAAGTCCTCATGTTCTGAAGCCTTGATGCTCTGATGCCCTGATGCTCTGATGCTCTGATGCCCTGAAGCCCTCATGTCCTGAAGTCCTCATGTTCTGAAGCCTTGATGCTCTGATGCCCTGATGTCCTGAAGCCCTCATGTCCTGAAGCCTTGGTGCTCTGATGCCCTGATGCTCTGATGCCCTGATGTCCTGAAGCCCTCATGTCCTGAAGCCCTCATGTCCTGAAGTCCTGATGCTCTGATGCCCTGATGTCCTGAAGTCCTCATGTTCTGAAGCCTTGATGCTCTGATGCCCTGATGCTCTGATGCCCTGATGCCCTGATGTCCTGAAGCCCTGATGCCCTGAAGCCCTCATGTCCTGAAGTCCTGATGTCCTGATGCTCTGATGCCCTGATGTCCTGAGGCCTCGATGCTCTGATGCTCTGAAGCCCTGAAGCCCTAAAGACCTGAAGCCCTGATGCTTTGATGCCCTGATGTTCTCATGCCCTGAAGCCCTAAAGATCTGAAGCCCTGATGACGTAAGTATGTATGTGCATGCGTAGATATTTAACGGGTGTATGTTTGTGTACTGACGTGTGTATCGTTTTGTTTAGATTAAAGTAGGTACAATACATACATACATACATACAAACACACACACACACACACACACACACACACACGCACACACACACACACACACACGCACACACACACACACGCACACACACACACACACACACACACACACACACACACGCACACACGCACACACACACACACACACACGCACGCTCAAACACATATTTCGTAGCCTTTATGAGGCCGAGGCGGAGAGGCCGTGAAATCGCGCATTGACTAGACTCCATCAGCTGGCTTCGCTGATGTATATATATATATTTTCCTTTTATCTTTTTTTCTGGTCGTTGAAGAGGGGGGGGAGGAGAGGGGGGGGGGAGGAGAGGGGGGAGGAGAGGGGGGGGGAGAGGGGAGAAGGAGGGAGTTGGAGAGGGAGGGGTAATAGGTAATGGGTAAGGGGGGTGGGGGATGGGGAGAGGGGGAGGAGGATGGGGGAGAGGATGATGGGGATGGGGCAGAGGGTAAGGGGGATGGAGGAGAGGGTGAAGGTGAGGGGGAGGGGGATGGGGAGAGGGCGAGGGGGAGGGGGGTGGGAGGGCATTTTCGATGACCCGTATGGCTATTTTGGTGAATGACCTTATTTCATAATGATGACTTTTACGGTTCCTTTTTGTTCACGGGAGTAAGGGGGGGGGGGTAGGGTAGGCGGATGGTTAGGGCAGGGAGGTAGGGGAAAGGAGGAGGAGGAGGATGGGGGTGGAAGGAGTAGAAGGATAAGGAGGAGGAAAAAGAGGAAAGGGAAGGGAGGGAAAGAGGGATGGGGAGAATGAGGGAGGGAAGGAGGGAAGGAGGGAGCGAGGGCGAGAGGGAGAAAAGGAGGGATGGGGAGGGATTTAGGGAAGGAAGGCGAGAGGTGGGATTAGAGGGGGGTAGTGGGGGGAGAGATAGGAGAGGAGGGAAGAACCTGTGGGAGGGAAAGAGGGAGGGAGGGAGGGAGGGAGGGAGTGAGGAGTATAGGCTAAGGATAGCAAAGAGATAGAGATAGATAGATAGAGAGAGAAAGAGAAAGAAAAGGAAAGAGAAAGAGAGAGAGAGAGAGAGAGAGAGAGAGAGAGAGAGAGAGAGAGAGAGAGAGAGAGAGAGAGAGAGAGAGAGAGAGAGAGAGAGAGAGAGAGAGCAGAAGAGAGAGAGAGAGAGAGAGAGAGAGAGAGAGAGAGAGAGAGAGAGAGAGAGACAGAGAGAGAGAGAGAGAGTAAGTGAGAGGGAGAGGAAGAGAAGAAAAGGCGACCATCTCACACCATAGGCCGTAATGCGAATTAGATTAC
>NW_028234435.1:22854925-22859925 GCF_977035675.1 Penaeus japonicus
ATAAATAATTATATAACAATCACAAAATTGATCCCTCGTGTTTTGCAAGCGTCCTTGTAGTTATATTTTCCTCTCCATCATCCCCTTTCTCACTCATTCCTAACTCTCGCTTCCCACTTTCTCTCCCTCCTCAACCTCTCTCTCATTTAATGACCTTCTCACTCTCCATCGGCTACAACATTAATGACCTTAAAAACAACTAATGATCTCCCTCCTCCAATACCCTTGATGTCTCCGCCCTCCATTAAACCCATGATCCGACACCGGCAAGCTTGATGTCACGGCCGACGATCGTGTCAGACGTCAGAACCCAATCGACATCTCGGCCGCTTGATCGTCCTGAGTCTCCGGGAGATGATCCAGCGGGGACGGCGGCGGTGGGACCTCTGCTTGCTTGCTTGCTTGCTTGCAGTCGCCGATCGCTAATCGCTAATCGCTAATCCCAGGCTCAGCGAGGGAGACTGCCTGCTGTGGCTCGAGAGGGAGAGAGAGAGAGAGAGAGAGAGAGAGAGAGAGAGAGAGAGAGAGGAGAAAGAGAGAGAGAGAGAGAGAGGAGAAAGAGAGAGAGAGAGAAGGAGAAAGAGAAAGAGAGAGAGAGAGAGAGAAGGAGAAAGAGAAAGAGAGAGAGAGAGAGATTGAAAGAGAGAGAGAGATCGAGATCAGACATGACTGACGCCTCGCAGACATGTCATACACTGTCAAGTTTCCAGAGTCAAAGCTTATTAGAGGTCTTGAAATGAACTTCCTACCCCTTTCCGGTAATGGACTTCGGTGGAAATCGGATTAGATCTAATCGTGGGATCGGATTCCAAGAGAATAGATATTAATTCTGATGACTGACGACGAGACCCATCCTATCGCTGTTGTGGACAGGATTATTTCTAACTTTTTGATCCTCTTTTGGCCTAATGAAGTAAAGATAGAGAAATATCTGTGTCCTTGGATCCTTAACACGGGAACTGGTCTCTTGTGTGGTCCTTAACACGGGAACTGGTCTCTTGTGAGATCCTTAACACGGGAACTGGTTCTTGTGTGATCCTTAACACGGGAACTGGTCCCTTGTGTGGTCCTTAACGCTGGAACTGGTCCCTTGTGTGGTCCTTAACGCTGGAACTGGTCCCTTGTGTGGTCCTTAACGCTGGAACTGGTCCCTTGTGTGGTCCTTAACGCTGGAACTGGTCCCTTGTGTGGTCCTTAACACGGGAACTGGTCTCTTGTGTGGTCCTTAACACGGGAACTGGTCTCTCGTGTGATCCTTAACACGGGAACTGGTCTCTTGTGTGGTCCTTAACACGGGAACTGGTCTCTTGTGTGGTCCTTAACACGGGAACTGGTCTCTCGTGTGATCCTTAACACGGGAACTGGTCTCTCGTGTGATCCTTAACACGGGAACTGGTCTCTCGTGTGATCCTTAACACGGGAACTGGTCTCTCGTGTGATCCTTAACACGGGAACTGGTCTCTTGTGTGGTCCTTAACACGGGAACTGGTCTCTTGTGTGGTCCTTAACACGGGAACTGGTCTCTTGTGAGATCCTTAACACGGGAACTGGTCTCTCGTGTGGTCCTTAACACGGGAACTGGTCTCTTCTGTGATCCTTAACACGGGAACTGGTCTCTTGTGATCCTTAACACGGGAACTGGTCTCTTGTGAGATCCTTAACACGGGAACTGGTCTCTTCTGTGATCCTTAACACGGGAACTGGTCTCTTGTATGATCCTTAACACGGGAACTGGTCTCTTGTGTTATCCTTAACACGGGAACTGGTCTCCTGTGTGGTCCTTAACACGGGAACTGGTTCTTGTGTGATCCTTAACACGGGAACTGGTCTCTTGTGAGGTCCTTAACACGGAAACTGGTCTCTCGTGTGATCCTTAACACGGGAACTGGTCTCTTCTGTGATCCTTAACACGGGAACTGGTTCTTGTGTGATCCTTAACACGGGAACTGGTTCTTGTGTGATCCTTAACACGGGAACTGGTCTCTCGTGTGATCCTTAACACGGGAACTGGTTCTTGTGAGATCCTTAACACGGGAACTGGTCTCTCGTGTGATCCTTAACACGGGAACTGGTTCTTGTGTGATCCTTAACACGGGAACTGGTCTCTCGTGTGATCCTTAACACGGGAACTGGTTCTTGTGTGATCCTTAACACGGGAACTGGTTCTTGTGAGATCCTTAACACGGGAACTGGTCTCTCGTGTGATCCTTAACACGGGAACTGGTCTCTCGTGTGATCCTTAACACGGGATCTGGTCTCTCGTGTGATCCTTAACACGGGAACTGGTTCTTGTGTGATCCTTAACACGGGAACTGGTTCTTGTGAGATTCCTGTAACACGGAACTGTTCTGTTGGATCCTTAACACGGGAACTGGTCTCTCGTGTGATCCTTAACACGGGAACTGGTCTCTCGTGTGATCCTTAACACGGGAACTGGTCTCTCGTGTGATCCTTAACACGGGAACTGGTTCTTGTGAGATCCTTGACACGGGAACTGGTCTCTCGTGTGCTCCTTAACACGGGAACTGGTCTCTCGTGTGGTCCTTAACACGGGAACTGGTCTCTCGTGTGATCCTTAACACGGGAACTGGTCTCTCGTGTGGTCCTTAACACGGGAACTGGTCTCTTACTTGATCCCTAACACGGGAACTGGTCTCTTACTTGATCCTTAACACGGGAACTGGTCTCTCGTGTGATCCTTAACACGGGAACTGGTTCTTGTGAGATCCTTAACACGGGAACTGGTTCTTGTGAGATCCTTAACACGGGAACTGGTCTCTCGTGTGATCCTTAACACGGGAACTGGTCTCTTGTGAGATCCTTAACACGGGAACTGGTCTCTCGTGTGATCCTTAACACGGGAACTGGTCTCTCGTGTGATCCTTAACACGGGAACTGGTCTCTCGTGTGATCCTTAACACGGGAACTGGTCTCTCGTGTGATCCTTAACACGGGAACTGGTCTCTCGTGTGATCCTTAACACGGGAACTGGTCTCTTGTGTGGTCCTTAACACGGGAACTGGTCTCTTGTGAGATCCTTAACACGGGAACTGGTCTCTTGTGATCCTTAACACGGGAACTGGCCTCCTGTGTGATCCTCAACACGGGAACTGGTCTCTTGTGTGGTCCTTAACACGGGAACTGGTCTCTTGTGAGATCCTTAACACAGGAACTGGTCTCTTGTGATCCTTAACACGGGAACTGGTCTCTTGTGTGATCCTCAACACGGGAACTGGTCTCTTACGTGATCCTTAACACGGGAACTGGTCTCTTGTGATCCTTAACACGGGAATTGGTCTCTTGTGTGGTCCTTAACACGGGAACTGGTCTCTCGTGTGATCCTCAATACGGGAACTGGTCTCTTGTGTGATCCTTAACACGGGAACTGGTCTCTCGTGTGATCCTTAACACGGGAACTGGTCTCTCGTGTGATCCTTAACACGGGAACTGGTCTCTCGTGTGATCCTTAACACGGGAACTGGTCTCTCGTGTGATCCTTAACACGGGAACTGGTCTCTCGTGTGATCCTTAACACGGGAACTGGTCTCTCGTGTGATCCTTAACACGGGAACTGGTCTCTCGTGTGATCCTTAACACGGGAACTGGTCTCTCGTGTGATCCTTAACACGGGAATCCACGTCGTGTCTGAGAGCCAGACGTTAAAGCCTCTCCGTCAAGTCTCTGTGGCTGCGCGTATTTACACCGTTGTTCATTTGGCTCCTCGGGCGCTTGTGCAGAGCTCTCTCGTTACTTGTCAGAGGTGTTTTGCTGCCGTGGCGAGCCTGGGCGCGAGGAGACTTCAATGCCGACGAAGACCATCTGGAAAGGATAAATAAAATCAAAGTCCATTATGCCGGTGATTCATGCAGATAGCGCAGCGCCTGTGATACCCGCCGGAGAAACGCGCCTGAAAGGTAGACACCTCTTGGGTATTGTTGTGACGTAAGTGGGGCTTTTAATCCGAGTGAATAGCTTCTTAATTGACCAGTTATTGTCCCCGTCGCCCCGGGCCCTTTGGAGGGAGGGGGAGGGGGAGGGGGAGGGAGGGGACGGGCCGGTGTCCCTCGTCATCCAAGATGGCCGACGCGCGGACAAAAGAAGGTCGAGAGGCGCACTGTACAGTCATGAGTCTTTCTCTCTCTCTCTCTCTCTCTCTTTCTCTTTCTCTCGGCTGATCACTGACTCCCAAAAGGAAACAGAGATGATAAATATTGATGATAAATATTTTCCCGATTGTTGACGATGAATTACTGAAACGACGCTGATAATGAGGTGCTTGATCCGCCCGCCCTGCCTCGCCCGTTGCAAGAAAGCCGTACGTGTGCATGCGAGTTTATTCTCTCTTCTTTCTTCCGTCTTCCATGCTCATTCAAACCATATTGTGTTTTTTTCGATCCATTATGGACATTCAAATCGCCATTACCACTGTCCTGCGGCAGCCAATTCATCTCTCGCCTCTCACCCTAACTACCACTTACGACTATTATCGCCCCCAACTGTGTCTCATTTCACCCTCCCCGCCCACGACACCAATAACTCCCGCACACAATGGGACTCACTTTTCTCCCCCGCCCGCGACGCAGATGGCAGGCCGCCGCTCTGGCTTGTATGCTTGTTTGTGTGGATATGGATGTGTGGGTCTATGGATTTGTAAATGTAAATATATATATATGTATATATATGTATATGTATATGTATATATATACATATACATATATATGTAATAAGATATAATATAAAATATATAATGAGGTATATAGGCATATATGTATATATATATATATATATATATATATATATATATATATATCTTTATAATTATATTTTTATGTATGATATATGAATATATATATATAATGTTATATAAGTATTATATATATAATAATATATATTTTATATAATATATATAATATATATATATATATAATATATATATATCAAAGATTTATTAAAACATTACTTGAATATATATATATACATATATATATATATATATAAAT
>NW_028234435.1:22862425-22864925 GCF_977035675.1 Penaeus japonicus
AGAGAGGCTATAGCGATAAGAGATGTAATACTAGATAGAGCGAGAGAGGAAGAGAGATAGCGCGATAAGAGCGAAGTAGTGGATGGGAGCGCACAGAGAGAATAGATTAGAGCGGAGACAAAGATAAGAAAAAAAGAGAGAAAGATATTCCATGCCAGATACAATAGCGAAGGGAAGGGTAAAAAAAAATGATACAGTAAGTAAAATGAACGAAAAGCAAAAACAGAAATAAAACATGAAAAGGAAAAAAGACATAAAAGTAACTAAAGGAGGTGGTTGGAGGTGATAGAAGAGGTGTAGGGTATGTTAGTTGTCCCAAGTGTCAGGAATGTCAGTCGGTCAGCTGCTGACATCGAGGTCCGAGCGGGGTTCTGGAGGTGAGGTACGCTCTCGTTAGGGAAGAGAAAGAGAGAAAGAAGATGACGAAGAAAAAGAAGGAGAAGGAGAAGGAGAAGAAGCAGAATCAGTTGTTTTTTTATCATTTTGTAATATTGTTCATGTTTGTTCTTGTTTTTGTGTTTGTTACCGATCGATGGGGATGCGTTTCCTCGCTTTATTGATATTTTCTTTCCTCTCTTTCTTTTCTCTTCTCTTCTTTACACACACATACACACGCGCGCTCGCACAGACAGACACACACACACACACACACACACACACACACACACACACACGTCTAACAAGTCTCTATCTTGTATCTATACACACACACACACACACGTCTAACAAGTCTCTATCTTGTATCTATACACACACACACACACACACACATGCATAGATAGATAGATATAGATACACCCGTTACGTCCCAACGCGCGCGCATGTGTGTTCGTACACGCGTAAGCAGGTATGCAGATGCACCTCGATACCCATCCACGCATATCATTATGACCCCGAACTGTGCGTTGCGTGATAAGTCCACAGCTTCCGCCGCAGAGACACCGCCAAGCCACCGGGACGCCCCAGCTGCGCTCAGGACCTCCGAGAGTCCATTACCCAGGCGGAGGTGTGGGGGGTGGGGGGGGGGTGTTCATTTAGCGTCGCCTTCGGGACCGACGGGGCATGACTGGTCGGGATTGGCGATTCTTTGAGCCTCCCCCCGGGGTGGTAGTGGTCTCTCCTAAGGCCTGGGATTTTAGCGAGGCGGGCGAGCGGCGAGTGCAAGCAAGGAAGCAAGCAAGCAAGCGAAAGAAATGAAAAGCGCCGGGATTGATAATGGTCACCCCACCGACCCGCGCCGGGTCCCACCGACCGGGCCGCCCCGCTGGATAATGGAAGGATTGAATGACGAGGATCGCGCTTTTCCGCTTTGGGGGTGGGGCCAGGGAGGGAGGGAGGAGGGTAAAGGGAATGGGAGAGGGGAGGAGGGGGGAGTGGGAGAGAGGGAGGGGAAGGGGGGAGGGGTTAGGGAGAGGGAGGGGGGAAAAGGAGGGGGGAGGGGGGCAGGGAAAGGAGGGAGAGGGGTCAAGGGGAAAGGGGGAGTGGGAGTGAAAGAGAAAGAGATGGTAAGACGAGAAGAGAGGAGAGAGGAAGAAAGGGTTGAGAGAGAGAGAGAGAGAGAGAGAGAGAGAGAGAGAGAGAGAGAGAGAGAGAGAGGGAGAGAGAGAGAGAGAGAGAGAGAGAGAGAGAGAGAGAGAGAGATCCCTGATTAAGCATCCGGGATGTCAAATTCGATCCCGACGTCTGACACGATCGTCGGCCGTGACGTCGCGATCGAAGACGTCGGGGCATTGGCTTCATTAGCGGCGGAGACATCGAGGGCGTTTGACTTCTCCAAGGATCTGGAAGTGCGTCCGGCTTGGCGCTTTGGCTTCGTTGGGTTGTCAACCGTCGACAACCATCGCCATTATGGTTGTCGAGGTTATTTCTGTCTTGTAGGACGCAGGCGAGCGTCGGTAGATTCCTCATGGTTGATGTCAAGCATTTTTCTGAGTGTTGCTTTGTGTCTGATTTTGGTTGTTTTATATATATATATATATACAATATATATAAATATATATATACATATATATAAACTTAATATATATATATATATATATATATATATATATGAATACGTAATATATATATATACATATATATATCTATATTGTTTTTACGCCTACTCAGATTTATATATATATATATAGTCTCTATATATATTATATCTATACATACATATATTACTATATATATATATATATATATATATATATTATATAACTCTATATACAACACACACCCACACCACACACACACACAACACTCTCACACACATATTATATAATTGCTTTATATATATATATATATATATATATCATACACACATACACACATATATATGTATATTTATATAGTATATATATATATATATAATATATATATATATATACTATACATATATATTATTTATATATTTATATATATATCAAACATATTAGAAATATACATATATATATGTTATATATTTACATATATATACATATACATATACCATATACATTGTATACATATACATATC
>NW_028234435.1:22879925-22882425 GCF_977035675.1 Penaeus japonicus
CCTCCTCCCCTCCCTCCCTCCCTCTCTCTCTCTCTCTCTCTCTCTCGCTCTCGCCTCCTGCCTCGTCCTCTCGTCTCTCTCTCTCTCGCTCTCTCTCTCTCTCATCTCCTCTCTCTCTCAATTCTCTCTCCCTATCTCTCTCTCTCTCCCTCTCCCTCTCGCTCTCTGTAAACTCTCTCACTCTCCTCCTCTCTCTCTCTCTCGCTCTTCTCTCTTCTCTCTCCTCATCTCCTCTCTCTCTCTCTCATTCTCTCTCTCTCATTCCTACCATCTCTCTCTCATCATTCCTCTCCCTCTCTCCTCTCTCTCGGTGTCTCCCTCTCTCTCCTCTCTCTCTCTCATCTCTCTCTCTCTCTCCTTCTCTCCCCCTCTTCCTCCCTCCCTCCTCGTCCTCCCTCCCACTCTCTCATCTCTCGCCCTCTACTACTCTCATCTCTCTCTCTCTCTCTCTCTCTCTCTCTCTCTCTCTCTCTCTCTCGCTCATTCTCTCTCCTCTCTCTCTTCTCCCTCTCTCTCCACTCTCTCTCAACTCTCTCTCATCCTCTCTCTCTCCTCTATCTCGTCAACTTCTCTCATCTCCTCGCTCTCTCTTCAATTCTCTCTCTCTCTCATCATTCTCTCATCCTCTCTCTCACCTCTCCCTCATCCTCTCTCTCTCTCTCTCTCATCGCTCTCTCTTCCTCCTCTCCCCTCTCCCTCCCTCCCTCCCTCCCTCTTCCTCCCTCCTCCCTTCCCTCTCTCTCTCTCTCTCTCCTCACTCGCTCTCTCCTCCCCTCTCTCGTCCGTCTTCTCTCTCTCTCGATTCTCTCTCTCTCTCTCATTCTCTCTCCCTCTCTCTCTCTCTCTCCCTCTCTCTCTCTCTCTACTCTCTCTCATCCCTCGTCTTCTCTCTCTCTCTCGTCTCTATCCTCTCTCTCTCTATCTAATATGTATATCTCTCTCTCGCTCCTCTCTCTCTCATCATTCTCTATCTCTCTCTCATCGCACTCTCTCTCTCATCATATCTCTCTCTCTCTCTCTCATTCTCTCGCCTCTCTCTCCCATCTCTCTCCCTAGTCTCTCACTCTCTATCTCTCTTCTCTCTCTCTCTCTCTCAGCTCTATCTCATCTCTCTCTCATTCACTATCTCTCTCTCTCTCTCTACTATCTAGCTCTCCTCCTCGCGTCTATCTCTCGCCTCTCTCTCTCTATCTACCTCTCTCTCTCTCTATCTCTCTCTCTCTATTTCCTCTCTCTCTCTCTCTCTCTCTCTCCTCTCTCTCTATCTCTCTCTCTCATCTATCTTCGTCTCGCCTATCCTATTCACTCTCTCTCCTCTCTCTCCCTCTCCTCTCTCTATCTCTCTCTCTCTCCCATCCTATCTTCTCTCTCCACAGCTCTCTCATCTCTCTCTCTCTATCTCTCTCTCTCTCTATCTATCTCTCTGCGGAACGTCTTCTCTCGCTCTCTCTCTCTATCTCTCTCACTCTCTATCTATCTCTCTCTCTCTATCTATCTCTCCTCTCTCTCTCTCTCTCTCCTCTCTATCTTCTCTCTATCTCACGCACTCATCTCTCTCTCTCTCTCTCTCATCTTATGCTTCTCTCTCTAACTCTCTCTCCTCTCTATCATCTCTCTCTCTCTATCTCTCTCTCTCCTCCTCTCTCTCTCTCTCTCTCTATCTCCTCTCTCTCTATCTAGTCTCTCTCACTCTCTCTCTCTCTCTCCTATCGTCTCTCCTCTCTATCTAATCCTCTCTCTCTCCCTCTCCTCTCTCTCTCTCTCCTCTATCTCTCTCTCTCTCTATCTATCTCTCTCTACCTCTCTCTCTCTCTCATCTCAAATCCTCTCTCTCCTCTCTATCTATCTCTCTCTCTCCTCTCTCTCTCTCTATCTCCTCTATCTCTCTCTCTCTCTCTCTCTCTCTCTCAACTCTCATCTCTCTACTCTCTCTATCTCTCTCTATCACTCTCTCTCTACTCTCTAACTCTCTCTCTCTCTCTCTCGCGTCTCCTCTCTCTCTCTCTCTATCTCTCTCTCTCCTCCTATCTATCTATCTCTCTCTCTCTCCTCTCTCTTCCTCCTTTCCTATCGCTCTCTCTCTCTACTCTCTTTCCTCTCTCCCCTATCTTTCTCTCTATCTCTCTTCTTTCCTTGTTATCTCTCTCTCTCTTTCTCTCTCTCTCTCTCATCTGCTCTCCTTCTATCTCCTCTCTCTCTCTATCTATCTCTCTCCTCTCTATCTAACTCTCTCTTCTCTCCTCTCCTCTCTCTATCTCCTCTCTAGCTCCTCTCTCTCTCTCTCCAAATCTCTCTCTCTGTCTATATCTCTCTCTATCTATCTCACCTCTCTCTCATCTCATCCTTCTCTGCTCCTGCCCTTCTCTCGCTCTCTCTCTCTCTATCTTCTCTCTCTCTCTATCTCCCCTCTCTCGCTCTCTCTCTCTCTATCTCTCCTCTCTCTCTCTATCTATCTCTCTCTCTACTTCCCACTCTCTCTCCTCTATTCTCTCTCTATATC
>NW_028234435.1:22888008-22900508 GCF_977035675.1 Penaeus japonicus
ACCGATCAGGGACGGGGTCCTAATGCGGCCCCTAGGGACCCCTGATATCCCTGCGAGGGGGAGGGGGGCGACGGGCCCTCGAGAGGGGACGCAGGAGCCATGGCGAAGGAAAGATCGTAATTAAAAATCTCAGTATTATGGTCCCAACAGAGGTATGTGACTCCACGTCCACGCCATGACTTGGGGGCGGCGCTCCCCCTCCCTCGCCTCCAGTTTCCGGGCCGAGTTGTGACAGTCGATGATCACCGAGACGAAAGGGAGAGGAAGAAGCTGATAAAGAGGATGGCGCAGAGAGGATGACCTGCAGGATGACGCAGGAGACTCGAGCTCCTAAGTTTCTTCGGGTTGGACCTTCAAGGCTGTCCTCATTTTCGTGGTTGATGCAGATGAAAAGATCGCCTTATCCATTTCAATCAACGTATTTCCCCCACTCTGATATCACAATTCTTTTCTTGGAGATCGGAAATAAATATATCTTAGCCCCAGTCTTTCCTCTTCTTCTTCTCTATCCACCTATTCTAGAAAAAAACAACAACGTCAAACGCTGATGATGTGATGTGTTTTAATTACCGCTTCCAGAAGACGTATATGGCTGCCCCGGTTCATTCCTCAGCGATAGAACCGAGGGTCACGGGTTCCACCGAGTCCATCGCCATTGGAGGTTCATTTACGGTTCCAGAAGGATCTTTGACTCGAAGGCTGACGGGGCATGACGTGTCTCAGTTGTGTCTCGCACTCCAGAGGTGACTCTATCAATGGATGATCCTCGTTGAGCCGCGGATTAGGGACCTCCACGGCGACTGCAGCAAAGGTTCTCAAGTGGTTCATGATCCGAAGACTCATCTTGCTGTAGGAATGACTGGATCAATGGGAGGACAGCGAGGGCGTCCGCCGCTAATGACCCAGGCGTTGGCAGGTATGTCTGCAAACAGTTGATCATATTGCAACAAGAACTTAACGCCGTTTAATCAAATGATATTGATGTAAAAACGGAAGTAGCCCCTCAAGGATTTTCCTTGATTAAGCGCCTTCGTGATAGCTACTGCTTTTCTCTTGGTCGGAAGCTGGGCTGGAGTGTGACGTCATCAGCAGACGGCGCTAAGCGAGAGGTGTTGACGCTGATGTCCCCGTCATTGGCAAGTGTCTGTGAAGATGTCACGACTACCGGACGTTTTCAGGAAGACAGAGACATAGAGGGGGTGGTGTATGTGAGAGGAGTAGAGGTAGCAGAGGGGAGTGAGGGTAGTGAGGGAGTGAGAGGTGAGAGTATGGTGGAGGTGAGTGAGTGAGAGAGGGGGAGAGAGGAGAGAGGGAGGAGGAGGAGAGAGAGAGGTGGAGACCGGGAAGGTGGAGAAGTGAGAGGAGCGAGAGAGGAGAGGTGTAGAGGAGTTGGGGGAGGGAGGCACGCACGGAGTCGCAGGCAGAGGGAGAGGAGATGGAGGAAGAGAGAGTGGGTGAAAGGAGCGATGTGGAGAGAGAGAGAGAGGGAGATGGGTAGGATGAGACGGAGAGAGAGAGAGAGAGAGAGAGAGAAAGAGAGAGAGAAACCTTTGTGAGGATTTCCGTGAGGGAGAAGAGGGGAAAGAGAAAGAGGACAAGGAACTTTCCCTCAAGGGCACCCCTTACTATGTGGAGCATCATTTGGGCTTCCTGACCGAGAGTATCTGATCCAGAGTTTGAGTTGAACGGTGCCTGCCGTTGTCTCCCCAAAATGTTTCGGACTCCAGAGAGACAACTGGCTTGGCTTTATCGACGGGAAATCCTCGCTGAGCCCTCGGATTAGCGGCACGAGATAAAGAGTTGTGAGCGGCCGACAGAGGCAAAAAGGGCCGCGCCGTGGATCCTTTCCCGGAGACTCAGGACCAGCAAAAGCGGGCCCCCGCCGAGATCGATTGTCGCTTGGGTTCTAAGTTGAACGATCGTCGACTGACACGATTAAGATCGCCGAGTCGGATCTTGGGATTAGTGGGGGGGGGAGGGGGAGGGGGAGGGGGGAAGGGGTGGGGGTGACATCAAGGTCGCGCATGATTGACAGCTTTTTGAAATCATGTTTATTTTAATTCAGCTGTTATATACATAGTGCAATCATATTGGAAAATAGACTTGACGTTTGTAACATATCAAATATTTGTGACACATAACATAAAGAATAGGACCTTAGCATTTTGAACTGTCTCGAGAAGGATATCATTTCATGAGAAAACGGAGAGACAAATAGACAGATAATGAGGAAGAAAGAGAGAGAGAGAGAGAGAGAGAGAGAGAGAGAGAGAGAGAGAAGGAGAGGGAGAGAGAGAGAGAGAGAGAGAGAGAGAGAGAAAGGAGAAAAAAAAACGAACAATTATGTTAAGGGCGAGAAAGCGAGAGGCAATTAAGCCCTTAAAAGCATCTACCCTAATCCTAATCCTTACCTCCCCCCCCCCCTACTTTCCCATCACCATGACAACACCTCCTGTCACACTTAATTGCATTAACCTCATCTTCACATAGGAACATAAACACAAGGTCAGCTGCTAGAGGAGGTCAGGCGGGGGGAGGGGGGAAGCAGGGTGGATGAGGGTGGAGGGTGGAGGGTGGAGGGTGGAAGAAGGGAGGCGTTGTCTGTCTATACTCATAGTGTCATAGGAGAGGTAGTTGGTTGGTGGGTTGTTATCCCGCCTGCGAGGGGGGTGTGTATGATGGAGTGAGTTGCACCGGGGGGTACGGGCTATCGTTTCTTGGTGCGTCTTGGAGGAGAGGGAGTTGGTCCCCCCCAACGTGGGGGTCGAGTTGGAGGGGCGGGGGTCGGTGGTCTTTTGCCATCCCGTGATCCTTACTTGTTCCTGGATTGGGGTATAGGTTCCATCCCTCTGTTGGTATTTAGTGGTACAGGGGGGGGCCGGGACGGGGGGGTGCGGGGGCGGCCCCCCCGCCAACCCCCTCCCCCTAACCTCATCCCCAGTGGCGGAAGTCGTTAAGCTACCGGAGAAACCGAAAGGGATCGAGAGAAGAAACGGATCGTGAGGTTGGACCGCCCCACGAAAAGGGGACTCGGAGACTCGGAACGATCTATATATATATATATATAATTTCGATATATATAGATATTATTACCACTATCTATATATATATATATATGTTTAGAGAGAGAGAGAGAAGGAGAGAGTGAGGGATGGGGGGGGAAGAGGGGGAGAGATGAGAGCAAGGATAGAAGAGCTTATAGAGAGATGAGGGAGGGGAGGAGGGAGGGTAGAGAGGGGAGTCGAGAGATGAGAGAGAGGGGTGGCTAGGAAAAAGAGAGTGAGAGAGAGAGGGAGAGGAGGGAGTAGAGAGGAGGAGAGGAAGAGAGGAGGGTGAAGAGGAGGAGGGGGGGAGAAGGAAGAGAGAGAGAGTGAAAGGAGCGGTAGAGGAGAGAGAGAGACGAGGAGGGGAGAGAGAGAGGAGGAGAGGGGAGAGGGGGCCAAGATGGAGGGGGAGTGCGAGCAGGACGAGAGTGGAGGGGAGGGAAGGGAGACCGAGGAGTAGAAGAGGGGAGGTGAAGAGGAGAGAGGGGATGGAAGAGAGGATGGAGAGCGAGAGAGGGAGGAGGAGAGCGAGAAGAAGAGAGAGGAGTAGAGCGAGGAGAGAGGAGAGAGGAGAGAAAGGAGAAGGGGATGAGGGAGCTATGTCCTTAGTCCTTCTTTCTCCTCCCACCTGGCACAATAATGCTATCAGTCGCCCTGGATCCTAATGCGGCCCTTAGGGACCCCTGATTACCCTGGAAGGAGAGGGGCAGCGGCCCTCGGGAGGGGAAGTGAAACCTTGTGGGAGGGAATATAAAAAATTCTTATTTACAGTGCATGCACATGAGTCCTCGGCTGCAGAAGATAGAGGGCAAGCCGCGTCCACCGCAGCGCCAAGGTTCGTTCCGTGTCTCGGACGGAGGCTCGTCCTCGTCCGCCCTTGAGCGAATAAAGCGCCGGGTTCCAACACGTAGATTCGCTTTTGGAGGTTCGTTTAGAGTTCCGGAAGGAGCGTCGACTCCGGAGGTGGCGGGTCCTGACATGGTTTAGACATGTCTCTGACGCCAGAACGACAGCTCTCCTTCTGACTTTAATGGACCAGAGATTCCCTGCTGGATGAGTTTGGATTAGTGGGCGAGCAGGGGGCACGATGGAGGGCAAAGGTTCGCGCTGGATCATCTCCCGAAGACTCCGATTAGCAGCCGTGAGATGCTCTTCCCGGCGCAGCAATGATTGGATTAATGGCGGCCGGGAGGGGGGACATCAAGGCCGCCTAATGAACCCCCGCGTGTCCCCTCCGGCCCCCCCCCCCCCCCCCCCCCCCCCACCCCCCCCCCCCCCCCCCCCCCCCGGTCCCGTCAAGCGGGGTCGCTGCCAAACCCATTTCGTTCTTCTGAGACAGCGGAACTGCTCCACGGCGTCGCCCGATCCGACGATAGCGCCGCTAGGCAGGAAAAACGCCCAATCAACCCGCGGAGGACACTTCCTCCTGGTAGCCCTTCCTTGACAGCTCCTGTATCTGCCTTGGGGAAACCGGAAGTAAGTGTTATTCCGTCATCGAAAACACAGACGGCGATACCGCGAGAGGTTGATTGACGCTGATGTGAACTCTCATTAGCATGTGTCTATGAAGATTGAGTTACGGCTCTACCGATGAAGTTGCAGGGAGGAGCGAGAGAGAGGAGAGAGGTGAGAGGAGGAATGGGAGAGAGGAGAACAAGGAGGGGGGATGGGAGAGAGGAGAAAGAGGAGGGGGAGGGAGGGGTGATGGCCGAGAGAGTGGGAGAAAGGGGGAGAGAGAGAGTGAGAGAGTGAGTGAGTTGGTTGAATTTATTCGAGAAATTACATCACACTTCAACAGGTGGTCATAGATGTTGCCGCTGTCCTTAAGGACAAAGTTCTGCATGTCCATTCCTTAAGGAGAAAGCTCTGCATGTTCCAGCATGTCCATTCCTTAAGGAGAAAGCTCTGCATGTTCCAGCATGTCCATTCCTTAAGGAGAAAGCTCTGCATGTCCCAGCATGTCTGTCCATTCCTTAAGGCGCTTCATTTGCGATTCCTGGAAGGGACTTGACTCCCGAGCTGACGGCGCATGACGTGTCCCGGACGTGTTTCGGACTCCAGAGCGACAGCTGACTTGATCAACGGAGATCCTCGCTGGGCCGCGGATCGACTCGCTCGGCGACGACGACGAAGGTTCCTCGCGGGATCATCTCCCGAGGACGCCGCTCAGCGGGACGGAGATGCTCCTTTGGGTGCGGGAAGGATTGGATTCATGGCGGGCGGAGGCATCGAGGGCGTCGTGGTGGACGACACGTATATCCACGGGGCCAGTCACAGGTGTCGTTTACCTTTTTTTTTCGTCGGGGGGAGAGGAGGGATTCCCGTTACCGGTGACTCGGCTCTGTGCGAGAGGGAAGACGGGAGATAAAAACTTCAGTTGAGAGAGAGAGAGAGAGAGAAAGAGAGAGAGAGAGACGTGAGACGAGCGAGAAAAAGAGAGAGAGGAGAGAGAGAGAGCGAGAGAGAGAAGAGGGGAGGCTGGAGAGACGAGAGTGAGAGAGGGAAGAGAGAGAGAGATGAGAGAGGAGAGGAGAGATGAGGGAGAGAGAGAAAGAGAGAGAGAGAGAGAGAGAGGAGAGAGAAGAGGGAAGAAGGAGGAGGTGAGAGGGGGAGAGATAAAGAGATGGGAAGGGGAGAGAGGGAGGGGAGAGAGAGAGAGAGAGAGGAGGTGAGAGAGAGAGAGAGAGAGGGAGAGAGGAGGGAGATTGTAGAGACGAGAGAGAGAGAGATCGGGGAGAGATGAAGGATGAATGAGAAGAGAAGAGGGGAGGGGAGTGAGGAGAGTGAGGTGTGGGTGGGAGGGGGGGAGTGGGGTGGGAGAGAGAGAGAGAGAGAGGAGAGAGAGAGAGTAGGGAGGGGAGAGAGACGAGAGAGAGGGAAGATGAGAGAGAGAGAGGAAGGAGGAGAGAGGGGAGGAGGGGATGGAGGGAAGGAGAGGGAAGGAGGGAGAGGGGGGGAGGAGAGTAGGCAGGAGAAGGAGAGGAGAGAGGAGAGAGAGGAGAGGAGGAGCTATAGCAGGAGGGGAGCCGGGGGAGAGAGGATGTGGGGAAGTGAACGGCGAGTGACGAGAGAGAGAGAGAGGTAGAGAGAGAGAGCAGAATGAGAGAAGAGAAGGGAAGAGTGAGAGGGAAACAAGCTATCATCTGTTGAACTAAAAAAGCAATTAAGCCCCCCAAGAAAAATTTTTTCCCCGGCTTAAAAAAAATCTTAATCCCCCCGTCTCCATGACAACACTTATTGTCACACTTAAATGCATTAACCTCGTCTTCACATATACATACACCTCCCCCCCCTTCCCCTCCCCTTCCCTGCACCGCTGAAGAGCTAGAGGGGGGAGGGGGTTGAGGGTGGAAGGGAGGGAGGGTGGATGGGGAGGGGGCGGCGCAACCCCTCCCCCCACCTCAGTCCAAGAGCCAAAGTGGCGGAGTCGATGATCACCGGGACGAAAGGGATCCAGATAAACTGATAATGAGGTTGACGTCAGAGAGAGAGAGAGAGAGAGAGAGAGAGAGAGGGAGGGAGGGTGAGGGAGGGAGGATTGATGAGACTCTCTAGAGAGAGAGGAGAGAGGAAGAGATGAGTGGAGAGAGGAGAGAGAGAGGAAGGACGAGAGAGGAGAGAGAGAGGGTAAGGGAGGGTGGGAGGGAGAGTAGAGGCGGAGGGAGGTGAGGAGAGAGAGAGAGAGAGAGAGGTGGGAGAGGGAGGGGGGGAGAGAGAGAGGACGAGGGAGTTGAGAGAGAAAGAGAGAGGTGAGAGGAGGAAGGATTGAGACGAGAGAGCAGGAGAGAGAGAGGGAGGGGAGAGGGAGGGAGAGGGGGAGGGAGAGAGATGAGGGAGGGAGGAGAGAGCGAGAGAGAGAGAGAGATGTTTGAGAGAGAGAGACGGAGCGGGGGGGAGGAGCGGCGAGAGCGAGCCGGGAGGGGATGAAGGCAGGGAGCGAAGAGGAGACGCGAGGAGAGGAGAGAGAGAGATGAGGAGGGGGTCAGAGGAGAGATGAGACGGAGAGTGAGAGAGATGGGGAATGTAATGAGAGAGACGTCTTTGAGAGAGAGAGAGATAGAGAGATAGAGAGAGAATTCTCTATTGCCCCTCACAACCATAGGTGATGCTCCTCCTGGCTCCCTTGGCAATACAGACTAAGGGAGGCTGGTCTCTCGCCAATCACGGAAGGCTCTCGGGCTCATAATGTGATAAGAAACGGGAGTATCAACCAAACTACCAGAAATGTTGTTCTTTGCACGTGTATTTTTTTTTTTTAACAATATCTAATCCAAACCTTTCGCTTACATCAGATGCACCCAACTTAAAGACGTGTATCTAGTGTGAGGGACGTGTGGCGAAGAGGGGGCGAGGGGGCGGAGCTCCCCCTCCCTCCCCCTCCTCCGGCCTCAGTCCTCGGGTCAAAGCTGTGACCTTCGATGATCACCGAGACGAAAGGGAGAGGAATAAATGATAAAGAGAGGAATAATCAACCGATGGATGACCTAGCGAAAGGGTGAGGGGTCAGGTCTGCATGTCGGGTCAAGCACGGCAGCTCACTCGAGCCTCGACCCCAGAGGCGGCATTGTGCCTCGCAGGTTCATGAACCGCAAGGTAGGTTCATTGGCTGAATTCCTGGAAGGGGTTCGATTCCCCGGGTCGACGGCGCGCCGCGGACGTTGCGAGTCTCGGAAACCCGATGTTTCGTTCCTGGACTTGATCCTCGCGGAGCTGCGGACTCTCCGTCGCCGCCGCCGGATCATCTCCCGAAGACGATGGGCGGACGTCGATGCTGCTCCCGGCGGCGACGTCGAGGGCTTTGTCGATTCTTGGGCGACTGGTATTTTTACGAGGAATCGTAAATCTTAACATGGTGGTTGCGACAAGATGGACCCGCAAGAATTCGCATTGCCTCTACAAGGAGATTAATCCAAGAGAAACAGAGAGTGGTAATTAAATCCTAAGAAAAAATATCCCCTAATCCTACCCCCACCCCCACCCCCCACCCCCGTCTTCACGACAACACCTCCTGTCACACTTAATTGCATTAACCTCATCTTCACATACAAACATAGCCCCTCGCCCCCTCCGACCCCCCTACCCCTCCCCTTCCCCGACGAGTCAATTTGAAGCTCGACGTTCCCTTAGCAATGAGAATCAAGTTGCAAAAGTACCATCAACATCGGCGAGCTGCCCTTCAACATCTTGGAAATGTATAGATGAAAATATCGACATTATCTTAAGCAAAATAAGCGAAGAAATAAAGGAGGGAATAGGAACTCTCATATGTAAGCAACCATTGCAACTAGTTCTCTTTAGTTATACTGTGGCCAAATAATATAACCAAAACTATAGTCCTGTCATTACTCCAAACCAAGAATGGAAGAGAGGGAGGGAGGGAGGGAGGGAGGGAGAGAGAGAGGGAGGGAAGGAGGGAGGGAGAGAGAGAGAGAGGGAGGGAGGGAGGGAGGGAGAGAGGGAGGGAAGGAGGGAGGGAGAGAGAGAGGGAGGGAGGGAAAGAGGAGAGAGGGAGAGAAGGGGAGACGGAGAGAGAGAGGGAGGGAGGGAAGGAGGAAGAGAGGGAGGGAGAGAATGTAAACTAGAGGGAAAGATGGAAGGACAAAATGAAGACAGAAAGGGAGGGAGGGTGGATGGGGAAGGGGGCGGCGCGACCCCTCCCCCCACCTCAGTCCAAGAGCCAAAGTGGCGGAGTCGATGATCACCGGGACGAAAGGGATCCAGATAAACTGATAATGAGGTTGACGTCAGAGAGAGAGAGAGAGAGAGAGAGAAGGGAGAGAGAGAGAGGAGGAGAGAGGAGAGAGAGATAGAGAGAGAGAAGGAGAAGAGAGGAGGGAGAGTGACGAGAGGAGAAGAGGAGTGGAGAGGAGAGAGAGAGAGAGGAGGATAGAGGAGAGAGGGAGAGAGAGAGCGAGAGGGAGGAAGGAGGTAGGAGGGAGGAGAGAGGGAGGGAGAGGAGGAGAGAGAGACAGGGAGAGAGAGAGAGGCGGAGAGAATAGAGAGAGAGAGCGAGAGAGAGAGAGAGACGAGAGATGAGATGAGAGATGAGAGAGAGAGCGGGGTCGAGGGTGGAGAAGAGAGAGAGAGGAGAGGGCGAGAGAGAGAAAGAGAAAGTGAGAAAACGAAATGAAAACGAGAGAGTGAGAGAGAGAGAGAAGCTGGCGAGAGAGACGATAGAAGAGAGATGGAGAGAGAGAGGGAGGAGTCCATAGAGGGAGGGAGCAGGAAGAGATATGAGAGAGAGAGAACAGAGAAGAGACAAGAGTGCGGACGAAGAGAGAACGATGGGAAGGAGAGAGAGGGAGGAGAGAGATGGAGAGGAGAGAGAGAGAGAAGTGATGAGAGGAGAGCAAGAACAGATAGAGAGAGATCGAAGAGAGAGAGAGAGGAGAGGAGAGGAGAGAGAGTGAGAGAGAGATAGGAGAGGAGGGGAGAGGAGAGAGAGAGAGGGGAGAGAGAGGAAAGAGAGGAGAAAAAGATATATAGATAGAGAGAAGACGAATGAAAGAGTCCAAGAGAAGATAGATAGAGAGAGAGAACAAGAAATGAAAGAGAGGAGAGGATAGATAGTGATAGAGAGAGAGTGAAAGAAGGTGAGGAGATGAGGAGAGCGAGAGGAGAGAGAGAGAGGTAGAGAGAGAGAGAGAGAGAGATCGGAGAGGAGAGAGAGAGGAGAGAGAGGAGAGGGAGGGAGGAGAGAGAAAAAAAAAGAGAGGAGAAAAAGAAGAAAGAAAGAGAGAGAGAGATGAGGAGAGGAGAGAGAGAGAAGAGTGAGAGTAGGAAAGGGGGAGGAGAGAGAGAGAGGAGAGAGCAGTGTGAGAGAGAGAGGAGAGGCGTGAGAGAGAGAGTTAGAGAGAGGAGACAAGTAGAGAGAGAACGCGCTGCTCGAGAGGAGAGGAGAGGTGAGAAAGGGGGAGATGAGAGAGAGAGGAGGGGGGGTGTGGCGAGAGAGAGAGAAGAGAGAGAGGGATATTTGAGAGGGGAAGAGGGAGAGGGGAAGAGCGGAGAAGACGGAAGAAGGAGAGGAGAGGAGAGAAGAGGTGGAGACAGAAGAAAGGAGGAGAGGGAGAGTGAGTGAGAGGAGAGGAGGAACGAGAGGAAGGGAGGGGATGAAGGAGGAGGGAGATGAAGAGGGAGAGGGAGAGGAGGAAGAGGAGAGGAGACAGAGGAACAGGAAGACGGAGATTGGAAAGGAGAGAGAGAGAGAAGAAGACAGGAGAGACAGAGAGAGGAGAACGAGGATTTAGAGAGAGAGAGAGAGAAAGAGAGAGAGAGCAATTACCTGTTGTCACTCCTCTCACCTGGCACGATAATGCTATGAGACTGACCGCCGTAGCCAATCAGGGAAGGGTCTCGGGCTCCTAACGCGGCCCTTGGGGACCCCTGATTTCCCTGCGAGGGGAGGAGCAGCCGGACCTCAAGATGGAAAGCTGAAAATTACAGCAAAATGATCAAAACATATTTTTTTTTTTAGATATGTGAAGCGGAGGTCATAATCCCTGAAAATTGCAGCAAAATATATAACTCTAATATATATCAATATGGTCATACACACAATACCTACATGCGACCACACTTCCGTGCCAAGGCCAGAGGCGGCGCACTCCCTCCCCTCCCCTCCCCTCCCTCCCTCCCTCCCCTCCCTCCCTCCCTCGCCTCCAGTTTCCGGGCCGAGTTGTGACAGTCGATGATCACCGAGACGAAAGGGAGAGGAACAAGCTGATAGAGACGATAAAGCACAAGAAGCTAGAACAGAACGAAACAAAATTGATGACGAAGAACGAAAGAATTTTAGAAGAAGAATCTCTTTTCGTAAGTTACCCTTCGAAAGGCCATTTTTTCCGAAATTCAAATTCAAATTCAAATTCAAACATTTTATTCCATAAATTACAATGGTTATTCTTATATGAATACATACATATTTACACTTGATGAGTAAAAAGGTGTTCTTTCAATTTTGTTTTAAAATTACAAAAGTTGTTAATGTTTTTAATATTATCTGGTAACAAATTCCACATTTTCGGTCCACGAGAGAGAGTGCATTTCGAGTCTCTCTCCTCTCTCTCTCTCTCTCTTTTTAATTATTCTTTACCCTTTGCCTTTCGATTTCCCCAAAAGACATCAAGCGCTGGTAATTACAATCTGCTTGAGTCACCGATAACGTGGGATGAACAGGAGCGTCATGACTACTATGCTGAGGAAGTAATAAATCTCAATTATTTGATAAGATAAACCAAACCTTTGTTTCATTTTCTATATCCCCCAAAATTCTCATAATAAAACGTATCTCAGCAATTCTAAAAGATGAAGATCCTTATCTTACTCGCAATCACAAGATCAAATCCCCACGTCATGATGAATCAATATGTCCGTACTTCCATCTTTATTTTAACTTTTTTTTTATTGACGATGCAAATTACTCGATAACTCGACAGAAGGTGATGACGTCATTCCCCGACCTTCGACTTTCGAGAAAACCAGAGCACTACGGATTCCAGCAAGTCCTTCGTCTTAATTAAGGAGGGTCATTTACCCATCCCAGAAGGACCTAGGACTCTTAGCTTGACGGGGGACATCAAGTGTCTTAGCCGTGTCTCGGACTCCAGAGTTGATAGACGATTGACTTGATCTACGTGTCTCCTCGCTGATCCGCGGATTAGTGGGCGAGCGGCGACTGGAGGCAAAGGACGCGGCAGGATCATCTCCCGGAGATTAGGATTAGGAGGACGCGGGATGCTGGGCTTCGGGGGCAGGAATGATTGGATTAATGACTGGGCGGAGACATCAAGGGCGTTCGTGATTGATGGCAAAGCTACCTATAGGCTCAATCAAGGGGGATAGGTTTCTCCTTGGCGATTTCAAGGAATTGCTGGGCGCAGGGAGAGGGAGAGAGAGAGAGAGAGAGAGAGAGAGAGAGAGAGCGGGGAGAAGAGACAGAGAGTGAGAGCGGGGGGGAGGCGTGAGGGGAGGAGAGGAGAGGAGGAGAGAGGAGGGGAGAGAGAGGAGAGAGAGACGGAGGGAGTGAGAGATGAGAGGGGGGGGGAGAGCGAGAGGAGAGATGAGAGGAGGAAGTGAGAAGATGATGTAAGAGGAGGGAGAACGAGAGAGAGAGAGAGAGAGAGAGAGAGAGAGAGAGAGAGAGAGAGAGAGAGAGGGAGAGAGAGAGAAAGGGAGAGAAAGAAAGAGAGACAGACAGCGAGAAAGAGACAAACAGACAGAGAGAAAGAGAGAAAGAGACAAACAGACAGAGAGAGAACGAGAGAAAGAGAGAGACAGAGACAGAGAGAAAGAGTCGAGAGAGAGAAAGAGGCAAACAGACAGAGAGAAACAATCCTTTTTTAAGTGAACGAGATAATTAAGCCCCCCCTCCCTCCCTCCCCCCATCTAATCCTAATGCCCTGTCTCCACAACACCTATTGTCACACTTAAAAGCATTAACCTCAGCTTCACATAAAC
>NW_028234435.1:22902572-22908524 GCF_977035675.1 Penaeus japonicus
CATATATATACATACACACACACATATATATATATCTTCATCTACTTACATTCTTTCACGACATAATAAAAAGCACAATAAAAGCCCCTAAAAAAAAAAGATAAAAAAACGATGATTTTTGAAAACAGGAAATGATCTCTCGCTGTTTAGTTCAAATGTAATTTCATTTTTTTGTTAAGTGTTTTCAGCTAAAGTTTAATTATTTCGTGAACAGGCATCTTTGTGTGGTTATGTTTGGGGGGTTTAAATGTCTGTTTGTCTTTGCAATTTGTTTTCTGTTTGTGTTTGTTTTGTATTTGCGTTTATGAAGTATTTGTTGATTCTTTAGTTTTTGTTTTTTCGATTCGAGTCTCTCTGTCTCTCTCTCGTTCTCTTTCTATATGTATTATATATTATATATATATACATTTAGATATACATATATACAAAGAAATAGATATGCATATTCATATCTATGTATAAATATATGTATTTACACCACCCCCCACCCCCACCCCTCCCCCCCTACCCCTCACCCCTACCAACGACCCCTCCCTCCCCTCAACCAACGCCCCCTCCCCCCAATAACAGCCTTTAACCGGCAACCAAACATCCAATTTACTTGTTCAGCGACGGTGATCAGCATCATTTCCGGTTGACTACTTGTTAGCGAGCGGTGGGTGTTTTATTGAACTTGGATGTGTTGCAAAGCGGACGGGTTGCGATTCATTGCAAAGTGCGGGTGGGGGTAGAGGAGGGGGCAAGGGGAGGGGGGAGGGGGGAGGGGGTAGAGGGGAGAGAATTTTGGGTGGGGGGAGAGGGGCAGAGGGGAGAGGATTTTGGGTGGGGGGAGAGGGAGGGAGGAGGGAAGAAGGGGAAGGGGAAGGGGAGGGGGTAAGGGGAAGGGGAGGGGGAGGGGGAATGGAGAGGGTTAGAGGGGAGAGAATTTTGGATGCGGAGAGAGGGAGGGAGTAGGGGGTAAGGGGAAGGGGAGGGGGGAGAGGGGAGAGAATCTAGGGTGGGGGAGGGGGAAAGGGGAGGAGGGAGAATATTGAGTAGGGGAGAGGAGAGGAGAGGGAGTGCGTAATATTGGGTGGGGGTGAGGGGGAGAGGGGATGGGGGTATAAGGACCAGGATAGGGAGGGGGTAACAGAGAGGGAGAGAAGGGAGAGAAGTGCGGAGGGAAGGAGGAAAGGAGGAGAGGAGGGAGGGAAGTGGTTAGAGAGAATAAGAAACAAGAGGAGGGGTCACAGGGGAAGAGGGGAGGAGGGGGGGGTAGTCGTTGAAGGAGTGGATGGGAAGGGGGAGGGCCAGGAGGGGGGGGTCAGGTGGGGGATAGGGGTACCTAACTGGTTGAATTTCTCTCGTTGCGTGTTAAAAGGGCATATGTTTTCGTGTCGTGTTTGTGATACTTCCCCCCTCCAATCTATTTAAAAAATAGATATAAATCAATATAATTAATCTATCAATCAATCAATCAATCAATATATATATATATATATATATATATATATATATATATATATATATATATATACACACACACAAACTATCACAAAATATATATACTAATCAATGAAAATAATCTTTATAATGATACATTGCTCATCAATCTTATAAAGTACTTTTCCGTTTTTCTGTTGTCGTTCTTGTTGTTTTTTATTTATTTATTTTTGTATTATTGCTTTTGTTCTGTGTCGTTGTTGAAGCAGACAAGGAGAGGAAGAGATTGTTCTATAATTTAAGGATAGCATCCACTTGGGTTTATCTGGCTAGCTTTGCATTTCTCTCTCTCTCTCTCTCTCTCTCTCTCTCTCTCTCTCTCTCTCTCTCTCTCTCTCTCTCTCTCTCTCTCTCTTCCTCCTTATTTCTCCTCTCTTCTCTCTCTCCTCTCTCTTCCTCTTCTCTCTCTCTTCCTCCTTCTTCCCTTCCCCCTCTTCTTCTCTCTCTCTCTCTCTCTCTCTCTCTCTCTCTCTCTCTCTCTCTCTCTCTCTCTCTCTCTCTCTCTCTCTCTCTCTCTCTCTCTCTCTCTCTCTCTCTCTCTCTCTCTCTCTCTCTCTTGTTATTCTTCTTTTTTCATTGTTGTTCTTCCCTTTATGTCCATCTTCCTTCCACTTTCCTTCCACACCCTCCGCTTTCCTTCAGAACTCTCCACATTCCTTCTATACCCTCTACTCTCCTTCTATGCCCTCCATTTCCCCTCCACACTCTTCATTTCCCTTTTATACCCTCCACTTTCCCTCCACACCTTCCAACTTCCCCTCCATAACCCTCCACTTTCCCTCCACACCTACCAACTTCCCCTCCATAACCCTCCACTTTACATCCGCACCCCCCTCCCACCTCCTCATCCATCCCCCTTCTCCTTCCTCCCCTCACCCCTCCTCCATCCCCTCCCCTCTCCCCTATCCTCCTACCCCCTCCCCCCAGCTTGACCTCCCCCTCTCCATCACACGAGGAGTTTGGGGTCAATTAGTAGCCATAATATCTTCTGTTTGACGGTTAATTAACGGCATTTCGTCCAATTATGAGGATTAATTAGACCTGGATTTGATTTAATGGATGAGGGGGCTGAGGTGATGGTGGATGCAGATGGTTAGAGGGAGGGAGGGAGGGAGGGAGGGAGAATGGGAGGGAATGAGTGGTCGGGGTGGGAGGGAGGTGAGAGAGGGCGGGAGGGATGGAGAGGGAGAGAGAGAGAGAGAGAGAGAGAGAGAGAGAGAGAGAGAGAGAGAGAGAGAGAGAGAGAGAGAGAGAGAGAGAGAGAGAGAGAGAGGTCAAAGAGAGAAAGAAAGAGTGATAAAGATATATATATATATATATATATATATATATATATATATATATATATATATATATATAGAGAGAGAGAGAGAGAGAGAGAGAGAGAAGGATAGAAAGATAAAGGGATGAAGAGAAAAAATAAAGAGAAAGTGAAGATTGGGAGAACAGAATGAAGGAAAATTAGGAAGAAAAAAATATGGTGATAGAAATAGGACACAAAATGATTGCTAAAGATAGAGATAAATAATTGATGATAACAATTACGGTAATAATTATTTCAATATGACATAATTATATCTACTGTTATTGTTATGGTTACGGCTATCATTACGATTATTGTTATCATTATCATCATTATCATTATCAAAATTATAATAATTATCATCATCATTATCACTATCAGTAGTTGTAGTAATAGTAGTACCACTATTAACGTAATTATCATCATCTTCATCATCATTATTGCATATCATACGATAGCATCACTATCATCATCAACAATTTCATCATCATAGTCATAATTCTTGCCATCACTATACTTCCTATTATGTCTATTATTATCATTCAACTTTATCTCTTTATTGATGAATACATGAGTAAACTATAGACTGAAAGATTAATTAATAGTATAGAGATAATTAAATAGATTCAGAAATATATATTAACATTAACAGTAACGGTTAAAAGATGCAATTAAGGACTGCTGGAGGGGGAGGGGGTAGGGTGAAGGAAGGGGAGGGGGAGGGGGAGGGGGTGAGGGAAGGGGAGATGTAGGGGTGAAGGAGGAGGAGGGGAGGGGAAGGGGTGGGGAAGGGGTTAGGGTGAAGTTATGGAGGGGGAGGAGAGGTAGAGAGTAGGAATAGATGGATAGATAGAGAGAGAGAAAAAAATGAGTTGAAAGAGAAAGATAAAGACGGTTGGAAGAAGATGAAAGATGGAGGTAGAGAGAGAGAGAATGAAGTGAGATGAGGCAGAGAGAGAGAGTTGAGTGATGAGAGAGAGAGAAGAGAGATGATGAGATGGAGGAGAGGAGATGAGAGAGAGAGAGAGAGGGGAGAGAGAGAGAGAGAGAGGGGGGGGAGGGAGAGAGAGAGAGAGAGAGAGGAGACCGAGAGAGAGAGCGAGAGGAGAGGAGAGGAAGAAGAGAGCAGGAAGAGAAAGAGAAAGGGAGAGAGAGAGACAGATGAGAGAAAGAGCGAGAGAGAGAGAGGAAGAGAGAGAAAGTGGAGGAGAGTGAGAGGAGAATAAGAGAGAGAGAGAGGGAGAGAGAGGAGAGAGAGGATGAGAGAGGAGGAGAGCAGAAGAGAGACGAGAGAGAGATGAGAGAGAGAGATAGAGAGGGAGAATGATGAGGGGGGAGGGAGAGAAGGGAGAAGGGAGAGGAGGGAGAGAGCAAGAAAGATAGAGAAAGAGAGGACAGAGAGGAGAGAGAGAGAGAGAAAGAAGAGGATAGATATATAGAGAGAGAGCGAGAGGAGAAGAAGAGGAGAGAGAGTGAGAGAGAGAGAAACGGGAGAAAGGAGGGGGGGAGGGGGAAACGGGAGAAAGGGGAGGGAGGGAGAGAGAAAGATAGATAGATTAGAGACGCGAAAAGAGAGAGTGAGAGAGAGAGAGAGAGAGAGAGAGAGAGAGAGAAGAGAGATGAGAGAGATGAATACGAGACGATGAGAAGAGAGAGAGGAAGAGAGGGAGAGAGAGAGAGCGAGAAGAAAGAAGAGAGCTAGATAGATAGAGAGAGAAAGAGAGAGAGAGAGTAAGTGGGGGACGAGTGAGGAGAGAGAGAGATAGATAGAGAGAGAGAAGAGAGAGAGAGAGAGAGAGAGAGAGAGAGAGAGAGAGAGAGAGAAGGGGGGGATAGGGAGAGAAATGGTTATTGGGCACGTGACCAGCTGTAATGGACTGTAATGGACCACCTTGGAAACAGCTGTTTTTCCTAGAATTTCGAAAAGGCCACTGGCCCGATTTTTTGGAAAAGGAAATAAATGAAATGATAATGATAATAATGATACCGATGATGATAATGATAATAAGAATGATAATCATGATAATAATGATGATGTTAATACTAATGACAATAATAATATCAATGATATTGATAGTGACGAAAAAATAATGATAATGACAATGATAATAATAATAATAATAATAATGATAATGATAATGATAATGATAATAATAATAGCAATAATGATAATGATTAAAATGATGTTGATAATAATAGGAGGAGAAAGTAATGAGTAATGAGTAAGAATTATTAATGAATAATGAGAAATCATGATAATGATAATAAAGATAATGGTGATAATTTCATACACAGATAAAAACAAAACTATTTCTGGTAAGATTTCACCCTTAAAGTTGATTAGACGAGAACGAAGAAAAGTAGATTTTGGAGATATAAAAAGTGAAATGCCCTTAAAAAGTACGAAGATTAAAAAAAAAAAAGAATAAAGATGTTAACGATAGAAAGTGTGACGTAGAGAAAAATGATATACCCATTTAATCTGGACATATTTATTCTCTCATCTTATCTTATTTATAAAACTATTTATTATCTAGAAATTTTCCTTTCTAAATCCCAAAAAAACACACACTACAACAAAAAAAAAAAAAAAACTAAAATAAAACAAAAACTCTTCTCTCTCTCTACTCTATATTATATATATATAAATATATATATATATATATACATTTATATATATATATATATCTAATAAATATATATACCAATATATACATATATATTATATATCTATATATATATTATTATATATACACATATATATCTTTATATTATATATATTATCTTATACATCTATAATATATATTAATATATCTCTATATATGTGTATATATATATATATATATATATATATATATATATTTCTCTCCCTCCCACAATCTCTCTCTCTCTCTATCTTCATCTTCTTCTCTCCGTCTTCCTCTCTCTATATCCCCCCCATCCCCCTCTCTCTCCCTCTCCCCCTCCCCATTTTTCTCACTCAACCAGAACATCCCCCCTCCCCCTCCCCCCCTTCCCCCAAGAAAAAAAACACGTGGCCACTCAACCCATCTACAGGTAACCCGAGTAATCGAGTAACTCAGCGGGACACGTCTGCGGTTCGGTGACAAGTTACCAGGTGATGAGGACAGGTAAGTGGATGAGTAAATGGGTGGGTAACCGTGTGT
>NW_028234435.1:22908624-22914744 GCF_977035675.1 Penaeus japonicus
AAATAATTCTGGCAAATAGCGCTGGTTATTCAATACCTGTATATGTAAACTTTCAATGAAATGAAGGTAAATTAGGATGATCTACTAGGCGGCACTAATAGAGAGAGTTTTTTTTTTCTTACATTCTCTTGGAATGGAATCACAAACTTCACAGAATTATCACACATCCACGTATGTGTGATGAATCTGTGGAAGAAGATTTAGGATGCTGCATCTATGCACCTTTCCACAGATCTCTATACATCTATATATATCAACTCAAAACCATACTCACAAACACACACACACACACACACACAGAGGGGGAGAGAGAGAGAGAGAGAGAGAGAGAGAGAGAGAGAGAGAGAGAGAGAGAGAGAGAGAGAGAGAGAGAGAGAGAGAGAGAGAGAGAGAGAGAGAGAGAGAGAGAAAGAGATAGAGATAGAGATAGATAGATAGAGAGAGAGATGTAATAAAATCTAGGTCCTGCGTGTGACATCACGCATAAACATTTTCATCATTTCTGCTTTCATTACTGTCAAAGTTCTTGACTGAATTTGCTTGTTACTTATTCATGTAGTGTGACTACACAAGAAACGTTTATGTGTATCATATATACACACCTCTTATATGCATGTCTTTAGAAAACATGTACAAACTTGAACTAACATTATGCTTCATTTACAAACATACTTGAAATAAATTACACATATTCCCAAACAAAATTAAAATATTCAAGCATAAATCTGAGCTTCCAAGAAATGTTAAAAAAGACTAAATTCCACACAGGCTTTTATAATGGTGCTCACTTCCTGTGCTGATTGTATAATCCATTATGCTGAAATGATTACCTGTCTCTCTCTTCCTCTCTCCCATTCTCTCTCTCTCTCTCTCTCTCTTTCTCTCTCTCACTCTCTCTCTCTCTCTCTCTTCTCTCCTCTCTCCTTCTCTCTCTCTCTCTCTCCTCTTCTCTTCTCTCTCTATCTGCATATATATATATATATGTATATATATACATAGATATATATATATATATCATATATATATATATATATATATATATTACATATGTGTCGTGTGTGTGTGGTGTGTGTGTGTGTGAGTGTGTGTGTGTGTGTGTGTGTGTGTGTGTTTGTGTATGTGTGTGTGTGTGCGTGCATGTGTGCGTGTGTATGTGCGCGCGTGTGTGTGTTTGTCAATCCCACCGTGGTTTTACAGCTGATGAGTGACAAAATAAGACACGCCATGAATAGTTCTGTATTTGTGAAAGCTTTGCGCCAGCACCGAGTTCGAAATGAAGTCACGTCTATGCAGTCTGAATTATATGGCGTTTTTGAAAGGATAGCTGGAGGAAATTGTGCTGTTTTGCGGTTATTTTAATTTTCCTGCGTTCTTATTTGGATATTGTGTATTTACTTTTTGCTTTCTCTTTATTTCTTTTTGGTTATTCTATTTTACATATTCTGTTTCTTGTTTCTTTTTCTTTTTTATTCTCTGTCTATATCTTCTCTCTCTCTCTCTCTCTCTCTCTCTCTCTCTCTCTCTCTTCTTCTCTCTCTCTCTCTCTCTCTCTCTCTCTCTCTCTCTCTCACTCTTCTCTCCCCCTCTCTCTCGTGGGCCAAATAGAATTTAGGTGATTACATTTTCCATTTGTGCGTTTGGGTAGACAATATTTCTCATAAATTTATTTGCCGTTCCCAGCCATATAAACTCTCTTACAAAATAGAACCCCCCAGAATGTTTTCCCTTTTCAAAGAACGTTAACGTATATACACACACAGTCATACACGAACACACACACACACCACACACACACCCACACCAACAACCACACAAACAACACACACACACACACACACACACACACACATACATACAAATAACAAGCAAAAAAATCTACACGAAATCGGAGAGTAAGGAACGCGAAATCGTAAAAAGAACAGAGATTTAGGACGAAGAATGTATATTTTTTGACCCATGATTATTTATGACCTCAATAATAAGATTTGCAATTTATCCATGTGAATTTATGTGGTGAAGTGCGGTGGAAAATTTGTTTCCATAATCATGTAAACACCATTCCGATAAAAATAAGGTTTTTTGATACTGAAATGAAAAGCATTGCACTGTGAGCAGATTACTATGCAAATGAAGATATATATTTTTCCCGAAAATGCCAAAAGCCCAGATTTCAAAAAATAGGATATGCAATTAATCTTTCGAATACAAGGTTGAATTATACAGATACAAAAAATACATTAATACGAAAGGAGATTAAAAATAAAACCCCCCCCCCCGCCAAAAAAAAAAAAAAAAAAAAAAAAAAAAAAAAAAACTCTCACGAAACAATACGGTAAAGCAGCCAAAACATCAGAGTGAAAAGAGAGGAAAATATCTTCTAACGGAATCGTGAGCTGTGACCCTCGTCGGAACCAACCTCGTTTCCATTTCTTCATTTTTTTCCCTTTCCCTTTCCCTTTTTGTTAGTCTCTTTATCGTCCTTTCGTTTAGGGCCGTTTTTTTAAAAAATCAGGTTTCGGGCGTTACCAACCCGAAATAAATTGCGTGGGGCCGGCCCGAAAAATCAAACATCGATTTTTTCAAACGTCAAGGCAGTGGGTGAGCGGCCAAAAAACGTTTTCGGGCGGGTCCGAATATTTGCAACAGTTGGTAACCCTGCGTACGCAGAAGGCGCGATGATCGAAACAACATGGCGAGCGGGAAGGATAAAAAACTAGTTTCGCTCACGGAAATCCAGAGAAAAATGTGATGAGTTCTCTAATCGCTGGACCATAGTCTCGCATAGATTAAAAAATGTACGACCCCAGGGATCATCAGTCGCAAGCAGAAAGCACGGGAGAGCATAACTGCAGCTTTAATGCCATCTATACAGCAACTCAGCCTAGATCGAGCCTTTGGTGAAGAAGTACATTGCGCGAAACGTAAAATAATATTGATCGTTTTCTGGTGTTTATTATATTAAAACATACATTATTGTGATAAAGGATAATTTATTTGAAATATATTAAGAGATTACTCATGATAAAACACGAGGCATTAGCAAACAATTCAGGTTAGAAAATCTACGATAAGCAGTCGCAATATTAGAATTATGTTTTTCTTGTGGTCAGCGTTCAATAATTCTTTGATATGATTCTGAATCAGCTACGCAATATGTGGTATGTCTGTCACCCACCCACCTCACATGATAAACTCTGTAGAGACAGATTTTAAACGTTTAATCGCTATCATTTCTTCATTTATGTCAATTTCAGGAAAGGGTTGATGAAGGTCCTTCATCTGTCCGCAGGACTATTCTATACCTCCTGCATTCCAAGCCCTCTAGGACCTTCTTTCACTTCCTCAGAAAACCTCTCTGCCAACAAGCCCCACACTGACCCCCGTTCCACCATTTGCCTGTGGTGAACACCATCTCCTTAAAACCATTTATCCACCTTCTTCAACAACTCATAGGAAGGGCAAAAAGAGGGGACCCAAAACTCAGAGAGGGAGTAATGCTAAAAGGCTAATAGCGAGCAACAAAAAGCTCCATGATGCCCAACTTTACAGGCGAATGAAATTTAGAAAGGAATTCTCCCAGTCTTGTGAAGCAGTTCGTGATCTGCCAGACAGAAGAGTTTCAAGTGATTTAAAGGGTTTTGTTGCAGATGAAAATAATTTCTCTTTTTAGGTGATGCAAAGCAATATTTGCAACTTCACGGCACAAAAAATCTGGAAAAAACATAAAAGCTGCAAAAGCACAGAAATATAACAAACAAAATATATATAGTCTTTTATTTCATTCTTATGAGATAAGTAATCAAAAATACATACATGCAAAGGCCTCTTTTTGCTTATATAATTTAAATGTTTTTACTAGAAAATTCATATCCACTAATAACTATGCAACAGACTAAATTACTGACTTCAGACATCAAAAGGAAATTTAAAAATCTAGACATTTCCCAGTTAAGTAGATAACTAAATATAAGTAAATAGACAAAGTCGTATTTCACACAAAAAAGTGAGAAAAAAATCTGCACCTAGTTATTGGGATTAAAAAAAAAAAAAAAAAAAAAATACATATATAATATACATAATATATATATTATTTATTTATTATATATATATTATATATATATCTTGACATCTCTATGGATCCATTGATAAGGAAATATTTCAAAACAGAAAATATGTTCATCTTACTAATAGAATCAGAAAAAAAACATGATTGACAAGGTTTTGACAAGGTCCTATTTTCACTTATAAACATGATAAGGTAAATGTTTGATATGACGGTTCCTGATACCAAATATAATTACTGCAATTTACTATAAGCAATTTCTTTTTAATATATGGTTAATATAAAGTAAGTTGAAATATGCTTAAAAGTGGAAATTAATGATTATCCAGAAATTCTCTGATTGCTAAGCATCCTAAAAAACCATTGTTCACAACTTTTCTGACATCAACCTAAACGATTTTCTTTATTTCGCAGAGTACTGCATCATGCTTCAGTTCTATGTGTTTCTTCTTGGAAATATCAATATTTCAGTTGTGGCTAGGATTTATGCAAGATAACAAAAGCTGCCAATCTATTAAAAAATAAAGAAAATATGTATCTGACACCATTAGTTTAAATTCACACCACCCATACATTAGTATATTATTTTATATCATATTTATACTAATAATATTTTGTATATCAAGCATTTTTTTGAAAGAAGAATTTATTACCTATGCCATCTCTTGCTTGTGGGTAATTTTCTGCTGAATTTTCTGAAGCAGGTTTCTGGTGGTGCCCCACTTTTTTTTGTTTGTTCTTTTACTTGGCAGTTGATAACGTTTCAAGTACTCCTCCTCTGACGCATGAAACTGGATCCTTCTATCTCTCACCACCTAAACGTGCAGACAGACTCCTCCTCTTCCTCAGCTTGGTCCACATTACCATTATTACCTATAATGAAAGAGGATTCACACAAAATAGTACACATTCCCAAATATACATAAAGCATGGAGGCCACAAACATTGCTTAATAAGGTCATATTTGACAACTAATGATAGATTAATTCAGATATATAAATCATTGCACATAGGTTTCATTACGTCAAATCATATTTAAATAAACTGCACTCAAATCCTATATCAATTTATTACTTGGCAAAATGTAAAATCTATGATTTTCTATTAAATGTGACATCAAGTATAGAGTTTAATGATTTGCACAAACTAAGTTACATTAAAGGATGACAATACCATGATGAAATACGGTTGACATGACTGATTTCCGTTTTTCTAATAATATTTTGTAAGTGGAGTGATAACAGCTGATGCAGCATGAAAACGCGATACTGGGACACGGATACAGGCTCTGCCAGTCCTTCACTCTCACTGGCCTCAATATGGTCTATTAATGCACGTCAACCACTTCTTATGTGCTTCTACCTTCTTAAAAATGTCTTGGTGTCGTTTGTTTCTGCATTGAAGTGACTTTTGAGCACGACGTCGTAGATAAGAGCTCCGGAGACAGGTGTTCGTTTTTGTTTATTCGTGCGAACGATGTTGATGTGTTACCAAAAATTCAAGGTTGTCAAACAAAATGTCTCCGACAAAATATATGATGATTAAGAGACACTTTGGCAAAGCCTATACTGGTATTGCATTAAATACAGGCGGTTCATATAAATGTTTTAGTTTTAGTATGCAGAACGAAGCATTTTTTGTTTTTTGTTGTAATAATTTCGATTCGGGACGGCTCTGGGGAGGGTTAGCCGATCGCATTTTTTTTCGTTAGGGTGGCTATAATATCTTCGGGCGAGCCCAAACAAATTCCGTTTAACTAATCCGATTTTTCATATTCGGGTTGGTAAGGTATTCGTTCGGGCCGGTACGAAGTTTAAAAAAACGGCCCTTAGACGACGCCCTTGATTGGCTAGTCGGGTGTAGCCACGAGGAACATTAGGAGGGACGGTTCCAGGTCCTTCTCTTCGCTTTGCGTTAGTCTTGCTTTTTTTTCTGTTCGATCATTCTGTTCCCTTCGCCTTTTGCCCTCTGTGTGTTTTGGATTAGTGTGCCCTTTATGTTTGGAAACACGTACATAGCGGAATACGGGTATGTATATAAATGTGTGTATATGTATA
>NW_028234435.1:22914844-22917344 GCF_977035675.1 Penaeus japonicus
ATACAGGGGTGTTCGGAGGGCTGAGGAAGGGAGCGGAGGGAGAGGGCTCTGTCGGGAAGAGGGACATGTCAAAACACCATAAGGTCGCGAACAAAGAAAAGAAAAGAAATAACAGAACCAATAATGAATAAAGAAAAAGAAAAAAATATATAGCTATTGTAACAACCCCTTCCACTTCACTTCCCCCCCTTCCCCCCTCACTCTTTCACTCCTACCCCCCCCCCCTCTCTCTAGGTTTTCTGTTGTTAAATGGCCAATAAGTCGATTAGGAAGCAATTTCCAAAATACAATCAGACTGTCATCTTCTGCTCTTTGAGCACAGGAAAATAGGGGAGGCGTTGATGTAGCGTCGCATAGGAGGGCAGAAGACGAGACCGGGCAGGACTACGGGGCAAGGAGAGCGGAGGTGGGGGACAGACAGGCGAGGGAGAGAAGAGAGGGAATGTGCACGAGCAGAAGGAGATTGCGGAGGGAGCGAAGAGAAAAGAGAGAAGGAGAGGGAGGGAGTTATGGGAGAAGGGGAAGGAGGGAGGGAAGGAGAGGAGGTGGGGGAAGAGGTAAGGGGGAGGGAAGGAGTGAACAGAGAAGGGGAGGGAGGAAGAGAAAGGAGAAGAGGAGATTAGGAGAGAAGGAGAGGGAGGGAATGAAGAGAGAAGGGGAGGGAGGGAGTAAAGAGAGAAAGGGAAGGAGGGAAGGAAGGGAGGTGGGAGGAGAGGCGAGGAAGAGGGGGTGAGTGAGAAAAGAAGAGGAAGCAGGGAGTGAAAGGAGAAGGAGAGGGAGGGATTGAATAAAGAAGGGAAAGGAAAGAAGGTGGGAGAAGAGGCAAGGGGAAGGGAGGGGGGGAAGGAGAGGGGGAGGGATATAAGAGAGAGAGGGGGAGGAGAGAATAGAGAAGGGGAGGAAGGGAAGGAGAAAGGAGAGGGGGGAGGGAGGGAGAGATATAGTAGGGGAGAGAGGAAGGGAAGGAGAGAAGGGATAGGAGTGAAGGAAAGGGAGTAGGATGACATAAAAAGGGGGAAAAGCAAGGGAAAATATAAAGAGGAGAGAGAGAGAGAAGAGAAATGGAAGGAAGGAAAGAGAATAAGTGATAGATAGACAGAGAAAGAGAGAGATATATAGATAGACAGACAGAGAGAGAGAAAGAGAGAGAGAGAGAGAGAGAGAGAGAGAGAGAGAGAGAGAGAGAGAGAGAGAGAGAGAGAGAGAGAAAGAGAGAGAGAGAGAATGAGAGAGAGGAAGAAGAAGAAGAAGAAGAATAAATACATACTAAATAAATATAAAAATAGCGAAAGACACAAACGAAAATAACAATACCCCCATACACCCACCCCCTCCCCCTCCTTCTCATATTAAGTGGCCGTAGTGGGCGGGCATGAGGCAGCGTGGGCGGATTTCACGATGCAGTGATACTGAGCAGGTCACAGCAGGGGCGCCAGGTCACGCCGAGGTCATGCAAGTTCACCAGAGGTCACGATCTTCCAAGATGTGACGTTACATGGCAGCGACCTTAATCTGTTATGGCGTCTATCTCAATTAGGGGGGGGGGAGAGGGGGGGGGGGAGATATAGTGGTATTAAGATATAATATCAAGTGAAATGTTTATCAGTTAAGCTAAAGGGTTATAAATGTATATACTGTACAATAGGCATTTGATATATGTATAAACACACACACACACACACACACACACACACATATATATATATATATACCATATCATATATCATATATATATAATTATATCATATATATATATATATCCTATATTATATGCGTGCAATGTGTGTATGTGTAATTGCGTCGTGTATTTATGTATTTTATGTAATACTTTCTTACTTGAATATTGATTCATATATATATATATAAATTTATATCATAGTATACTATCCTATATATATATTACATATACTATATGTACTCTATACATATTCATTTATATAACATTTGTTATATATATATGTATATATATATATACATATATATGAATTTATATAATATATATATGTATATATATATACATATATATGTATATGTATATATATATATATGGATATATATATATATATATATATATATATATATATACATACATATATACATATACACATATATATATAGTCTCAAACTCTTCTTACAACCAAAGATAGAACAATTACCATTCATAACATAGAAAACACGCATTTTATTCCATTATTACTACAACTCCATCGTGCATCTGGACACCATTCCCCCCTCCCCCCTCCCCCCTCCCAACCCCAGCCACCCACCGCACCAACCTTCATAACCGCCATTTTTCAGGAAAGTTTAACTTCCTTTATCCTATATGTTTAGATAATTTCGCATTAGCAAAACAATCCTGGAGCTGAACGTTGGTTTCTGACAAGCGTAACGAAAAGGTTTGCGGGATGAAATTATTATGATTATTTCGTATTTTTTCGTTCTTTTTTTTTGTAAGAACAGAAAGAGAGGATAAATATGGAAATATTAGAATAAATCAGGA
>NW_028234435.1:22922344-22929844 GCF_977035675.1 Penaeus japonicus
AACTCAGGTCACTTCACACCTACTCAACGAATCAAACATTAAAACCGGAAGCTCATCATTTTGGGACCGGAAATGGTGTCCTATTTGATTTGATTATGGAAGGGGTGGGGGGGTGTTGATGGGGGTGGGGGGGGGGGGTTGATGGGGGTGGGGGTGGGGGTAAGGGGTGGAGGTAGGGGGGTATGAGAGTTCTTTATTCTGGCATGATCATGATTATGATGATTATCATTTTTATGATCACTAAATATTGTCATTGTCCCTATTATCATTATCGCTATCATTATCATTTTATTATTGTCATTACTCTCATTATCATCACCCTTATTACTGATATCATTACTTGCACTGTTATTATTTTATCATCATCATCATCATAACTATCGTCATTCTAATTTTCATTCATTATTCTCATAATTCATCATAACCATCATTATCACTATCATTACTGTTATCATTATCATTATCATCATTATCATTTCCACATAATCATAATCTGAGATGTATCTATAATCAAAAGTTCTTATCTGGTTCTTCAAGCGAAAGGGACTATAGTCATATTTTAAAGTCGTCTAAATCAATAACAATAATTCATTCAATAGTATTTTATTCCTCGGGAAGAATAAGTATGTCTTAATCTGAACTTCGATGATATAGATAGTCAAATAATTAAAATAATAATGAAAAAGATAATGATAACCAGAATTAAGTTTTGAGTTCTAATACCCTACCAAAAGTAACTCAAGAAATTACACAAATTTACAAAATTACAATAATGAAATACCTCCCATTATAATAATAAAAAAAAGAATTAAAAGTGTGAATATCAATCCACACATGAACAAATAATTAGAAAGATTCCCCATTTGACACCCTCAAGGACCTAGCTGAAAGACATCTGGTGAGAGAAGAGCGAGGGGGGAGAGAAGAGGGAAGGGGGGAGGAGGAGGGAAGGGGGGAGGAGGAGGGAAGGGAGGAGGAGGAGGGAGGACGAAGGGGGAGGGAGGATGAGGAAGGAGGAGGGAGGAGAGAAGAGGGAGGACGAAGGGGAGGGAGGAGGAGGAGGGAGGAGGAGGGAGGAAGAGAAAAGAGGGGGTAGGGGGTGTAAGGTCGAAGGAGGGAAGGGGGGAGGGCGGTCGGAGAAGAGGGGGGGGGTCAGCAGGGGGTTGAAGAATAGAAGGGGGTGTGATGTGGAAATATTTGGCAAGAACATTAATAAAATGAATATTTAGTGTTGAGGGAATTGAAGTTTGAGAGGTAGAGGGGAATGGGAGAGGGGAGACGGTAGAGAGAGAGAGAGAGAGAGAGAGAGAGGAGAGAGAGAGAGAGAGAGAGAGAGAGAGAGAGAGAGAGAGAGAGAGAGAGAGAGAGAGAGAGAGAGAGAGAGAGAGAGAGAGAGAGAGAGAGAGAGAGAGAATGGGGAAGAAAGAAACAGAAAAAAAGTAGATAAATAAAAACACAACAAACAACAGACTCCACCTGACTCGCTCTCTCTCTCTCTCACTCTCCCTCCCCTCCACCCCCACCCCCACCCTCACCCACACCCCCTCTCACCCCCCTAACGACCTGTACAACGTGACCCCGGTGATCGCCCAAAGGTGAAGCTAGGTCAACGTTTACGCTCCAAACGATGTCCAAATATGCACACGTTTTGACGCGATGCTTGCCTTCATTAGCACCGGAAGTCCACCCCGGAAATGCCTTCGAGTCATGAAGTAAGATGAATGACGAATGAATGACTCGACGCGACAAGTGAAGTGTTCGTAAAGGAGCTTCTGTTTACGACATTTTGGTATTCCTGCTCTACATTCCTACATTCCAACGTTCGTATGCATTCCTGTTCGATTCCCGCTGATTTTGCAGGAAAGAAAAAAAGGTGTAGATGAAAGAGATTTTACTTCGAATATCAGTCGTTTTCAAAATTGAAAATAGGATGAAATAATCTCAATCACATTTCGCATCAAAGCCAGTCCAAATGATTCTAATAGCAGTCCTCTACTTGCATGAGAAAAACAATCATATCCATATACTCCATATATACAACCATATACTTCATATATATAACCATATACTCCATATATACTCCATATATACAACCATATACACCACCAACCTACAAAACAAATCTCAAAAAAACAAAACAATACAAAACAACAACAACAACAAAAATATATCAAAGACCATAGATACAACACACATATTCCCCAACACCAGACACAAATACCCCCATATTACCCCCACAAATACCCCCATACACCCATACACCCATACCCCCAACCATCCATGCATTCCTCAACCTAAAGGACTTCTAATAAAGATCAGATATCGGAGATGAAACAGCATCCAGGATTCAGGGAAGGATGTCACGTTATATCCTGAAATATGTCGCATATTTCCCTCGTTATCATGAGTCTGTTTAAGGAGTTTTAATAGATGATGGAATTGGGTTTAAAGTACTATTTTTTTAGTGACTTGCTTAGGGTGTGCTAGGAATGTGATGATCATTGTGGTGAGGGTTAACTAATGATGATGATAATGTTGGTGATAGTAATCTTCATATTAGTAGTAGTAGTAGTAGTAGCTGTAGTATGATGGTGATAATGATGGTTGTGATATGATAACAATAATAATAATGATGATGATGATGATAATAATAATAGTAATAATATTGACAGTGATAATAATAATGGTAATTTTAATGATAATGATATTGATAATAATAATAATAATTATAATGATAATAATAATTATGATAATAAAAGTAACTATAATGATAATAGAAATGATAAAATAAGAATGAAGATGTCGAACATGATGACAACAATGACAACGATTAGACTATAGATATAATGATAATACAAATAATAAAATTGATAATGATAACGATGACGAATATAATGATGATGAAAATTAGGATAATAAAGATAATGACAATGAAAGTTATTATTATAATTGTCATGAAAATAATAACGATAATAACTACAAAAATAATAGTGATAAGAACAATACGTTTCATGATAATAATAATAATGAAGGCAATAGCAATAAATATTATAATAACAATGAATAAAAAGCTACAATGAAGGAATCAAAAGAAATATCACCTTTAGACACATAGATATGTTTGTCTGTACTTATAAATTCTGTACCGAAATTAAGTACATGTTATAACCATCTGGATACTTTTATAATAACTTTCAATTGGCGTGATAACAGAATAAAGTTATTACATAATTTCTCGTGGTGTTTACATGTATTTTGTTGGTTTCATTGTAAGTGTGTGTATTTTGCGAATTAAGTTATTTTTGATTTGCATATATTCATTACAGTTCTCGGTGTTCATATGTTTTTTTTTCTAAAGATGAAAGTGTTGTAATTAGACATCAAATTTACAATTGTTTGCAGAGTTTTAATTATGTACGAGTAATACAATTAATATATTATGGTCTTATGGTTAAACATGATTATTATTTATAGTAATGATATAGAAATGATTGCATCTATAATTCAAATCACGGGGCTTCTCAATACCGTAAGTCAACAACTTACAAACTAATAAAAGCTACAATAAAAAGATATAACTTTCGTCATGATCACCTGTCAACCTTAACCCACGATTAAACATTTCTTCTAATCATTAAGTCAATTAAAATATCTCACATATTCAGTCTCTTTAAACCTTAATAAAGTGACTCCCCTAAAATAAAAATAAAAACATTAAATTTAAAAAAAAAGGTCAGAGGTCATAAACCCAAAGCGAGCCGAATTGTGTGTATTGACCTCTTCAGAGACAAGGTCATTTCAGGTCAACGAAGGATCATTAGGTGACAGACGTATTGTAATTAACCTCTCGTTTGTGACTTGATTTTCTCTTTTTTGATTTTTCGTCGTCTTCGTCTATATATTTTTGATAATTACTAAAATAAGGTCGATTGATTCTAATACGATTACATCTTTTTTTTTTTTTTGCGTTATCGTATTACTTCAATAACTTTCGTAATTAGGGATTCGGTAGATATGAAATAATTATAGTCTCAGTCTTTGTCATTTGAGGCGTATATTGTTGTCCTCAAACAGTGAGTATATTAAGAGCAGATATTAACTGTAGAGTGTTGCCGAGTACCTTGCGTTTGATTCGCTTTTGAATTAATCTTTGAAGCAATGCATAACTCCGACGTACATGTTTCGTCTCATTGATTCGTTTGTTGTTTAGTGGGTTACTTTATTTGTATAATAAAGTTTTATCATAATTTGCATTTGGATTTAGAGAATATTGATTTTCTTTAACGGGGCAATAATCGACTAGTGGGCAACTGCACTTCAAGGAGCCGCTTCTCCTTTTCTAATTGGTCCAAAGTCGGGCTGTGATTGGCCAACGCTCGCCTCGCCCCGCCCCCTGACCTGAGGTCGCGGCGTATATAAACCCCAGAAGCCCGTTCCTAAGGCAGAACACTTACGACTGTGAGTCCTACTATCACTTGTGTGCTTGTGCCTCCACTTCCCCCAAAGCAAAAATGGAAAACACATCCGTCAATAAGCCTAAGCTTTCCTTCGGGATCGACACCATCCTCGGCCTGAACGAGCCCACGACTCCTCCGCGACCCAACTCCTCCTGCAGCGTCTCCAGCGACAGCTCCGGCGTCAGTCACGACTCGGAGCGTTCCTTGAGTCCCGACGTGCCCTTCTACCCCCGCCTCCAGCACTGGACCCCCCCTGCGCCCCACCACGTCGTTCACCATGCCCATCCGTACCTCTCTTTCGGCAGCGTCTCCCCGACCGAGGGCCACCGCGACCTGCCCAAGCTGCCCGGGCCCGTCCTGCGGCGCCACAAGGCCAACCGCAAGCCCCGCACGCCCTTCACCTCCGAGCAGCTCATGACCCTCGAGAAGAAGTTCCGCGAGAAGCAGTACCTGAGCATCGCCGAGCGCGCAGAGTTCTCGGCCTCGCTCAGCCTGACGGAGACGCAGGTCAAGATCTGGTTCCAGAACCGCCGCGCCAAGGACAAGCGCCTCAAGGAAGCCGAGATCGAGCGCCTGACCCGCCCCGTGTACCCCGCCTACGGTGGTCTCCTCCCCATGGGCGGCCCTCTGCCCTCCCTGCACCTCCAGCAGCCCATGACTCCCTTCTTCAGGTGATCGTCTGAGCCGCGACCCTGTTTCCTGAACTCCAGCCTCCTAGTCGGCGCCCTTAGTCGCTCCGCCCAGTGATCGCATCCTCACGCCCACGGTAAGCTGAAGTCTTGATTCTCTCCAGATATTCACTTTCTGCCATTCCGTTTGAGAATATATACATATTTCATTCCTCTCGTAACATCGCTAGAACAGCCGACTTATGATATTTTTCCCTTCTTCTACAGACTCTCTGTCGAGATCTCTCCAACTCTGCCAGCGTCGGATACCCGTGATGCCCAGTGCGCTAAGATGACCGCTTCGTCCTCTCCGTCAGAAGCACAGAAGACGTCGCGTCGCCGCTCCGTCTGGCCGTTTCTACGAGACGTTCCTTTGCCCGAGGCGTCGCCTTCCAGTCTGACTGTTGCTTTACTTTTTATATATGTTTTAAGAGATGTTCTTTATTTGAATAAAGTATTTTATGCTGTATACGCTATCTATAATTCAACCCCGATCACCATAGATATATACACAAAATATTTTAGTATAAAATAGAAAGGAAAATCATTAGTTCCTTTGAAATATCTATACAAGGCCCATATATATATAGGCAAAATAGGAAAATGGGAAAAAAACAATGATACAAAATAACATGAAAAAAGATATCGGAGCTGAAACCTGAGTCTCGCACCCCCCCCCCTCTCATGATGTCCGTATGGCCAATGCTTTTAGTTGTATGATGAGAAGAGGTCTGTTCTGTGCAGCTTCCTTTGCGTGTGTGGTATGCGAACGGTGTAAAAAGAACAAATGGAGTTATTGCAGTATTTAGATAAGTAGGAGAAAAAAAAGGTATATGTGTGTATATGTATACATACACACACACACATATGTATATATATATTTTTTTTATATAATAATTCATTATATATATATATTTATAAATATATAGTTAATTATTATATTATATAAATGTATATGTATACATACCACACACACATATGTATAGATATATATATATATATATTATATATTTAAATATATATAAATATTATTATATATATATATATATATAAATATCTTATATTTATATATAATATATATATTATATATATATATATATATATATATATATATATATAAATATATAATATATTATATATATTATTATATATATATAATATATATATATATATATTATATATATATATATATATATATATATATAATATATATATATATATATATATATATATATACATATATGTTGAGAGAGAGAGAGAGAGAGATGTGTGTGTGTGTGTCCGCGCGTGTATGTGTGTATTTTAGATGCAAAAAGATATAAATATGATATTTTTTTTCTGCAATGATAAAGGAAAAATAAGTGCATAATGCACGAATAACATCTCTCATCCAATGGCTTGGAATTCGCAACATACACACGTAGAAAAAAATATGAACAAGAACGTACACAGATGATAAAAAAAAACAATTCAAAATATGTAAGTGGCGTGTTTCGATGTGGTTTTATCTTCATCGGAATCAAATGTCAGTCTGCAAAATTATATGCAATGTATAATGTGCAACTTCAAAGACGAAATAACAAGTCAGTTATATATCTTGATTTGTGAAAAGATTTGCTTTGGCCATAACGTTTCTGTATTTGTCGTAATGAATATACACTGAGTGACGGCGGTGGTGGAATGTGCGGGAGATGGACTTTGGTTTGAAGGTAGTGTAGTGGCTGCCCCCCCCCCTCTCTCTCTCTCTCTCTCTCTCTCTCTCTCTCTCTCTCTCTCTCTCTCTCTCTCTCTCTCTCTCTCTCTCTCTCTCTCTCTCTCTCTCTCTCTCTCTCTCTCTCTCTCTCTCTCTCTCTCTCTCTCTCTCTCTCTCTCTCTCTCTCTCTCTCTCTCTCTCTCTCTCTCTCTCTCTCTTTCTCTGTTTGTCTCTCTGTCTCTGTCTTTTTTCTGTTCCTATCTCTCTCTCTCTCTCTCTCTCTCTCTCTCTCTCTCTATACATATATATATATATATATATATATATATATATATGTATATACAATATATATATATATATATATATATATATATATATATATATATATATATATATATACATATAAAAGAGTGCTTATCGCAGGTACGGAACCCAGACTCTCCATTCCTGAGAGCCACGTGGTCAGCCAACCTCAGTCACTCGAGAGGTAACAGGAAAACAAGCGAAAACAACCTTTCACGGAGAGAAACAACAAAAGACTTCTTATCCCCCCATTCCTCCTCCTTCCCCTCTCCCCCTCTCACCCTCTCCCCTCCCCCCCTATTGTCCACACCCTCTTAATTAAGAAAGTATTTATGCGTCGCCTTCCTCTGCCAGCCCGACTTATTAACAAGGGTGAAAT
>NW_028234435.1:22947344-22949844 GCF_977035675.1 Penaeus japonicus
AAAAAGTATTATCGAAATAATAATGCGATTGATAAAAAAATAATAGTTAAAAATACTGATAGTAATAAAGATAATGATAATGCTAGCAATAACAATAATAATGATAATTGATAACGATAATAATAATGACAGACCTGAAAAAAATAATGTGAAAAAAAACAACAAAAGAAAATAATAAATAAGGAAAACAATTTTGGTTGATATTTTGAAAGAAAAAGAAAAAAATCACATTTCGATTTGTGAAATTGTCTGGAATAGTTTTGCTTGTGTTTTGCCTCGACCGGTTCTCTAAGTGATATCAGCGTGTTGCACATGTTGATTAGCAGTGATCGCTCTTGCTTCCCACGGCTGGGTCGTCGTTTTCCTCCTCTCCTCTCCTCTGCCTCGTCTTTTTCTTTTTCTTTTCCTCTGCCTCGTCGTCGTTTATCTCCTCTCCTCTGTTTGGTTGTCGTCTTTTTATTTTTCTCCTTTGGCTCGTCTTCTTCCTCCTCCTCCTTCTCCTCCTCCTCCTCCTCCTTCAAGTGGTCGTTTTGCTCTGCCTCCTTCTGGTCGTCGTTTTAGTGGTCGTCGTCGTCGTCCTCCTCTTCATCTTCCTCTTCTTCTTCCTCTTTCTCTTCTTCTTCCTCTTTCTCTTCCTCTTCTTTTTCCTCCTCTTCTTCTTCCTCCTCCTCCTCCTCTTCTTCTTCTTCTTCCTCTTATCCTTCTTCTTCCCCCTCCTCCTCTTCTTCCTTTTTCTCTTCCTCTTCCTCTTCTTCTTCCTCCTCCTTCTCCTCCTCCTTCTCTTCCTCTTCCTCTTCCTCCTCCTCTTCCTTTTCCTCCTCCTCTTCTTCCTCTTCCTCCTCCTCCTCCAAGCCTTCGTTTCCTCTGTCGCCTTCTAGTCGTTGTCGTCCTGATCGTCGTCGTCCCAGCCGTCGTTTATCTCTGCCTCAAGTCGTCCCCCTACTTCCGGTCGTCTCCATCGTCATCGGCCTACTAGTCATCGCCGTCGTCCTCCCACAAGTCCTACTCCTCTTTAATACCTTATCCACCCCTTCCACTATTGTTCTCTCCATCCTTGCCACTTCTACCTCCTCCTACTCTTCTTTTTCCACCTCTACTATCACCTCTCGAAACCTCCACCTCCTTCCACTACTCCTCCTCCCGTCTTCCACTACCCCTCCTCCACTACCCCTCCTCCCCTCTTCCACTACCCCTCCTCCCCTCTTCCACTCCTTCTCCACCACCTCCACTCCTTCTCCACCCCCTCCACCTCCACCCCCCCTCCACCTCCACCCCCTCCACCTCCACCCCTCCTCCACCTCCACTCCCTCTCCACCCCTCCTCCACCTCCAAAATCCACCTCCACATCTAACGGTCCAGCCCATAAATTTCCCAAGTCACGTGTCACGTTAAACGGTAATTTAACGATCGGCCAATCAAACGCGCCAATCACCCAATCACAGAGCTAACGACCATTCATGTAGTCGACAAAATAACGGGTTTTAAAAGCAATCTCATCAAGTTCAGTCGATTGAAAATGAGGAAGAGATTGATCGTGCAATAAGGTAATGCAAAATGCAACATTTAGATATACACATGTGCTTGATTGCATGCATGCGTCGTCGTTGTGTGTGTGTGTGTGTGTGTGTGTGTGTGTGTGTGTGTGTGTGTGTGTGTGTGTGCTTGAGCGCGTGCATGCACAAGTGTGCTGATATTTATATACTCGGGTCGTGTGCTTGCGTTACGCTATATATGCGTGTACACATGTGTGTTTGTGTGTGTGTTAATATACATATATAAGCATATATAAGCTTATATACATACGTATACATCGATGTTTATAACATACACTACCACATGCGTACATACTTTCTCTCTCTCTCTCTTTCTTTCTCTCTCTCTTTCTCTCTTTCTATATATCTCTCTCTCCCTCTCTCTCTCTCTCTCTCTCTCTCTCTCTCTCTCTCTCTCTCTCTCTCTCTCTCTTTCTCTCTCTCTCTCTCTCTCTCTCCCTTCCCTTCCCCCCCTCTCTCTCTCTCTCTCCCTCCCTCCCTCTCTCTCTCTCTCTCTCTCTCTCTCTCCCTCCCTCTCTCTCCCTCTCCCTCTCTCCCCCTCCCCCCCCTTCTCTCTCTCTCTCATTCACACACACACATACACACACAACACAAACACACGACTCCAAACCAGACTTAACTTCCCTCCCCCCCCCATCGTCTCCCTTCCCCCTCCCCCTCCCCCCCCTCCCCCTCCCCCTCCCCCTCCCCCCTCCATAATTCCAAACACGCAATCCCTTACCCGACCTAATTCACCTTCACAACAACAACAACAACAAAAGGAGCCACATGTCACGCAGGGAGACAAGGTGCTAAACGTTTCCAGTAACAAACGTTTACTTCCCTCCGCCTCCTCTCTCTCTCTCTCTCTCCCCCCTACCCCTCCTCCCCCTCCTCCCTACTCCTACTCCACCCCACCCCACCCCACACCCCTCGTCTCTTAAGTGCAGCAGTGACTTTAACCACAA
>NW_028234435.1:22952344-22954844 GCF_977035675.1 Penaeus japonicus
ACTCAATTTGAACATATGCATTACGTCATCAGCTCGTAGAGATTCTAATTAAGGTTGGTTTAATGATTGAAATTAATACAGGTGAGAAGGAGAGGGGGGGAAGGTGGGGGAGGGGTGGAGGAGGGGGCGAAGGGGGGAGAGGAAGAGGGGGAGAGAGGGGGGGAAGGAATGGGAGGGAGGAAAGTTAGGGGGAAGGTGGGGATAAGAAGGAAGAGGAGGAGGAGGAGGAGGAAGAGAAGGAAGATGAAGCGAAGGAGGAGAAGGAGGAACAGGAGGAGGAAGGCGACATCTTTAAGGAGGAGGAGGAAGAGGAGGAAGAGGAAGAAGAGTATGAGGGAGTGGGAGGAAGAGTGGGGAGAGAGGAAGAGAGGGGGGAAGTGGAAAGAGGGGGGGGGGGAAGAGGGAGATTAGCGTGCATTGCCAATATTACTTTTTTATGTTAATGATTATTGTCAATGATATGCAAATTAGATACACATCACGGATAACCTTTGCACAGATGCTCTCCCCTCTCCTCCCCCTCCTTATTCCCTTTTCTTTCTCCACTTCCCCCTCACTTCCATCTCCTCACTCCCTTCCCTCTCCCCTCCTCACCTCTTCACCCTCCATACTCCCTTCTCTTCCTCTCCTCCCTTCCCCTCCTCTTCCCTTCTCCCCCCTGCACCTCTTCCCTCCCCCCCCTGCTAAGGTATTAACACGTACAATTCTATAATTTCAAATTCATCTCCCAATTTTTTTATTTTTATTTTTTTTTCTAAAGTATTTTCAAGGTGCATAGAGGAGATGAAAGAGGAGGGGGAAGAGAGGGGAGGAGGAGGAGGAGACCGAGAAGGAGGAGGAAGGTAAGGAAGAGGAGAAGGAGGAGGAGAGCGAGAAGGAGGAGAAGAGCGAGAAGGAGGAGGAAGGTAAGGAAGAGGAGAATGAGGAGGAGAGCGAGAAGGAGGAGGAAGGTAAAGAAGAGGAGAACGAGGAGGAGGAAGAGGAAAAGGAGGAGGAAGGTAAGGAAGAGGAGAAGGAGGAGGAGAGCGAGAAGGAGGAGGAAGGTAAGGAAGAGGAGAAGGAGGAGGAGAGCGAGAAGGAGGAGGAAGGTAAGGAAGAGGAGAAGGAGGAGGAGAGCGAGAAGGAGGAGGAAGGTAAGGAAGAGGAGAAGGAGGAGGAGAGCGAGAAGGAGGAGGAAGGTAAAGAAGAGGAGAACGAGGAGGAGGAAGACGAAGACGAAGAAGAAGAAGAAGAAACCGTACGAAGAGGAAGAGAAGAAAGAGGAAGAGATGGGGGGGGGGCGCAGGGGGCGGAGGAGGAAAAAGAAGAGGAAGAAAAAGAAGAGGAAGGGGGTGGGGGGTGGGGGTGGGGGGAGGGGAAGGGGAGATTCCGACCAAGACTACCACGAGATGACTAATGAGTTTTTGAGTGTCTCTCGTAATGAGGTTTCGGTGATGGGGTTCGGAAGGCCAGCCCACAAGCCTCTGTATGGGGGTTGTCTGCCGCCACGGAGACAACACACACCTGCGTTGGGGGCGTGGGGGAGGGGGGCGTGGGGGGCAGGTGGAGGGGGTAAGGTGGGTAAAAGTGATGGGGGTAAAAAAGGGGAAAATGTTGATATCTAATAGCAATGGTTATGGTGATGATGATGTTTATAATGATGATAAGAATGAAAATAAGAAAATTGATAAGGATGGTGATAATATCAATAATGATAATTATGATGAGTAACAATGATGAGTAAAAAGATATGATAATAATGATAAAAAGGATGATAGTAACGAAAATAAAGATATGATAATAGTGAGAAAGAGAAAAAGAGAGAGAGAGAGAAAGAGAGAGAGAGAGAGAGAGAGAAAGAGAGAGAGACAGAGACAGAGAAACAGAAACAGACAGCGAGAAACAGAGACAGCCAGACAACCAAAAAAAAAAAAAAAAAAAAAAAAGAGCGGCGGCAAGCGCAGAGGAGGTGGGCGTGGCCACAGGAACATAGGGTGGGAGGGTCCCGAGAAGCATTTAGTCAAAGGAACAATTAAACGGACATTAAAGTTACTTGACATGAGGTCGAGGGTGACGGGAGATAGGGAGCGACTTGTCACAACACTCCGATGTCTGACGTGACGTTTGATTAGGAGTTCGGCCGGTTTGCTTTGCTTTGCTTTGCTTTGCTTTGCTTGCTTGGCCTCGATCGGATTTATGTATTATATGTATACATGCACATTCATAAACACACATATACATGGACGCACGCATGCACGTATACAGAAAGAGAGAGAGAGAGAGAGAGAGAGAGAGAGAGAGAGAGAGAGAGAGAGAGAGAGAGAGAGAGAGAGAGAGAGAGAGAGAGAGAGAGAGAGAGAGAGAGAGAGAGAGAGAGAGAATGAAATGGTAAGAGAGATATAGAATGAAAGGATAGGAGAGAGAGATACAGAATGAAAGAGAGAGAGCGAGAGAGAGAAAGGGAGACACACAAACACACAGAGAGAGAGAGAGAGGGAGAGAGAGAGAGAGAGAGAGAGAG
>NW_028234435.1:22967344-22969844 GCF_977035675.1 Penaeus japonicus
AGTATCCATTGCATATTCTTCATCTGTATATTTTTTTTAAATCAGGCAACTATTGTTTGCAGTTTCTTCACAATGCGCCTAACATTTATCTATATCTTCCGTCTTATCCATCTATCTATCCATCCATCCATCCATCTATCTATCAGACAATCAATATACCATTTACCAGACACATAACAATCAATAAATAGATAGATCGATAGATAGATAGAACAACCACCACCGACACCACCACCGACACTAATGATAATGATAGTGATTATCGAAATGAAACAATTACTCTTACCCAAGGCAGTAAAAAAAAAAAAAATAAAAAAAAAAAAATAAAAAAAAAAAAAAATAAAAAAAAAAATATCCCCAATGGCACCTCATCCTCCAGGTCATAATGACGTCTTAATAAGGGTGTCTTATCTTCTTAATGATGTCTTAACAAGTGAAACGCCACTGGGGAGCTTTTCCTGTGGGATGCGACCCCCTGGGAGGTGAGGGGGAGGGGGAGGAGGAGGTGGGAGGGAGGGGAGAGGGGGAGGAGGTGGGAGGGAGGGGAGAGGGGGAGGAGGGGGGTGGGAGGGGGAGGTGATTGTAGGGGGTGGGAGGGGGTGAGGGTGAGTAGGTGGGAGGGAGAGGGGAGGGGGAGGGGGAGAGGGGATTGTATGAGGTGTGTGGGTGTGAGGGGGAGAAGGGGAGGGAGGTGATTGTTGTGGGTGGGGGGTGAGGGGGTGAGAGGGGGAGGTGATTGTAGGGGGGTGGGTTGAAGGCTGGGGGAAGGGGTGGGAGAGGTGATTGTATGGGGGGGGGGGGGGAGGGGTGAGAGGGAGTAAGGAAGGGGGGGGAGGTGAATGTAGGGGGTGGAGGGGAAGGGGGTGTTGATTGTTGGGGGTGGGGGTGGGTGGGGGTGAAGGTAATCGTCAGAGGTAGGAGGTTAAGAGGGAGATGATTGAAGTGTGTGGGGGGGGGGGAGGGGAGAAGAGGTGGGGGGGGCGATTGTAAGCCATCACCGCCATATTGAAGTGGTGACGTCACGCATTCATTAATTTCGTAATGAAGTGCATCGCGGGGGTTTTGTGTTTATTGTGGTAATGGTTGTAGTTGTAGTTGTAGTTGTATGAAAGTTGTATGCGTGTATGAATGTAGTTACGGGCGTGTATCTATATGTATGTATGTATTTAGACTGCATACATCGATATGCTCACAAATAAATATACACACAAACAGACACACACACAGAGACAAGCATAAACACACACACACAAACAAGCACAAAGACACGCACATACACATACAAACACACAACCGAAAACACACACAAACGCAATCTAGCACAAACACACACACAAACAAGCATAAAAATCATACAGACAAGCACTAACACACACACAAACAAGCGCAAACACACACACATATACAGAAATATACACACAAACAAACAAGCATAAAAATCACACAAACAAGCTCAAACACACACACACCCAAACAATAGCAAACACACACATACATACACAAACACACACGCATTTACACACACACGCAATCAAGCACAAACACACACAAACAAGCATAAACACATACACAGACAAGTACAAACACACACACAAACAAGCATAAACACATACACAGACAAGTACAAACACACACACAAACAAGCATAAACACATACACAGACAAGTACAAACACACACACAAACAAGCAAGCACAAACACACACTCACATATATACACAAACACACACACACACACAAACAAGCAAGCACAAACACACACTCACATATATACACAAACACACACACACACACAAACAAGCAAGCACAAACACACACACAAGCACACAAGCACAAACCCAAAAAGTCCAACCACAAACACCGAAACGCACCTAAAAGAATAAAAGCACAAAAAAAAGAAAAACTACAAGCATAACAAAGACGATTCCACATGCACACGCACACACACACACACACAAACACACACACACACACACACACACACACACACACACACACACACACACACACACACACACACACACACACACACACGTACACACACAAACACGCACGCACACACACGCACACACACACACACACACACACACACACACACACACACACACACACACACACACACACACACACACAAACACACACACACACACACACACACACACACACGTACACACGTACACACACACACACACACGTACACACACACACACACACACACATACACACGTACACACGCGCTCGAGTGCACACATACGTAATCAGACATTTGCACATGCGCGCATTTAAGGATACACACCTACATGTATCTTTCACATTCAGTCACGCCCTCCGGTTGTTCATCCCATTCCTGTGCTCGCGTCTTCTTCTTCTTCTTCTTCTTCTTCTTCCTCTTCTTCTTCTTCTTCTTCTTCTTCTTCTTCTTCTTCTTTTTCTTCTTTTACTTCTTCTTCTTCTTCTTTTTCTTCTTCTTTTACTTTTTCTTTTTCTTCTTCTTCCTCTTC
>NW_028234435.1:22979844-22982344 GCF_977035675.1 Penaeus japonicus
AGTGAGTGAGGAAAGAAAGAAGTAAGGAAGGGAAGGAGGGAGGAAGTAAGGGAGAGAGTGAGGAAGAAATTAAAGAAGGGAGAGAGTAAGGGAGGAAGGATGGAAGGGAGAGAGAGGGGGAAGGAAGGAAGGGAGAGAGAGAGGGAAGGAAGGAAGAGAGGGAGTGAGTGAGTGAGGAAGGAAAGAAGTAAAGAAGGGAAGGAGGGAGGAAGGAAGGGAGAGAGTGAGGAAGAAAGGAAAAGAAGGGAGAAAGTGAGGAAGGAAGGAAATAAGGAAGGAAGGAAGGGAGGGAGTGAGGAAGGAAGGAAGAGAAGGAGTGAGTGAGTGAGTGAGGAAGAAAAGAAGTGAGGAAGGGAAGGAGGGAGGAAGGAAGGGAGAGAGTGAGGAAGAAATTAAAGAAGGGAGAGAGTAAGGGAGGAAGGAAGGAAGGGAGAGAGAGAGGGAAGGAAGGAAGAGGGAGTGAGTGAGTGAGGAAGGAAAGAAGTAAGGAAGGGACGGGGGGAGGAAGGGAAGGGAGAGGGGAGGAGAAGGAAATAAAAGAAGGGTAGAACAAGGAGAAAGTGAGGAAGGAAGGAAATAAGGAAGGAAGGAAGGGAGGGAGTGAGGAAGGAAGGAAGAGAAGGAGTGAGTGAGTGAGTGAGGAAGAAAAGAAGTGAGGAAGGGAAGGAGGGAGGAAGGAAGGGAGAGAGTGAGGAAGAAATGAAAGAAGGGAGAGAGTGAGGAAGAAATGAAAGAAGGGAGAGAGTAAGGGAGGAAAGAAGGAAGGGAGAGAGAGAGGGAAGGAAGGAAGAGGGAGTGAGTGAGTGAGGAAGGAAAGAAGTAAGGAAGGGAAGGAGGGAGGAAGGAAGGGAGAGAGTGAGGAAGAAAGGAGAGAAGGGAGAGAGTGAGGGAAGAAGGAAGGAAGGAAGGAAGGAAGGAGGAGAGAGAGAGGGAAGGAAGGAAGAGGGAGTGAGTGAGTGAGGAAGGAAAGAAGTAAGGAAGGGAAGGAGGGAGGAAGAAAGGAAGAGAGTGAGGAAGAAAGAAAAGAAAGGAGATAGTGAGGAAGAAAGGAAAGAAGGGCGAGAGAGTGAGGAAGGAAGGAAGGGAGAGAGAGAGGGAAGGAAGGAAGAGAGGGAGTGAGTGAGTGAGGAAGGAAAGAAGTAAAGAAGGGAAGGAGGGAGGAAGGAAAGGCGAGAGAGTGAGGAAGAAATTAAAGAAGGGAGAGAGTAAGGGAGGAAGGAAGGAAGAGCGAGATAGTGAGGAAGGAAGGAAGAGAGGGAGTGAGTGAGTGAGTGAGAAAGGAAAGAAGTAAGGCAGGGAAGGAGAGAGATAGGAAGGGAGGGAGTAAGGGAGTGTTAGCTATCTGAGAGATACAAGACAAAGACACGTAATGATCGGACGTAAATGTAGTCTACTCCGGGATAGAGATACTCATAGACCACGAGATACCAACTTCAGAAGAGATACAGTAGGCAATAATACATACTTTATTATAAGATACATGTAGTATACAGGACACATGATAGCCCAGGACAGCTTTACTTCAAATTTACAGTAGACAAATATGACACTTGACACTCTATCTATAACCCAAAAATATGACACTTGTTAGGCTACTACTAAATATTACTACTACTACTACTACTACTACTACTATTACTACTACTATTACTACTACTATTACTACTACTACTACTACTACTATTATTATTACTACTACTATTACTACTTCTACTACTATATACTATACTACTAAAACTACTACTATGCTATACTTACTACTGCTACTGCTTACTAACTTACTATAAACTACTATCTACGTCTCTAACTACTACTACTATTACTACTACAGCTACCACAACTACTTCTACTATTCATGTACCGGAGGCGAAAAAAATGAAATACAAACGACGAAAAAAACAGATTTAAATTGTACTAAAACAAGAATTATCAATTGATGGCCGGAAACTACACACACAGATACACTGATATATAGATTGAGAGATAAACAGATGGACGGACAGACAAGCAAACAGGCAGACAGACAGATAGACAGGCAGACAGATAGATAGATATATAGACAGACAGACAGGCAGACAGGCATATAGACAGGCAGACAAATAGATAGACAAACAGACAGACAGACAGATAGATAGATAGACAGACAGACAGACGGACAGCCGTACAGACAAACAGATAGAAAGACACGGATATCTGGACAAACAGACAGACATACAAACAATCACAGACAGACAAACAGACAGACAGACAGACAGACAGACAGACAGACAGACAGACAGACAGACAGACAGACAGACAGACAGACAGACAGACAAATTAGTACATAGTCAAGTGCTTATCTATTTTGAAAACCTGCCATTTATCAATAAAAAAGGAATAAAACATCATTATCATACTGGCATGATATCTATCTATTCATCTATTAGTCTAATAGATACAAAAAAGATATGATTCTCCTCAATGTTGTTCAAGAGTATTTCGTCTTTAAAGAACAAAGTCA
>NW_028234435.1:22994844-23004844 GCF_977035675.1 Penaeus japonicus
CCGTGGGTTGTGGAACTTTCTCGTTTCTTTCGTCCGGATTTTCGCATTTCGGGATTCTTGCCAGGATAGATTCCCACGATGGGATGAACAACCTCGAAAGGAATATATAACAAAAAAGGAGGGCAGTGTTTTGTCGGCCCTTGTCCTCAGATCTCGAGTCAATAGAAAACAAAACATCCACTGAAGAGACTCCATCATCATCCTACTTCTCCGAAGAAAAAAAACACAAAGAAAACGGGACCTGGCGGGAATCAGGTGACTGCTCATAGAAAACGGGGTGTAGTTAACTCTTCGAACAAAAGGCTGAATTTGAGCCGAAATTCTATACCCTTGACCGCTACCTCCTTCTGATCTCTCCATTACTGTCATTGGTCCATTGTAGACCCAAATACTCCCAGGACAATAGACTATATACATCGAATGAGGTTTCTAGGACTATAGACTAGCGGCTTCACAATACTTGAGGCACTTCAGACTACTGTTTCGAAGCTGTTTCGTGATTCGGTAGACACTGGGCGGCTTCTTTTGACTCACTGGATCATTGAGTCGCTTAATGGTGTCGTTGGATTTGGAATTCATTGTTTCGTTTCAACTAAATCGTATTGTGAGTCGATGGTGTCTGCATCCGACTTATTGTGTTCGGATGATCTCTCTTTCTCGCTCTTGTTCTCTTTCTCTCTCTTTCTTTCTCTTTCTCTTTCTCTGTCTCATTCTTTTTCTTTATCTTTCACTCTCTTTCTATCTCTCTCTCTCATTTTCTTTCTTTTTCATTCTCTCTCTCTTCCTCTCTTTCTATCTTTCTCTCTCTCTCTCTCTCTCTTTCTCTCTCTCTCTCCCTCTTTCTCTGTTATTATAATGTTTATAAATAGAATTAGTAGTCATTTCTAGTTTAATGAGGAATTGATATTATGAGGCGCTGAAATAAAAATCCTAATTCTGATTTGATAAATGGTAATTCAAAATTTAAATTTTAGTTGAATAGGAAATGAAACCCAAAAACAAAATTCTAGTTTAATGGGGAGATAGGATTCAAAATCAAAATCCTAGTTTGGCGAGGAACTGATATCACTTTTATAAATACCCCCCCCCCCATCTCAATTTTTAATTTGACGATGAAACCCATGAATCTACTTAGCTATAATTAAGTTTGTCTAATGATCCAATTAACGAACATCGCTGTATCACCCCCCCTCCCCTTCCCTCCCTCCCCTGCTTCTCTCTCCTTCCCCCCACCCCCACCCTCCCCCCCAAAAAATACATATATATATAAATGAGCGAATGATTTTCCAAATATTTACGTAGAAGAGGTCGAATTAAAGAGATAATTCTAATAATCAATTAATCAGTAGATTCTCATCTATATGCTAAATCGAGTTCATTGGTGGAACTTGATTTCCAGATTTGATTACTTTTCGGTTTGAGTCTGAAATTGGCTCTTGTGCCAATTTGTTTGTTTCTACCTTTCGTTTGTCTGTTTGGTTGGTATCTCATTGATTGCCTGGTCATGTTTCTATATAATTTGGTATAAAATATTCACAGATATATGCATATAATAGATAAATCGGTAGATAGATAAAGAAATGTGTATGTTTATATATATTTGTATTTATATATATATATATATATGTTTATATATATATATATATATATATATATATATATATATATATATATGTATGTATGTATATTTATATATATACATATATATATACATAAATTTATATATTTATATTTATATATATATATATATATATATGTATATACATATTCATGTATACATATATATATATATATATATATATATATATATATATATATATATATTATATATATATATATATACACACAGACAAACACGTGTGTGTGTGTGTGTATGTGTGTGTGTGTGTGTGTGTGCGTGTGTGTATGTCCATATATTTGTGTGTACGATAAGATCTATCTACCTTTCCGTCGTTATACCAAGCAGTTGATAGACAGATAGATAGATACACGGATGGATGTATATATCTAATAAACGTGTCACACAGAAACAAACAGTTTGTCGGAAGTAATTACCAAGGTCAGTCACGCTGCCTGACCTCAAACAAGGTCAAGGGCCGATGGATAGGGAGACGCCGGGGGGGGGGGGGGGCTAAACGGATATAGATCAGGAAGAGGAGACAAAGGGGGGGAGAGGGAGAGAGAAAGAGTGATAGAAGGGGGGGGGAGACAGAGAGAGAGAGAAAGAAAAAGGAAGAGAAAGAGGAAGAAAGAGAAGAGGAGGGGAAAGGAAAGAAGACAGGGGAAGGAAGACAAGAGATACAGAGAGAGATGAGAACACAGAGAACAAGGAAAGGAGAGAGGACAAGAAGAAAAGGAAGAGACCGAAGAGAGAGAGAGAGAAAGAGAAGGAAAGAAGGAGCAAGAGAGAGAGAGAGAGAGATTGTTTGATTTTGATTTTGATAAGTTTATTCATACTAATCACAGTGTATACACATAAATAGGCATAGGAACTATGCCTAAATGGTTTGTACAGATCATGTTAGACATCCGAGACACGTTGGTGAAGCAGATAGATAGATAGATAGAGAGAGAGAGAAAGAGAGAAAGAGAGAGAGAGAGAGAGAGAGAGAGAGAGAGAGAGAGAGAGAGAGAGAGAGAGAGAGAGAGAGAGGAGACCGAGGAGGAGATGAGTAGAGAGGGAGATGGGGAATGAGGAAGAAAGCGAGAGAGATGGGAGAAGAGGAGAGAGAGAGAGGAGAGAGGAGTGAGAGAGAGAGAGGGAGGATGAGATGGGGGGGGTGGGGGTAGGGAGTGGGGAGTGAGAGCGATAGGGAGATGAGGTGGATGGGAGAGGAGGATATTAGTGAGGGAGAGATATAGATGATTTTGAGATTCGGAAGAGGATAGTAAGAGATAGAGAGAGAAGAGAGAAGGTGGGGGGAGATTAGGGGGGACGTGGGAGATGGGAGGAGGGATGAGGTGATTGAGATAGAGATGGAGATGAATGGGAGATAAGGAGGGAGAGGGGAGACGGGGAGAGGTGGATAGAATTGAGAAGGAGGATATGGAGGAGATAGGGAGATATTGAGAGATTAGGGAGGTAGAGAGGGAGAATAGAAGATAGAGAGATGGGAGATGATTAGGATATGAGGAGATTTAAGAGATGGAGGATACGAAGGAAGATAGTGGAGGGATAGAGAGAGAATTACATGATGAGATGAGATTTGAGCTTAGGATAATAGGAGAGCGGGGAGATATATAGGAAAAGAGATGAGGAGGGGGAGCATGAAAGAGAAAGGGAAAAGTGGAGGAGGAGGAGGACGAGAGGAGGGGAGTGAAGAAGAGAGAGGAGAGAGTAGAACGAGAGAGGAAAGGGGAGAGAATGAGAAGAAAGCAGGAGGGAGGAGAGAGGAGAGAAAGAAGAATAGGAGAGAAAGGAGAGAGAGAGTTAGGAGTGGAGATAAGAGAGAGAAAGAAGATGAAGCAGTAAAGGAGAAAAAGGAGCGAGAAAAGAGAATGATAGAAGAGGAGAAAGAAGAAGTGAGGGGAGGGAGAAGAGGAGGAGATTGTTGAGATGGATAAAGACTGAGGAGAGGATGAGGGAGAAGAGAAAGGTAGGATAGAACGAGGAGAGTAGAGAGAGGGTAGGAAAGAGAAGGCGATGAGGAAGAGGGGGGAGGGGGATGAGAAAGGGGAGAAGAGAAAGGGGAGGGGAAAGAGAGGGAGAAGAGGAGATGGAGAAGAGAGAGAAGAAGAGGAGAATGAGAAGAGAGGAGAAGAGAAAGAGAGTGGAGATGGGAAAGGAAGAGAAAGGGATGGAGAAGAGGGAGAAAAAGGGCGATGAGCAGAGAAGGAGTGGGGATGGGAAGATTGGAAGAAAGGAGGAGACGAGAAAGAGAAGGGGAGAAAGGAGAGGAGAGGAGAGAAGGAGAAGGGGAGAAGAAGGAGAGAGGAACGAGAAGAGCGAGAAGGTACCGAAGAGAAGAGAAATGCGAAGAGAGCCGAGAAAGAGAAGGGGCAGAGACCGAGCCCACCGAGAAGGGAGAGAGAAATGAGTGAGATGAGAAGAGGAGAAAGGGAGAGAGAGAGAAGAGAAAGGAGAGAGCAGAACGAGAGGAGGAGTAGGAAAGGAGGAGAAGAGGAGGAGAAGAAGAGGAGAAGAGATAAAGAGAGAAGCGTGAGAGAGAAGGGAAGGAGAGGGGAGAAGGAGAGGAGAGGAGCGAGGAAGAGAGGACGGATGAAAGGGGAGGAGGGGAGAAGAGAAAGAAAAGAGAGAGAGGTGAGAGAGGGGGTGGGAGAAAGGAGAAAGAATGAGAGAAAGAGGGGGGAAAAGAGAGAAAGGGAGAGAGAGAGGGAGAGAAGGGAAGGGAGGAGAGAGAGTGCTTCAAAGAGAGAGAAGACGTGAGAGCAGGAGAGAGTAGACGAAGATGAGTGAGAGAGAGAGGAGGGGGAGAAGTGGGAAGAGAGAGAGAGAGAAAGAGGAAGAGAGAAAGGGAAAGAGAGAGGGGGGGGGGGGGGGGGGGGGAGTTTAGAGAGAGGAGGGAGAGAGAGAAAAAGAGAAAGGGAGAAAGAAAGAGAAAAGAGAAAGGGAGAGAAAGGGGGAGAGAAGACAGAAAGGACGTGGGGACGAGAGAGAAGAGGAAGAGAGAAAAGAAGAGGAAGAGAGAAAGAAAGGGAAATAGAATGGAGTGAAAGAAGGGAGAGAGAGAAGAGGAAAGGGAAAAAAAAAAAAGGATATATATATTATTTATTGAAACCAAAAGACAGAAACAGGAAGTGAACATCGAAGTATGTTTACCAACCGGATCGTTCGGACAAGGTCAACTGACTGCGGTTTCGGCCATTAATAAGCTCGTTAACGGCATTTAGCGCAGAAGGAGTTTGTTCGAGCGAGAACAGCGAGTTTTCTGTGGGAGAAATTTGTTATTTGTTCTGAGGCAAAGAGAGGTGTTTAGAAAGTTATTTTGGTGTTCTTTATTTGATTTTTTTTTCTTGTGTGTGTATTTATGTATTTATTTATTGTTTGTTTAGTTGGCTGGGGGATGGTGGTTGGTGGAGTTGATAGGTATGCATGGATGACTGAATGTTAATTTTTGTTATTGTTGTTGTTGTGTATTTGTGTGCTTTCGATTGCACGGACAATGTGTGTGTGTATATATATAAAATTTCTATATAAATATATATATATATAAATATATTATATATATGTATATATATATAACACACATAGCCACACACACACACACACACACACACACACACACACACACACACACACCCACACACACTCTATATTAAATACATATTCATATATTATATATATACTAGCCATATATATATATAAGGTCAAACAGCATATATAATATATTTCCTAGCGAGCTTCATATTGTACTACGTATATATATATATATATATTATATATATATATATATATACGAGCTACAGATATATAAGAAAAAAAGTGTGTGAGTATCAAAACCCACCTCAAGGAACAAAAGAATAATTACACTATGTCTTTGTGATAAGTAGAGAATAATTATCGAGTGTAGGTGGAATGAATAATATTGAACCATCTCCAGACCCCCCCCCCCCCCCCCCCCCCCCCCCCCCCCCCCCTTCCGCCCATGCTTTATTCACGTTCAATTAATTAGACGATAAATGATTGTACTCTAGTATTTGTTCACCATCGTAACTGATATCATTATGGATACTATGTCCCAGCTGGTATTAAAATTTGGAATAAGTTGTCCAGTTCTGAGAGTTCAGTATTTCTAAAATTGAGACTGAAGCAAATAAATAGCTTGTGTGTGTCTCGTTGTCCAGACTGTTTTTTTTTTTTTTTTTTTTTTTTTTTCAAGAATGTTCTTTTTTCTACTGGTGATTCTGGTCTTATTGAGTCTTTTATCTTTTATTATATTTAATCTTTATTCTCAATAATTTAGGATTTGGATTTTTGGAAAATTTATGTATGTATATATATATATATATATATATATATATATATATATATATATATATATATGTGTGTGTGTGTGTGTGTGTGTGTGTGTGTGTGTGTGTGTGTGTGTGTGTATGCAAAAAAATACTAAATTGTAAACGAGACGAAATTAAAAGAATAAGCAACAAGCATATTTTTCTTCACTACTTTTTTCACTTCTTTGCCCATTTTGACTTAATATTTTGTAATTTTTACATGCTCTCCACACAGTGCGTTTGTCTTCTTTTACTTGTACCTTGAGAAAGAGTATCAGCAGCTTATGTAATGTTGACAATGATGATCATCATGATCATTATCAATATAAAGTTCAAAGTTACAAAAATGAGTCCAAACTCTAATATCCAAATAATTTATTGATTGATTTTTTTTTATATCAAGGAAGAAAACAAATAACAAAAAAACTATATATATGTATTTTTATTACGCAGTCCCAATGGAACTTTGGTAGACAGAAATGAAAAGGAAAAAGCGATTGAAAAATACATACATAAAAGGTGAATTAAAATAACACAAAGTTAATGGATCTGAATGATATATAGACGTATCAAAAAAAGAAAAAAAAAAAAAAAAAAAAAAATCTATTTCATCTCTTTAAAAAGCGAAAGAGAACAAAAAATGATAAACGAGAGAAATCAAAAGAGAGAAAAGAAATGAAATTCAGGAATTTTTTTTTTTTTTTTTTGACCTAAGCTTTCAAAGCTATCATTATGAACCTTGCAATGCTACTAGTTGCATTATTATCATCCTTATTTGTATTGTTCTATGTTCTATTCCTCTTTTTTCATTATTCTGTGATCACTATCGTTATTACTTATATTGTTATTATCATTATTATCATCATGTTATTTTCATCATTGGAATTACTATTGTCATTATCATTATGATTATTATCATCATCATTATTATTATCATCATCATTTTTATTGTTATTACTTTTGTTGTTTTTCTTGTTATTACTATTATCATAAATATTATTATCATACTGTATTCATATTGCTATTATCCTTATTTCCATTATTAGTATACTGTTTTTATTACATTTTCATTATAATTATGGTTAGTATTTCATCTTTCTTAGTATTATTGTGTCTGCACCATATCATGATCCAATAGATGTTATCTCATCATTTTTTTCTATTATTAATTACATGATCATAAGCAATTATATTGCACTATGTCACTTTAACTATAATTACCATTATGCATGTCATATTTGCGTTTTTTTCCTCTTCCTTTTAAATCTGTTTACATGTCTAAATATCCAAGACATCTTAAGTCTCATAAAAATGACTTATCAGATAGCATTTCAAAGCACGAACACTGAAATACGAAAACCAGCGTAACACGTCATAGCCAGGAGGAGGTTGCATACAAGTTATTGGCAATGCTGCAAGCTGACGGAATAAGTGATGTTTGGAACAAGGGAGAGATCTGCTGGTTTATTGCGATTGCAATTGGAATGACGTGTTAGATAGCCCCGATTGGTAGATAGATAGAGATATTGATAAAGTATGTATATATGAATATATATTTTTATTAGTATATATTGAGATTTATTTATAATATATATTTATATATATATATAGTATATTATTTATATATATATAATTTTATATTTATTTATATATGTATATTTATTAATATATTATATAATAGTTTTTTTTATATATATGTATATATGTTTATTTATATTATATATTTTTATTTATTTATATATTTATATGATATATTTTTATTTATTTATATATTTATGTGTGTGTTTGCTTGTGTGTGTGGAATAGTGTGTGTGTGTGTGTGTTGTGTGTGTGTGTGTGTGTGTATTTATATAAATATATATATATATATTTTATAGATGATTTATATATATTTTTTTTTATTATATTATATGTATGTATATTTATATACTTTTCATTACATTTATAATAGATATTTATATATTTTTATAGATATATATATATTCAATATATTTATATATGCATCATAATACAATTTGTGATGTTATATATGTAGACATAATATTGAATAATATTGATATATATTTATTGTGATATATATTTATATATTTTTATTTAGATTTATTTATAAGTAATTAGTTATATTTATATATTTATAGTATATATATATTTATATATAGATTCGTAAATATATATATATTATATTTTTTTATTATAGATTTTTAGATGATATATTTTTTTTTTGTTTTTATAAGATATACATTAACGCAAAAACACAAACAAAAATAACACACTCCAACATAACATACACACACACACAAACGCACACAATCACTAGCTTTTTATATGTATAATATTTTTATTGATTGTGTGATTGATTAGTGTTGCAATGAAATTGTGTGGCTGTGTATGTTGGGGGGTGTGTGTTTGTAGTTAGTGTAATATTTTACGGGGTGTGAAGTGTGTGTTTGTGAGGAGTGATTTTTAGTTGTTTGTGTTTTTTTGTTTGATAGATGATTTGTAAATAGGTGGGTGGTTTTGTGTGGACGGAGAGTGTATGGATTTCGTGGTGTGTGTTTGTGAGTGTAGGATTTGTAGATTGTTTTGTGTGTTAGATAGTGTGTGAGATAGTGAGTATATATAATAAGTTAGATAGTTTATGGAATTAATAATGTCAGTATATATAAATCTCTCAATCAATATAACAAATTATTTGGATATATTAGTGTTGTGTGTATTGTGAGGGTGATTGTGTGGGTCATGTTTGAGTGTGTGTGTATGTGTGTTGTGTGAGTTTTGATTTATGTATGTATAAATATTATATATACACTCACTGGGTGTTATATATAGATATTTTTTTGTTTTTTTGTTTGTTGTATTTATTGTGTTAGGAGATTTTTTAGTTATTATTATTTGTTTTAGAATAATTTCAGGTTATTGATTTATTTATAGATAGAGGATATTATTTTGTTTTAATAGTTAGTTATAGAGTCTTGTAATTTGGTTATTTTTGATAAAGTTTGTTCGATATTGTTTTTATAATTAGTTGTGTTAGATATGGTGGGTGTGTGTGTGGTGTGAGTGGTTGTGTGGGTTTGTGTAGTGTGTGTGTGTGTGTGTGTTGTGGTGTGTGTGTGTGTGTCGTTGTGTTGTGTGTGTGTGTGTGTGGGTGTGTGTGTGTTTATGTGGGTGTATTGTGTGTGTTTATATGTATTTTTGTATGTTTATATATAGATATATATATTATAATATTTATATATATTAGATATATATATGTATAAATATTTATATGTATATATATAGAGATATATATCTTATATACCATACATTTTATATATATATATATATATTATATATATTTTTATTTATTTATATATATAGATTTTATTTATGTATAAATATATATATATGTTTATTTATAGATATATATATTTTTTTTTAAATACATACATATATATATATATATATATCATATATATATATATATATCTTATTATATATATATATATATATTTAAACATTATGTGTTATTTATATATACATTTTGACATACATATTTATATATTTAGAGATATATTTATATTTATAGAGATATATATTTTATATAGTTGTGTGTGGTATGTGTGGGTGTGTGTGTGGTGTGTGTGCTGGGTGTGTGTGTGTGTCGTGTGTGTGTGTTCGTAGTGTTGTGTGTGTGTGTGGTGTTGTGATTGTGTGTTGTTGTTGTTGTGTGTGTGTGACGTGTGTGTACGTGTGTGTAATTTTTATGTATAATTTATATATAGATATATATATATATTGTTTGAGATTTCTTATTATTTATAGTCTAGATTGGTATGTATAAATATATATGTATATATATATATATATATATATGTATATATATATACATATATATATATATAACACACACACACACACACACCTGTCTAAAAAAAACATATATGTATGCATGCGCCAGATGAGAAACACGATTAAATAGATTTTCATAATAAGACTGAAACGCGGGAATTTGAGTGGAAAGTCTAAGATGTCAAATGTTGATATTGGTTGTTTTTATTGCGAG
>NW_028234435.1:23009844-23012344 GCF_977035675.1 Penaeus japonicus
GTATTTGTGTATTTATTTATTATTATTTTTATTATCATTATAATTATTATTATTATTATCATTATTATTATTATTATTATTATTATTATTATCATTATTATCATTATTATTATCATTATTATTATTATTATTATTATTATTATCATTATTATTATTATCATTATCATTATTATTATTTTGTTCAAGAAAATGTATTTTATGTATCTTTTTCAAGAAAATAGATAATTTATCTAGCAGGAAAATGAATGAATAGATAGATGAATATTTTCTTGAATTGATAAATTTAAAAAATGAAGGAAACAAAAGCAAGTGTTGAAGTTGTTAAAATGACATTTATATAGTATAGAGACACTGCTACTATTGATGATGATGATGGTGGTGATGATGATGATAATGATTATGATGATGATAATGATGATGATGATGATGATGATGACGGTGGTGGTGGTGATGAGGATGATGGTGGTGATGATGATAATGTTAATGTCATTGCTAATAATGATGATAATCATAAATAATGATAATAGTGACAATAATAACAATAACCACAACAATGAAAATAATGTTAAACATTAATGATAAAACACACACTCACACACACACAAACACACACACAAACAGACACACACACACACAAACACACGCACATACACACACAAAAACACGCACGCACACACACAAAACAAACACACACAAAACAAACACACAAACACACACACGCACACACACACACACACACACACGCGCGCGCACATACACACACATACACACACACACACACAAACACAAAACACACAAAAGCATGAACTCGCAGCCTCTTCTGCTTGAGAAAGTGAAGGCAAGCAACTCGGGGTAGACTATGCTAATTTCCATCTGCGTGTTATGGCTTCGAAAATGTTGTTGAGTTTTGAAAAGACGGTTTTAAGGACATCAAGTTCTCTCTCTCTCTCTCTCTCCCTCTCTCTTTCTCTCTCTCTCTCTATTTCTCTCTCTCTCTCTCTCTTCCTCTTCCCCCCTCCCCTCTCTTTCTCTCTCTCTCTCTCTTTCTTTCTCTCTCTCTCTCTCTCTTTCTCTCCCCCCCCCCCCCCTCTCTCTCTCTTTCTCTCTCTCTATTTCTCTCTCTCTCTCTCTCTTCCTCTTCCCCCCTCCCTCTCTCTCTCTCTCTCTCTCTCTCTCTCTCTCTCTCTCTCTCTATCTCTCTCTCACTCTCTCTCTCTCTCTCTCTCTCTTCTCTCTATATTTCTCTCTCTCTCTCTCTCTCTCTCTCTCTCTCTCTCTCTCTCTCTCTCTCTCTCTCTCTCTCTCTCTCTCTCTCTCTTTCGTTCCTTTATTTCTCGTGGGTTTTCTTGTTTCTTTTTGTTTGATGTTTGTTTGTTATGTTGTTGTGTTTAATTTGTTTAATTTGTTTGTGTTTGTTTATGTTTGTATTCTTAATATGTTAAATTGTTGTTTAGGTTTCTGTTTTTATTTTGTTTGAATGTTTGTTTATGTTTTTTTTTACTTTGTGTGTTTGTTTATGTTGTAGTTTTTAATTCGTTTGATTGTTGTTTATGTTGCTGTTTTTACTTTGTTTGTGTGTTTGTTTATGCTCTTTTTAATTTGTTTGTGTGTTTATGTTGCTGTTTTTACTTTGTTTGTGTGTTTGTTTATGTAGTAGTAGTAGTTGTAGAAGTAGTGGTAGTAAGAGTAGCGTAGTAGTCGTGGTAGCAACAGTAGCAGTAGCAGTGGTAGTAATAGTAGTCGCAGTAGTAGCAGTAGCGGGGATAAAAGTGTAAAGAAAATATAAATGATGATATTTGTGGATACGTTGCAGGAGGTCTTGATATCAATAGTATCAGTAATAGTAGCAGGTATAATACCGAAGATACATACAAAAAAAAAAAAGTAATGTTGCTGGGAATGACTGCCACTTCAACATGACCAGAAAGGATATCAACATTAGCAATAATATTTGTTAATGTAATTCTAAAGTATCTCTCAACTCCACGACTGACTAAAGGAAATAGGTGATTTGCATACAACACGGAGGAGAAGAAGAAAAAAAAAAACATTACCAAAGCTTGCAACAACAGCAGCTGCAACTTCAACAGCAATGGATACAAGAAGAAGAAGAAGAAAAGGAAGAAAAATGCAATGTTCTCACGTCTTTACTTCTGAACGATACCTGTTTGGGATTTATGGAGAATCGGATAAACTAAGGAGAGAGAGAGGAGTGAGAAGAGAGAGGGGAGAGTGAGGGGAGAGAGGAGAGAGTGAGGAGAGGGAAAGACGAGAGAGAGTGAGAGAGAGAGGAGAGTGAGTGGAAGAGTGAGGAGAGGGAGTAGGAGAGAGGAGTGGGAGGAGAGAAGAGAGAAGAGAAGTAGAGAAGAGAGAGAGAGAGGCAGAGACCTGCATAGGTGACTGAGAAAAAATGAAAGGTGGAAAGAGAGAGAGAGAGATGGGAGGGGGAGAAAGAGAGAGAGAGAGGGGGAGGGAGGGAGAGAGGGAGAGGGAGAGGGAG
>NW_028234435.1:23014844-23024844 GCF_977035675.1 Penaeus japonicus
AGACACACACACACAGCCAGAGACAGACACAAACACAGAGACACAGACACAGACCCAGAGACACAGACACAGAGCCAGAGACAGAGACAGACACAGAGCCAGAGACACACACAGAGCCAGAGACAGACACAGACACAGACCCAGAGACACAGACACAGAGCTAGAGACAGACACAGAGCCAGAGACAGACACAGACACAGAGCCATAAGAGCAGACCACAGAGACACAGACAACAGACACACGAACCACAGAAGCAGAGGAAAGACACAGACACAGCGACACAGAGAACAGAGGACAGACACAGAGGCACAGACACAGAAGAGCTCTAGAGACAGACACAGAGGACAAACACAGAGCTAGAGACAAACACAGAGCCAGAGACAGACACAGAGACAGACACAGACCCAGAGACAGAGACAGACACAGACCCAGAGACAGAGACAGACACAGACACAGAGCCAGAGACAGAGATAGACACAGAGACGGAAACAGACACGGAGACAGACACAGACACAGAGACAGACACAGACACAGACACAGAGACAGACACAGAGACGGAAACAGACCCAGAGACACAGACACAGAGCCAGAGACAGACACTGAGACGGAAACAGACACAGAGACAGAGACAGACACAGACCCAGCGACAGAGACAGACACAGAGACAGACACAGAGACGGAAACAGACACAGAGACAGACACTGAGACGGAAACAGACACAGAGACAGAGACAGACACAGACCCAGCGACAGAGACAGACACAGAGACAGACACAGAGACGGAAACAGACACAGAGACAGAGACAGACACAGACCCAGCGACAGAGACAGACACAGAGACAGACACAGAGCCAGAGACAGACAGAGACACAGAGACAGACACAGACACAGAGACGGAAACAGACACAGAGCCAGACACAGACACAGAGACAGAGACAGACACAGAGCCAGAGACAGACAGAGACACAGACACAGACCAAGAGATACAGACACAGAGCCAGAGACACACACAGAGCCTGAGACAGATAGAGACACAGACACAGAAACAGAGACAAACACAGACACAGAGACAGAGACAGACACAGAGCCTGAGACAGACCCAGAGACACAGACACAGAGACAGAGACAGACACAGAGCCAGAGACAGAGACAGAGACAGAGACAGACACAGAGACAGAGACAGAGACAGACACAGAGACAGGGACAGAGACAGACACAGACACAGAGACAAACACAGAGACAGAGACAGAGACAGAGACAGACACAGAGCCAGACACAGACCCAGAGACACAGAGACAGACACAGAGCCTGAGACAGACAGAGTCACAGACACAGACACAGAGACAGAGACAGACACAGAGCCTGAGACAGACAGAGACACAGACACAGACACAGAGACAGAGACAGACACAGACAGCCTGAGACAGACAGAGACACAGACACAGACACAGAGACAGAGACAGACACAGAGACAGAGACAGAGACAGAGAAAGAGACAGAGGACAGTGAACAGACACAGAGACAGAGACCAGACACAGAAGGACAGAGACAGAGACAGAACAGAGACAGAGACAGAGAGACAGAGACAGACACAGAGACAGAGACAGAAACAGAGACAGAGACACAAATACACACAGAGACAGAGACAGAGACAAACACAGAGACAGAGACAGACACAGAGCCAGACACAGAGACAGAGACAGAGACAGACACAGAGACAGAGACAGACACAGCCTGAGACAGACAGAGACACAGACACAGACACAGAGACAGAGACAGACACAGAGACAGAGACAGAGACAGAGAAAGAGACAGAGACAGAGACAGACACAGAGACAGAGACAGACACAGAGACAGAGACAGAGACAGACACAGAGACAGAGACAGAGACAGAGACAGACACAGAGACAGAGACAGACACAGAGACAGAGACAGAGACAGACACAGAGACAGAGACAGAGACAAACACAGAGACAGAGACAGACACAGAGCCAGACACAGAGACAGAGACAGACACAGAGACCAGTGGACAGAAAGATACTCACTCAGGAGCAGAGACTGCGGAGGACCAGAGACAGACACAGAGACAGAGACAGACACAGAGACAGAGACAGAGACAGACACAGAGACAGAGACAGACACAGAGACAGAGACAGACACAGAGCCAGACACAGACACAGAGACAAACACAGACACAGAGCCTGAGACAGACAGAGACACAGACACAGACACAGAGACAGAGACAGACGCAGAGACAGAGACAGACACAGACACAGACACAGAGACAGAGACAGAGACAGAGACAGAGACAGACCCAGAGACAGAGACAGACACAGACACAGAGACAGAGACAGACACAGAGACAGAGACAGAGACAAACACAGAGACAGAGACAGACACAGAGCCAGACACAGACCCAGAGACACAGAGACAGACCCAGACACAGAGCCTGAGACAGACAGAGACACAGACACAGACACAGAGACAGACACAGAGCCAGAGACAGAGACAGACACAGAGACAGACACAGACACAGAGACAAACACAGACACAGAGACAGACACAGACACAGACCCAGAGACAGACACAGAGCCAGAGACAGACACAGAGCCAGACACAGACACAGAGACAGAGACAGAGACAGAGACAGAGACAAACACAGAGACAGAGACAGACACAGAGCCTGAGACAGACCCAGAGACACAGAGACAGAGACAGACACAGAGCCTGAGACAGACAGAGACACAGACACAGACACAGAGACAGAGACAGACCCAAACCCAGACCCGAGACAGACACAGAGCCAGAGACACACACAGAGTCAGACACAGACACAGACACAGACACAGACCCAGAGACAGACACAGAGACAGAGACAGACACAGACCCAGAGACAGAGACAGACGCAGAGACAGAGACAGGGACAAACACAGAGACAGAGACAGACACAGACCCAGACCCAGAGACAGACACAGAGCCAGAGACACACACAGAGTCAGACACAGACACAGACACAGAGACAAACACAGAGACAGAGACAGAGACAAACACAGAGACAGAGACAGACACAGACCCAGAGACAGAGACAGACCCAGAGACAGAGACAGAGACAGAGACAGAGACAGAGCCACAGAGACAGATCCAGACCCAGAGACCCAGAGACAGAGCCACAGAGCCAGACCCAGACCCAGAGACAGACACAGAGCCAGAGACAGACCCAGAGACAGAGAGACACAGACACAGACCCAGAGACAGAGACAGACACAGAGACAGACACAGACACAGAGAGAGAGACAGAGCAATCATTCACTCGACTCGAAGGGCTTGACAAGGCAAGCACAAAACACGGCCTTTGGGGAGCTCATTTGTAATACCATTAACCAGAGTGCTTAATGGATGGATAATCATCGCCTTCTTGGTTTGAATTTATTCCGGGCCAATAAGAGAGATAGATGGAGAGGGAGATAGAGATAGATTGGTGGATTGAGAGAGGGAGAGTGGGAGAGTGGGTGGGAGGGTGAGGGTGAGGGTGAGGGGGAGTGGGGGAGAGGGAGGGGGAGGGGGAGGGGGAGAGTGGGAGAGGGAGGGAGGGGGGGGGGGGGGGGGGGAGGGGGGGGGGGAGAGGGGGGGGGGGAATAGGGGAAGGATGGGGGGGTTTAGTGGTTGGAGGCGAAGGGGTAGGAAGGGGGGTGGGGGAGGGGGAGGGAGGGTGGGGAGGGGTGGGGGAGAGAAGGAGGTGTGGGGTGGAGGGAACCACGAGGGGGATGAAGTAAGAGGAAGGAAGGAAAAAAGGGGGAAGGAAATAGGAGGGGGTGATGAAGGGAAAAAAAGAAATTGGGGGGGTGGAAAGGGGTGGGGGGGTGGAGAATGAATAGGGGGTGTTGGGTGGTATGGGGTGGGGGGTGGTGGGGTAATCGGTGGGGGAAGGGGTGAAAAAGTGGGGGAAGTAGGAGAAGAAGGGGTTAGTATTTTATTTAGGGTGGTTGGGGTTGGGTTAGGGGTAGCTTGGTTTTGGGTGGTTTGGGTGGTTTTTTTTTCGGGGTTGGGGGGATGTTATTATATAGGTTTAGCTGGTTTTATTTGGTGCGCCCGCCACCCAACCCCGCAACCACTTAGGGCCCCCCCCCCATCACACATACACACGGGTGGGTTCAGCCCCTGTGGTATTGGGGGTTGGTTTAGGGATGCGGGGGTTGGGTATGGGGTAGGTAGGGGGTGTAAGGGTGTTAGGGGTTGGTTTAGGGAAAGGTGGGTGGGGTTAGGGGGGTTTTTTTTGGGGTTTTAGGTAGTTGTGTATGGGTTAAGGGGGGTATATGGGTAGTTAGAGGTTGGTTTGGGGGGGATGTTTGGGGGGAGGTGTGCGGTTAGGGGGGGTTTATCCTTGGGTTTGGTAGGGGGGTGTTAGGTGGTGGTGTTTGGTCGGGTGTTTTGTGCGGTTTTTTGCGGTTTGTGGTTTTTAGGTATGGGTGGTTTGGGGTGGTAGAGAGAGGGGTTATTTTGGGGTTGTTGGTAGGTGTTGTTAGTTGGTTAGGGGGTTTTGGTTAGGGGTTTTATTTTTAAGTTTATTTGCGAAATAATAGGAGGGTTTAGGGTTTGGTGTGTTGGGTTAGTAAGGGGTGTGGGTAGGGTTTTTCTTTTGGTAGTTTGTGGGGGTCGGGGGGGGGTCTGGTGTGGTTAGGGTGTTGGGGTTTTTTTGGTGGGTTGTAATTTGGTGGTTGTTGGGGGTGGAGGTTGTGTGTAGGTGGGTGAGTTGGGTACATGGGGGTTGGTGGGTGTTGAGGAAGGGGGTTATTATGTTATAGAGGGTGTTTGAGAAAGGGGTAGGGGTTTTGGTGTTTGGTAAGGGGGGGTTGGTTGTGTTTGGGTAGTCTATAGCGGGGGTTTGGTTTTTTAGGGGGGGTTTGGTTTTAGGGGGGGGTAGGGGGGTTTGGGGGTTAGGTATTGGTTGTTTATTGGGGGGGGTTGGGGTGGTTGGGTTGTGCTGAAGGGGTGGGGTGGTGTGGTTGAGGGTGGGTATGGTTGTAGGACACGGGGTTTTTTTTCATTTTGGGTTTTTTGGGGGTTTTTGATAGTCTAGAGGGTTGGTTGGTTGGTAGTTTTGGTTTGCCGTGTTATTTGGGGGGTGAAAGAAAAAGGGGTGGGGTGGTGGGGTAGGTTTTGGGTGTATAGGGTTGGTTGGTGAGGTATTATTTTAAGGTTGGGTAGGGTGGTTTATTGGGTGGGGTATTTGGGTAGGTGGGTGGGGGTTGGGTTAGGTAGCGGTTTATGTATTAGGGTTGGTAAGGGGTTTAGGTAGGTTGGTTAGGGGGGGAAATGGAAGGGAGGGGGGGGAGCGGTGGAAGGGGAGAGGGGAGAGGGGGGGAGGGGGGAGGGGAGGGGGAGGGGGAGTGGGAGGAAAAGAAGGGGGAAAGGGGAAAAAGGTAAAAAACGAGAGAAGGGAAAGGGAGAAAAAGGAAGAAGGGGTAAGGGCGGCTGTTTTTGTAAATAGGGTTAGGGGGTTATTAGGGGACTAGGGGCGAGGAAGAGGGTAGAGGCGGGAGGGGAGTGGAGAGAGGGAGAGATGGAGGGGAGGAGGGGGGGGGGAGGGGGGAGGGGGGAGTGGAGTGGGGAGGAGAGGGGAGGGAGGAGGGGAGGGAGGGAGAGGGGGGGAGGAGAGAGGGGGAGGGGGGAGGGGGGGAGGAGAGGGGGGAGAGACAGAGGGGGGGGAGAGGGGAGGGAGGGGGAGGGGGAGAGGGAAGGGGCGAGAGATAGAGATAGAAGGGGAGAGAGAAAAACAGAGAAAGAGAAAAATACAATAAGGTTAAAAAAGGAAATTTTGAAAAAGAGACAGATAGTGACAGTAACAGACGTAGAGAGGGAATTTTTTTCTCTCTCTTTCTTTCATTCTCTCTCTTCCCCCCTCCTTACTCCCCCTCCCCCATCCACTCCCTCTCTCTTCCTCTCTTCCACTCTTCCCCCTCCTCCTCCCCAATTCCCTCCCCTCTCCCACCCTCTCTCCCTCTCCCTCCCCCTCTCCCTCTATATAAGCCACAAAGAGCGAGAGGGAAAAGGAACTTCCCCGCAGATGGTGAGAGTCACCAGCTCTCGCCCGTGCAACATGGCATCCTCTTTGGCGATTTCGAAATCTTCTGTGGCCGAGGCTGTGATCCCGTGTGGAGGTGAAAAGAGAGAGAGAGAGAGAGAGAGAGAGAGAGAGAGAGAGAGAGAGAGAGAGAGAGAGAGAGAGAGAGAGAGAGAGAGAGAGAGAGAGAGAGAGAGAGAGAGAGAGAGGGATAGCCGTGGGGGGGGGGGAGTTGGGTAGGGAAGGAATCGGGGAAAGGGAGAGAGAGGGGGTAGGAAAGAGGGAGAGGGAGAGGGAGAGAGAGAGAGAGAGAGAGAGAGAGAGAGAGAGAGAGAGAGAGAGAGAGAGAGAGAGAGAGAGAGAGAGAGAGAGAGAGAGAGAGAGAGAGAGAGAGAGAGAGAGCGGGTGGGGAGATGGAGAGAGAGAAAGAAAGAAAATGAGAGAAAATCCATAGAGAGAGAAGAAAAAAAGAGAGAAAGACAACGACACAGAGAATGAAGGACAAACAGAGAGAGACAAAGACACGGAGAGAGAGAGAGAGAGAGAAAAGATAACAAAGACAGACAACAGAGAGCGGGAGACGGAGAAGGGGGAGGGGAGGGTAGGGGGTGGGGGGGCGAGTGAGCGAGAGGGCGAAGCAAAATGGCCAATGGAAAGAGCACCTCCCACCTCTATCCACCTAGTTTGGGCCTCATCTCAATAACAAATTCCCCCTTCCCCCTCCCCCCTCCCCCCTCTTCCCCTTCTCCTCTCTCCATTGCTGAGGCCACCGTCATTAAGTAATTTTCAGTGGGGGGGAGGAGAGGGGGGAGGGGATGATGTGGACCTCCTTCCTCCCTTTCCTCCCTTCTCCCCAACCCCTACATCTACCCCCCTCCCTCCCTTTCCCCCCTCCCCAATGCTATATCACTCCCCCATCCTACCCCCTACCCCACCCACCTTCCTCCATACATACATACACACGCACACACCCATCTCCCTCCACGACCCCCCACCCCCTACCTACCCCTACATACATCCCCCCTCACCCCCTCCGTCCTCCCCCTCCACCCTCTCAACCCCCTCCCTCCTCCCCCTCCCACCCCCTCCCACCCCCTCTCAACCCCCTCCCTCCTCCCCCTCCCATCCCCCCGCCCCCCCCCTCCCCTAAACTTCCATAGAGAAGTGATTCCGTTTGCCATAACTTCCCGCAAAAGACCACTTACGTCTATAGGAAGGCAGTAAATATGCCCAATGCCTACCATTACGCCCTGTTTGGTTACACATGGTTAAGGGGGTGAGGGGGAGGAGGGGGTGAGGGGGGAGGGGAGATGAGGGGGTAGGGGGAGGAGGGGGAAGGGGAAGGGGAAGCGAGGGGGTCCCTTATGGTTACAATATTTGGCTAATACAGTGAGTGTTGAGGGTGAAGGGTCGTGGGAGTAGGGGGGTGGGGAGGGGGTTCGGGAGGGGATAGGGTGGTGAGGGAGAGAGGAAGGGAGGTGGGAATAAGAGGTAGAGGATGAAGATAAAAGTGAGCAAGAGAAAGAGAGAGAGGGAGGGAGGGAGGGAGAGAGAGAGGGAGGAAGGGAGGGATGGAGGGAGAGAGATAGAAATAGAGAGAGAGAAAGAGAGCGACAGAGAGAGAGAGAGATAGGGAGAGAGAGCAAGAGAGAGAGAGAGAGATAGGGGGAGAGAGAGAGAGAGAGAGAGAGAGAGAGAGAGAGAGAGAGAGAGAGAGAGAGAGAGAGAGAGAGAGAGAGAGAGAGAGAGAGAGGAGAGCATAGAAAAGAAGAGAAGAGAGAGAAAGAGAGAGCAATAGAGAGAGAAAGAGAGCGACAGAGAGAGCGACAGAAAGAGAAAGAGAAAGAGAAAGAGAGACAGAGAAAGAGAGAGAGAGAGAGAGAGAGAGAGAGAGAGAGAGAGAGAGAGAGAGAGAGAGAGAGAGAGAGAGCGAGAGAGAGAAAGAGAGCGAGAGAGGGAGAGAGAGAAAGAGAGAAAGAGAGAGAAAGAGAACGAGAGAGAGAGCGAGAGAGAGAAAGATAGCAAGAGAGAGAGAGAGACCGACAGAGAAAGAGAGAGAGCGAGAGAAAGAAAGAAAGAGGAAGAGAGTTGAATAAAAAAAAAGAAAAAGAAAAGAAAAGAGGGAAAATGAGGCGGGCGTATAAGTGATAATATTTTCTTTCTTTCCCTTTCTGTGTCTCTAAAGTGTTCTATTTCGAGGAGCGCACCGAATAACACTGAACAGGAAGGGGGAGGTATGTCACAATTTGTTGTATCTGTTGCGATGTGTGTTATCAACAAACAAATTATGTTTTTCATATTTTTATGAATTTCATTTTTTTTGTTTTTTTTGTTTCTGTGTCTGTCTACTCGTCTTTCTGCCTGTCCTTCTCTCTGTCTGTTTCTGTTTGTATCTATCTGTATCTATTTCTGTATCTGTATCTGTATCTGTATCTCTATTTCTCTTTCTCTTTCTCGTTCTCGTTCTCGTTCTCTCTCTCTCTCTCTAATAATTATTTTCAGGGAGAAGCAAATGGTGTTTCGGGTTTAATTTAAGTAATGAAATGTTTTCGTAACTCAATAATTCGAAAATGAATAGTCATGTTTTATTCATCTCTCGGAGGGGTGGGGGGAGGGGGGGAGTGAGGGCGGGTTCCTCAGAATCCAAACTGCATACACATAATGCTCCCTGTTGTATAACTTGTCATAACAAATTTGTAAATGGAAAGCGATCACATATGCATACCCTGTGCCACAATGCCAATTGACTCTCCCCCTCCCCTCCTACCCCCCCCCTTTTTCCATATTTACTCTCCCCTCGCTAGTTGGACAAGCTCTCACTTACTCAATTAAGCCCGATGAGGTGATGTTGATTTCCATTTCATTACCGCCACTACTTCCCCGCGACTCTGAGCGCAGAAAGGGCCCGCCCCGAGTGAGAAATCCGTTCGTGGCGACGGCGAGAGCCCGGCCTGCGTTCCCCTCGACGCGTCTTTTCGACAAGCACCCGAACTGTAAATCTTACCATAAAGCTAATGGCCCGTGCCGAGTGTTTACTAATCTCCGCGCTGATTGGCCGCGGGGACGTTCGGGGCTCCGCCTACTATTAGTGTCGCGGGTGGTGATTGGCCGTCGGGTGGGGAGGCGTGGGCGGGGTCTTCGAGGTGGGCTTCCCCAGTGCGCGGCTCCGGGAGGTTTAGTCGTGTGGTAGTGGCTCGCTGTAAGTTACCACTGAGCTGGTGAATTGATAACTTGTGTAAACACTGACATCCGCCCGCGCTCCGCTCCCTCCCGTTCGCGCCCATTTCCATGCGGATGTTGATATTCGGGAAATGCTAAGTGCCACTTGCCTCGCCTTCGGGGCCCCGGCGACATTCCTCCGGCGTGAGTGAGTTCCCGCGGCCGAGGAAATGGCGAGCTGGTGACCGCTCGCTGCACGAGTCGCTCGCCGCCCGAAATTGACAGGCCGAGGTGATCGATCCAGCGCGCCCGTGCAGTGTAATCCGCGCGCGGTAATTGACAGAGGATTGCCGCCCTCCCCTCCTTCCCCTCCTCCTCCTCCTCCTCCTCCTCCCCTCCTTCCCCCTCCCTGCGCCCCCTCCCTTCCTCCCCTCCTCCCCCCCACGTCGCACCTGACATCTCTTTCTCTCCGTGTCTCCCCCGCGCCACCATGTCGGGCGTGGTCGCCACCGAAACAGTCCGCCCGAGCCACAACTCCGCCTTCAGCGCCGTCGTCCGGAAGCGCTTCTCCTTCTCGGTGGACTCCATCCTCGCCAGCTCGCCGCCGAAGGACGCGCCCAAGGACACCAGCGCCTCCTGCGACAGCCTCCAGGCGCCGCAGACGTCGCCGGAGGAGCGCCTGTCGCCCGCCGAGGAGAGACTCTCCGCCAAGCCCCTGGACGACGACGACGACGACGACAATGAAGGCGGCGACGACGGAGACATCAACGTCGACTCCGAG
>NW_028234435.1:23042344-23047645 GCF_977035675.1 Penaeus japonicus
AAGATGACCTCGCGTCGATCTCCAACCCCGTTTAAGATGACCTCGCCTCGATCTCCAACCCCGTTTAAGATGACCTCGCCTCGATCTCCGACCCCGTTTAAGATGACCTCGCCTCGATCTCCAACCCCGTTTAAGATGACCTCGCCTCGATCTCCGACCCCGTTTAAGATGACCTCGCCTCGATCTCCAACCCCGTTTAAGATGACCTCGCCTCGATCTCCAACCCCGTTTAAGATGACCTCGCCTCGATCTCCGACCCCGTTTAAGATGACCTCGCCTCGACCTCCAACCCCGTTTAAGATGACCTCGCCTCGATCTCCAACCCCGTTTAAGATGACCTCGCCTCGATCTCCAACCCCGTTTAAGATGACCTCGCCTCGATCTCCAACCCCGTTTAAGATGACCTCGCCTCGACCTCCAACCCCGTTTAAGATGACCTCGCCTCGATCTCCAACCCCGTTTAAGATGACCTCGCGTCGATCTCCAGCCCCGTTTAAGATGACCTCGCGTCGATCTCCAACCCCGTTTAAGATGACCTCGCGTCGATCTCCAACCCCGTTTAAGATGACCTCGCCTCGATCTCCAACCCCGTTTAAGATGACCTCGCCTCGATCTCCAACCCCGTTTAAGATGACCTCGCCTCGATCTCCAACCCCGTTTAAGATGACCTCGCCTCGATCTCCGACCCCGTTTAAGATGACCTCGCCTCGACCTCCAACCCCGTTTAAGATGACCTCGCCTCGATCTCCAACCCCGTTTAAGATGACCTCGCCTCGATCTCCGACCCCGTTTAAGATGACCTCGCCTCGACCTCCAACCCCGTTTAAGATGACCTCGCCTCGATCTCCAACCCCGTTTAAGATGACCTCGCCTCGATCTCCAACCCCGTTTAAGATGACCTCGCCTCGATCTCCAACCCCGTTTAAGATGACCTCGCCTCGACCTCCAACCCCGTTTAAGATGACCTCGCCTCGATCTCCAACCCCGTTTAAGATGACCTCGCGTCGATCTCCAGCCCCGTTTAAGATGACCTCGCGTCGATCTCCAACCCCGTTTAAGATGACCTCGCGTCGATCTCCAACCCCGTTAAAGATGACCTCGCCTCGATCTCCAACCCCGTTTAAGATGACCTCGCCTCGATCTCCAACCCCGTTTAAGATGACCGCGCCTCGATCTCCAACCCCCGATTTAAAGGATGACCTCGCCTCGATCTCCAACCCCGTTTAAGATGACCTCGCCTCGATCTCCGACCCCGTTTAAGATGACCTCGCCTCGATCTCCAACCCCGTTTAAGATGACCTCGCCTCGATCTCCGACCCCGTTTAAGATGACCTCGCCTCGATCTCCAACCCCGTTAAAGATGACCTCGCCTCGATCTCCTCTCCAACCCCGTTTAAGATGACCTCGCGTCGATCTCCAACCCCGTTTAAGATGACCTCGCCTCGATCTCCAACCCCGTTTAAGATGACCTCGTCTCGATCTCCAACCCCGTTTAAGATGACCTCGCCTCGATCTCCATCCCGTTTAAGATGACCTCGCCTCGATCTCCAACCCCGTTTAAGATGACCTCGCCTCGATCTCCGACCCCGTTTAAGATGACCTCGCCTCGATCTCCAACCCCGTTTAAGATGACCTCGCCTCGATCTCCAACCCCGTTTAAGATGACCTCGCCTCGATCTCCAACCCCGTTTAAGATGACCTCGCGTCGATCTCCAACCCCGTTTAAGATGACCTCGCCTCGATCTCCAACCCCGTTTAAGATGACCTCGCCTCGATCTCCAACCCCGTTAAAGATGACCTCGCCTCGATCTCCAACCCCGTTTAAGATGACCTCGCGTCGATCTCCAACCCCGTTTAAGATGACCTCGCCTCGATCTCCAACCCCGTTTAAGATGACCTCGCCTCGATCTCCAACCCCGTTTAAGATGACCTCGCCTCGATCTCCAACCCCGTTTAAGATGACCTCGCCTCGATCTCCAACCCCGTTTAAGATGACCTCGCCTCGATCTCCAACCCCGTTTAAGATGACCTCGCCTCGATCTCCAACCCCGTTTAAGATGACCTCGCCTCGATCTCCAACCCCGTTTAAGATGACCTCGCCTCGATCTCCGACCCCGTTTAAGATGACCTCGCCTCGATCTCCAACCCCGTTTAAGATGACCTCGCCTCGATCTCCAACCCCGTTTAAGATGACCTCGCCTCGATCTCCAACCCCGTTTAAGATGACCTCGCCTCGACTAACCACCAACACCCCCGTTTAAGATGACCTCGCCTCGATCTCCAACCCCGTTTAAGATGACCTCGCCTCGATCTCCAACCCCGTTTAAGATGACCTCGCCTCGATCTCCAACCCCGTTTAAGATGACCTCGCCTCGATCTCCAACCCCGTTTAAGATGACCTCGTCTCGATCTCCAACCCCGGTTACGATGACCTCGTCTCGATCTCCAACCCCGTTTAAGATGACCTCGCCTCGATCTCCAACCCCGTTTAAGATGACCTCGCCTCGATCTCCAACCCCGTTTAAGATGACCCCGCCTCGATCTCCAACCCCGTTTAAGATGACCTCGCCTCGATCTCCAGCCGCGGTTAAGATACCCTCGCCTCGATCTCCAACCCCGTTTAAGATGACCTCGCCTCGATCTCCAACCCCGTTTAAGATGACCTCGCCTCGATCTCCAACCCCGTTAAAGATGACCTCGCCCTCGATCTCCCACCCCCCGTTAAAGATACTCCGCCTCGATCTCCACCCCGGTTCAGATGACCTCGCCTCGATCTCCAACCCCGTTTAAGATGACCTCGCCTCGATCTCCAACCCCGTTTAAGATGACCTCGCCTCGATCTCCAACCAACCCCGTTTAAGATGACCTCGCCTCGATCTCCAACCCCGTTTAAGATGACCTCGCCTCGACCTCCAACCCCGTTTAAGATGACCTCGCCTCGATCTCCGACCCCGTTTAAGATGACCTCGCCTCGATCTCCAACCCCGTTTAAGATGACCTCGCCTCGATCTCCGACCCCGTTTAAGATGACCTCGCCTCGATCTCCAACCCCGTTAAAGATGACCTCGCCTCGATCTCCGACCCCGTTTAAGATGACCTCGCCTCGATCTCCAACCCCGTTTAAGATGACCTCGCGTCGATCTCCAACCCCGTTTAAGATGACCTCGCCTCGATCTCCAACCCCGTTTAAGATGACCTCGCGTCGATCTCCAACCCCGTTTAAGATGACCTCGCCTCGATCTCCAACCCCATTTAAGATGACCTCGCCTCGATCTCCAACCCCGTTTAAGATGACCTCGCCTCGATCTCCAACCCCGTTTAAGATGACCTCGCGTCGATCTCCAACCCCGTTTAAGATGACCTCGCCTCGATCTCCAACCCCATTTAAGATGACCTCGCCTCGATCTCCAACCCCGTTTAAGATGACCTCGCGTCGATCTCCAACCCCGTTTAAGATGACCTCGCCTCGATCTCCAACCCCGTTTAAGATGACCTCGCCTCGATCTCCAACCCCGTTTAAGATGACCTCGCCTCGATCTCCAACCCCGTTTAAGATGACCTCCCGTCGATCTCCAACCCCGTTTAAGATGACCTCGCGTCGATCTCCAACCCCGTTTAAGATGACCTCGCCTCGATCTCCAACCCCGTTTAAGATGACCTCGCCTCGATCTCCAACCCCGTTTAAGATGACCTCGCGTCGATCTCCAACCCCGTTTAAGATGACCTCGCCTCGACCTCCAACCCCGTTTAAGATGACCTCGCCTCGACCTCCAACCCCGTTTAAGATGACCTCGCCTCGATCTCCGACCCCGTTTAAGATGACCTCGCCTCGATCTCCAACCCCGTTTAAGATGACCTCGCCTCGATCTCCGACCCCGTTTAAGATGACCTCGCCTCGATCTCCAACCCCGTTTAAGATGACCTCGCTTCGATCTCCAACCCCGTTTAAGATGACCTCGCCTCGATCTCCGACCCCGTTTAAGATGACCTCGCGTCGATCTCCAACCCCGTTTAAGATGACCTCGCCTCGATCCCCAACCCCGTTTAAGATGACCTCGCCTCGATCTCCAACCCCGTTTAAGATGACCTCGCCTCGATCTCCAACCCCGTTTAAGATGACCTCGCCTCGATCTCCAACCCCGTTTAAGATGACCTCGCCTCGATCTCCAACCCCGTTTAAGATGACCTCGCGCCGATCGCTCTGCCATCCTCCTCCTCCCGTGCTCGCTCGCCCCACGTCGCTGGCCCGGACATCACAAATTGCTGTCATAAATCGCTGACAACATTATCCTGTCGACGGTGATAAGATAAGGCTGAGGCGACGATGTCAATTCTCACGCCAGCCAGGACGTCGTCGCTGTTGTGGGGATTGTTGTTGTCAGGGTTGTTGTTGTTGTTGTTGTCAGTGGGAATGGTGTGGTGGTGATAGTGTTGGTGTTTTGGTGGTGTTGGTAGTGGTGATGGTGGTGATTTTGTTGTTGTCAGGAGAGGTGGTAGTGGTGGTGGCAGTGTTGTTGGTATTGTTGGTAGTGGTAGTAGTGTTGTTATTGTTTTTGTTAGTGTTATTGTTGTTGTTGTCTCTGCGGTGGTGTTGCTATCACGAAGATATTGCTTCATTATCATTGTTGCTTTCAACTTTACTGTCCTTGTTGATGCTGGCATATCCATTCTCTCTGTTGTCATCATCATACTTGTTGTCAAAGGTCGAGTGATTGATGTGTTGTCACGAGTGAGAACATGCTGACAACATCATCCTTATGTTGATAACAGCGTTCATAAACACAATAGTTGATGTTTGTGATGAATTATTTATGTCATTATCATCATCATTGCTATTATCATTCATATTATTGTTATTATTGTTTTTTTTTTTATCTTTACTACTGTTATCATTATCATTACTAATACTACTCATCCTCATTATCATTATTGTCTTTATCGTCAATGTATTATTTTCAATATCATTATCAATATTATCATTATTATTATTATTATTATTATTATCATTATCATTATTATCATTATTATTATTATTATCATTATCATTATTATTATTATTATTATCATCATCATTATCATTATTATTATTATTATTACAATTTTCATCATTGATAATTGTTGTTATTAGTATTTTCTGAATTTAACTTGCCGTTGTCATTATCATTTTCTTTATTTTCATCCATATCACCATCAATATCATGATTGTAATCGTCAATATTGTTAGTATTATCATCGTTATTATCCTTCTTCTTAACATCATTTTTACTTTTATCCTTATTATTAGTATCATTATTAAATTTC
>NW_028234435.1:23060245-23062745 GCF_977035675.1 Penaeus japonicus
AGAGAGAGAGAGGGGAGAGAGATAGATAGATAGAGAGAGAGAGAGAGAGAGAGAGAGAGAGAGAGAGAGAGAGAGAGAGAGAGAGAGAGAGAGAGAGAGAGAGAGAGAGAGAGAGAGAGAGAGAGAGAGAGAGAGAGAGAGAGAGAGAGAGGATGACCCCTTGATTGGTGTCGACCGCATCCCTTCGGCTCCTGTCGGTCTGCGGTCGCGCCCTTGTACTCGGCCCCCCTCACCCTCCCCTCCCCTCCCTCCCCCTCCTCCCCTTATCCTTTCCCCCTATCTCCCCTTATCCGTTTCTCCATCTCCCCCCCTTCCCGTCTTCCCCTCCACCCCCACCCCCCACCATCATCCTTCTTGAGAACTAGGGAGAGAGAGAGAGAGAAAGAGAGAGAGAGAAAGATAGATAGATAGATAGATAGAGAGAGAGGGAGAAAGATAGAGAGAGAGAGAGAGAGAGGGAGAAAGATAGATAGATAGAGAGAGAAAGATAGATAGAGAGAGAAAGATTGAGAAAGAGAGAGAGAGAGAGAGAGAGAGAGAGAGAGAGAGAGAGAGAGAGAGAGAGAGAGAGAGAGAGAGAGAAAGATAGATAGATAGAGAGAGAGAGAGGGAGAAAGATAGATAGAGAGAGAGAGAAAGATAGATAGAGAGACAAAGAGTAAGAAAGAGAGAGAGAGAGAGATAGAAAGAGAGAAAGAGAGAGAGAGAGAGGGAGAGAGAGAAAGAAAGAGAGAGAGAGAGAGAGAGATAGACAGAGAGAGAGAGAGAGAGAGAGAGAGAGAGAGAGAGAGAGAGAGAGAGAGAGAGACAGAGACAGAGAGAGAGAGCGAGAGAGAGGCCACAGTCAAATACTAATTGCACACATGCCTGCATTACATAGATCCGTTATTTAGTTGGACGAAAGTATCATCATTCAAATCCCAAAATATATTTTCAAAGTCTTGTTGGTCATCACTTGGCACTACAGGTGTCGGCCAAGGGGGAGTGTAAACAGCCTAAGAAAGTAGAATAAGGGAAAATATATAATATGTACATATCTGTAGTGTAATTTTTTTTTTAAATAAAGGAATTAAAAATGGTGGATGATAGCCACAGCCATTGGCGAGGTCGGGGCCAATGGACTGTATTGTGAACGGGAAAATATATATACGCTTTCACAACACAGTTTCTTTGGAATGGAGGCTGGCTTTAATAATAATAAAAAAAAAAAGTGTAAACATCCTTACTGCCTATTTATCTACCTGGTGGTGTTGCTGGAGAAGCCACAGCAGCTGGTTCTGCATCTGAGCTTGCAATTGAAACTGGTACTGATTCTGAAAGTGCAACAGAAGTTTACGCTGTAGATGATGCCGTTCTTGACACTGAAGAGACAGAAAAAAGGCTGAATGAAGGACGTGTTATGTAACTACATATGTAACCACATATGTAACCACATATGTAACCACATATGTAACCACATATGTAACCACATATGTAACCACATATGTAACCACATATGTAACCACATATGTAACCACATATGTAACCACATATGTAACCACATATGTAACCACATATGTAACCACATATATAACCACATATGTAACCACATATGTAACCACATATGTAACTACATATATAACTACATATGTAACCACATATGTAACTACATATGTAATCACATATGTAACCACATATGTAACAACATATGTAATCACATATGTAACAACATATGTAATCACATATGTAACCACATATGTAACAACATATGTAATCACATATGTAACCACATATGTAACAACATATGTAATCACATATGTAACCACATATGTAACTACATATGTACCCCTGAGTCTTGGGAACACCCCATTCATCCGAGGAAGAGGATCAAAGACTCAAGAGGAGGTGAACAACTTACTCTTTCTCTCTCTCTCTCTCTCTCTCTCTCTCTCTCTCTCTCTCTCTCTCTCTCTCCCTCTCTCTCTTTCTTTCTCTCTCCCTCTCTCTCTCTCTCTCTCTCTCTCTCTCTCTCTCTCTCTCTCTCTCTCTTTCTCCTATTCTCTCTCTCTTTCTCTCTCTCTCTCTCTCTCTCTCTCTCTCTCTCTCTCTCTCTCTCTCTCTCTCTCATTCTATCTCTTTCTCCTATTCTATCTCTCTTTTACTATTACTCTTTTTTGGAGTTTGTCTTCTCTGTCATTGGGAAAGTATGCACAGAATGAGGCATTAGATTTGTGTCTGTTTTATGCCACGTGACAGTTTCATTCCGTTGAGTAATCTTCTCGGTGCATACTCTTCTTCCGTGGGCGCCAGAGCAATATGGTGGGTGGGTGGGTGGGTGGCGAGGGGCTGGGGTCGGGGAGGGGGAGGGGGGAGAGGGAGGCGGGGAGGGGGTAGGGGGAGGGGAAGGCTGGGGGAGGCTGGGGAGGGGGTAGGGAGGAGGCGGAGGGGGAGGGGAAGGCTGGGGGTAGGGAGAGGGAGACGGGGAGGGGGAGGGGAAGGCTGGGGGAGGCGAGGGAGGGGG
>NW_028234435.1:23082092-23084592 GCF_977035675.1 Penaeus japonicus
GATTTATATTGAGGCGACGGAGCACGTCATACCTCTATAATTGGACTCATTTGTTTATGAATGTTTATTAATATCTCTTGGGTATTAAGTACCTTAATTGCCTGGGCTTATATATTTCAAAGTTTATGAGCGTAACTAGTCACTTAAGTGTTGTCTTGTAATTAACAAGGGTTCCTTTTCAAGAAGGAAAGTCAAGGCAAAAGAAGTGTTTGTTGAAACGCCCCTAAAAAAAAAAAAACACGAGAGAAACAAAGTTGCCTTTATCTTACTTAACCTATCACAACAAGGTTGAATATTAAAGTATATATATATATATAACCAATAATCGTTCTGCTCCTGCTGGTTATGTATTCAATCGAGACTTGATTGCCGTCAAATTACGAATAGCTGTGATCCAATCCATAGTAATCTAACCTCCACGTGATGCTAGTGCAGTGTAATTTCCACTTTGATCGAATACTTTAAGTAACTCACAACGCCCCCCTCCCACCCCCCACCCCCCTCGCGAGACACCTTGCTTATGTCGGGGTCTACCAGATAGACCCTGACTTATGTATCTCCTGCTCTAATTACGGAATAAAGGTCCATTTGAATAAATTACTCTACCCTCCGCCCCGCTCCCCCCCTTCCCCCACCCCCCGGACCTCCTATGAATTGCTTAACGTTACGTGTGAACAAACAGTTTGTGTAAAGACTGGCATTGTTCATCACGAGCTTATCAGAGCCACGTCAGTTTTCTAATCTCAGGTGTGAATACTGACTGATTAAGAAGCTTCGTTCAAGTCAAATGGGCTTCACGCTGGTCCTGGGTAGAAGAATCCCCTCCCCCCCCCCACCCCCAACCTCCCTGCTATCGCTCCTTCCTCTTTTTCTCTTTTACTTTCTTCTCTCTCCTCTCTCTCTCTCTCTCGCTATTTCTTTCTAGTCTACATTGTTGAGTGTCTCTCTCTCTCTCTCCATCCTCTTGTTCCTCTCTCTCTCTCTCTCTCGTCTTTTTTACTCTCTCTCTCCCTCTCCATTCCCCACCCCCCCCCCCCCCCCCTCCCCCCTCCCCTCCCCCCCTTTTTCTCTTTCTATCCTCTTCTGCTCTTCGGGCTATACGAACCAACCTCCAGACCCCCCCTCCCTCCTCTCCACCCCACCCTCTCCCCACCACCCCCTTGTACCCCGGGGTTTTCGGATATTACCCGAAAGTATTCGTGACCTCGTCGGGTGCCTTTGAAGGGAGCGAGTCATAAAGAGCTTGAAGAATGAGATCTTCGCTGACGTCTTCTACGGGCGGGAGGGGGAAGGGGGGGGGATCCTGTCGAATCGGGGGTAACGGGGTCCATTACCGCTGACGCCACCTTCCCCCATCTCCTTCTCCTACTCCTTGTCCTTCTCCTCCTTCTTCTTCATCCTCTTTTCTTTTCTTCTCCTCTTCCTTCCTCCTTCCCTCCACTCTCTTTTCTCTTCTTTCCTATTCTCTCTCCTCTCTCTCCTACCCTCCTCCTCCTCTTCCTCATTCCCTCCCTCCTTTTTCATCCTTCCTCTTTCCCCCCTTCCTTCTCCCTCCTCCCTCCTCCTCCCACTCTCCCCCCCTCCCCTCCCCTAGTCTTTCCGAGACTAGACAGCGAATTAACGAGCGTTATATCAGGTAATTGCTTGATGGCCTTCTCACTAGGTAATTAGAGACCCGTGTTTGCTCCTCTTTCTCGTCTCTCTCTCCCTCTCGCTCGTTCGCTCTCTTTCTCTCATTCTGTCTGTGTTTGTGTGTGTCTGTCTGTCTGTTCGTCTGTCTCTCCCTCCCTGTCTCTCTCTCTCTCTCTCTTCCTCTCAGTCTCTGTCTCTCTCTTTTTCTTCTTTTTTTTTTTCTCTTTTCCCTCTTCCTCCTTCTTTCTTACTCCTCCACCTCCCTCCACTCTCTCTCTCTCTTCGTCTCATCTCACTCTCTCTCTCATCTCTCTTTCTTTCTCCTCTAGTCTCTCTCGTCTCGCCATTCCAATCCATTCTCATCTCTCTCTCTCTCTCTCCTCTACTCCTCTCTCTCTCTCTCTCTCTCTCTCATCTCTCCTCTCCCTCCCTCCTCCCTGTCTCTCTCTCTGCCCACCTCTCTCTCAACTCTCCACTCTCTCTTTCGTACTCTTCACTCTCCTCTTCTCTCTCTCTCTCTCTCTCTCTCTCTCTCTCTCTCTCTCTCTCTCTCTCTCTCTCCCTCTCTCTCTCTCTCCATCTGCCGCGTACATATCGGTGTGTTCACGGGGGTCATTTGTAACACGAGGATATATTTATAAAAGCCACGTCACTCTGCAATGAGCTAATAGCATGGCCAGTCCTGTCGGATCACCGGTAATGGAAGGGGCCGTCACACACACACGCACACACATACACACACACACACACACCCAAAAAACATACTGTACACCCCCAACACACACACCCACGACACACGGCCACACAAACCCATACCTCCACCCCCCAACACACACACACACACACACACACACACACACATACACAC
>NW_028234435.1:23149592-23154592 GCF_977035675.1 Penaeus japonicus
TACAGTTATCATCATTATTAGTTATTATTACAGTTATCATCATTATTAGCTATCATTACAGTTATCATCATTATTAGTTATCATTACAGTTATCATTATTATTAGTTATCATTACAGTTATCATCATTATTAGTTATCATTACAGTTATCATCATTATTAGTTATCATTACAGTTATCATCATTATTAGTTATCATTACAGTTATCATCATTATTAGTTATTATTACAGTTATCATCATTATTAGCTATCATTACAGTTATCATTATTAGTTATCATTACAGTTATCATCATTATTAGCTATCATTACAGTTATCATCACTATTGCAGTTATCACTCTTATCATCACAACTGCTATCATTTTCTTTTTATTGATAGCAACTATTCCTAAATATTGATAAAAACACTAGCCACTAACCAGTAAAAAAAATAACACAATTTCATCAATAATAAAGTCAACTCTAATCACCTCAACCGACGCTGTTACCATGGCAACAAAACCCAAGTCTGTTTCCACCTCATTAACATAATTTCCGTGTTCGCATTGTCAACGAAATTTAATAAGGCTAGGCGATTAATGATTACTCGTGAATGAGAGTAATAAAAGCATAGGAATTAGTTTTTTTTTTTTATATATATCTGTGATAGCCATCTTGGATCACGTAATTGTTATTTAACGAGAGAGAGAGAGAGAGAAATTTTGCGTGTTTGGTAACTGTGATTCGTGGTTGGAAATGGAGGGTTGGTAGTACTGTTGGTGGTGGTGATGGTGGTGGTGATGGTGATTGTGGTAGTGGTGATTATGGTGATTTTGAGGATGTGGTGATGATGATGATGATGGTGGTGGTGATTGTGATGATGATTATGGTGATTTTGGATATGGTGATGTCATGGTGGTGATTTTGTTGATGATGATGATGTTGATGGTGGTATTTATCATGGTGATGGTGATTAAGACAATGACTATGGTGATGATGGTGGTGATTATGATGATTGTGATTATCGTCATGATAATAGGAGGCTCATGAGAATGCTATTGATATGATAATAATGATGATGAAGTTCACCAAACGGTTATGATCACGACGCTTATGAAAATAACAATGATAATAACAAAACCGATAACAATGATAACCTTATCAACAGCATCAATAACTAAATAAAGATAAAAAAAACAGATAAGATCACCATTAAAATCTATATTTTTTTTTATCAGTAACAATATTTTATCTTTTGTAATGGTATCGCCATCATCCTCATTATCATTATCACTATCATCATCACCATTAAAATAATATCGCCATTATTAAAATCAGGACAGTGCTGAGGATGAATAAGTAGTGATAGTGATGATGATGATTAGTGATGATAATGGTGATGATAATGGTATGAATAAAGATAATGCAATGAATGAGGATAATCGTAATGATGATAATATTTGTTGATATGATGATGATTGAAATTAATGATAATGATTATGATGATGATAATGGAAATAATGAGAATAGATTGATAATTATGATAATGATTTTGATAACAGCAACAACAATAATAATAATGATAATGATAATTATAATGATAATAAAAATGATAAGGATGATACTAACATTTTTACTATCATTATTATCATTAATAACAACAACAACAATAATAGTAATGATAACGGTGATGATAAAAATAATGATTATGACAATAATGATATTGGTAATATTAATATCAATGATAGTAATAACAATAATAATTATAACAATAATGATAATGATAATAATTATGTAAATAATAATGATAACAATAATTATGTAAATAATAATGATAACAATAATTATGTAAATAATAATGATAACAATAATCATAATGATAATGATAATAATTATGGAAAAAAATTATATTGACAATGATGAATGTAGTAACAATTCTGATAATGGTAATCATTATAATATCGATAGTGATCATAATAATGATGATGATGATAATAATAACGATAATAAAAAAAAAAATAGAAAATAAAGATAATAACAATTATCATGATAAGGATAATGATAATGATTGTAATGATCATAACAACAACAGTGATAATAATGATAATGGTATTAGTAATAATGATGATTATACGAATATTGATGATGATAATGATGATAATAAAAACAAGAGGAATAATAATGACAGTGATAAAAGGCAATAGTAACAATAATAATGATAATAATGATGACAAAAAGTAATCGTGGTATTAATAGATATAATGATAATGATGAGGATGATGACAGAACAACAACAACAACAACAACAACAGAAAAAAAGGATGGATGATAACCATAATGATAACAATATTAATACTGATAATCAAGAGACAAACAGTGATAATGATGATGATGATTAAAAAAATAATTATAACAGTAATGAAAAAATGATAACAATAATGATAGCTACATTAACAATACTGAGAATGATGATAATAGCCATAATGATAATAACAATAATAATGATAATGATAATGGTGATAACGATGATATCAAAAACAATGATAACAACAATAACAACAGTAATGATAAGTTAAAAATAATAATAATAATGATGATAATAATCATAACAATAATAATGATAACAATGATAATTCCGACAATAATTATAACAACATCAATGCAGTTGTAATTATGAAGATGATCTTAATTAAGATAAAGATACCATTACTATTTATCTCATATTATCATTATCACAGGAGAAAATTAATCACTTGTCATCATATCAGACTCTCACTTTTTCCTACTCCCTTCTCCTCCTCCTCTTCTTCTTCTTCTCATCTCCCTCTTCTTATTCTTCCTCTTCATTTGTTTTTTCTTCTTTTCCTTTTCTTCTTATGAACCTCTTTCGTGTTTTTTTCCTTATTCATCTGTTCTTCTATTTTCTTTCTTTTTTTTTTTCTTTTTTTTTCTCCTCCTACAGCAATTCTTCTAGTCCTTCTTCTTCTTCTTCTTCTTCTTCTGTTTCTTCATCTTCTTTTTCTAATCTCCTAGTTTTTTTTTCTCTCTCTCTTCTCCTTCCTCTTTTTCTTTTTCTTCTTCATCTCTTTTCTAGTCTTCCTTTTTTAACCCTCTTCCTCTTTCTCTCCTCCTTTCGTAATTCTTTCAGTCTCTTTCTCCTCCTTCTTCATCTTAATCTCAACTCATTCTAATAAGCATTCTATTCAAACGTCAAAAAGAGAAAGAAAGAAAGAAAGAAAGAAAAGAAAAAAACCTGACATAGGCCTATCAAACAGCATCCAGCATCTGGCCTATCAAACAGCATCCAGCATCTGATCTCGTGTGTCATCCTAAGTCGTCTTGTATAGGAGGTTAATCTATAGTTAATCTCACTTAATCTGAGGGAAACTGTGTCATATCTTCAACCTGGCATAATACAAGCGACAAAGACGATTCGGAAGAAAATCGGTTTAAATGGATTTTTCTAAGAGGGGAAAAAAGGGGGGGGGGAGGGAGGAAGGAAGGAGGAGGGAAAGGGGAGGGAAAGAGGGATTGGGGGAAAGGGGGAGGGAGGTAGATAGAGTTACCGATTTCTCATTATATTTTTTTCGGTTTCGGTTTTTGGAATGGTAGATTTTCTCGTCCTTTGTGATATCCCGTTTTTAAACAGATTTTTCTGAAATATTTTAATAATTTAAAGAATAAGTTTGTCGAGATAGAAAAAAAATATATATATATCTGACCGTATTTATCTATTTTTTTGTTCTAAATGCACGGCGCATAAATACTAGTCATATCTTTGAATGACTTATTATTAGCTATGTCATCAACTGACATTTATCAACATTAACATCAAGACCAGTTGTTTATTCTGTACCAAGGTTGTGTACATCTTTTCTCCTTCTGTTTAAACTTTTATTTAAATTTTCAGAATCAAAAAAATTATCTCATAGAAATCTTTCCATTAAGTTCGGGTATTTGAAATATGTTATGTAATCTTCATATTTTATTAAGAACAATACTGTATATATAGATTCACAAGATATTCCCAACAAAATGCATCTTTTATATAAATGTTTACAAAAAGTATTATTATATATATTTTTTTATCACAGTATAAATCTCCGTCTTCCAGCGGGCGGCCACTGAGATATCCATAATGGGCGTGGATGTGGGAAGTTTGTGGGCGTGAACAACATTCCTGTCATGCGCGTGGGCGTGACAGAGTGTGCAGTTGAGTGTCACCGACGAGGAGAGGGGTGGGGGTGGGGGGGATGGCAGCTGGTGCAGACCCTGTAATAAGAAGGAAAAACATACGTTAGTCTCAACATTTTTTTTTCTTTTTACTCTTTCTTAATCATTTATCTCTGTTTCCTAATTGACCTTAATAGACGTATTAGTCATTGAACAGCGAACTCCATAGTACTACATTTCACTGCTAAGGCGACCGGAAGACCGAAATGAAACGTGCAACCCGGGCCTCCGGTGCCTCGGAGCGCAGGGCGAGAGCTTACCGTGGCGGCGGGTGACTAGGAGGATCGACGGAGGGGCGTGAGCCTCAGGGGCGGCGGCGGGGCTGTCTTGGGCTGCTGCAGGTACTTGCAAGGGCGGCTCCCCGGGGGGTCTACCCGAGGAGGGGCACCAGGGGTCTCTGGAGCGCCAGCGAAGGCACGAGGCCGCCCATGGGTAGGAGGCCGCCGTAGGTTGGGTACAAAGGACGGTTCTGGCGCTCGAGCTCGGCCTCCTTCAGGCGCTTGTCCTTGGCGCGGCGGTTCTGGAACCAGATCTTGACCTGCGTCTCCGTCAGGCTGAGCGAGGCCGAGAACTCTGCGCGCTCGGCGATGCTCAGGTACTGCTTCTCGCGGTACTTGTTTTCCAGCGACAGGAGCTGCTCGGAGGTGAAGGGCGTGCGGGGCTTCCGGTTAGCTTTGTGCTTGCGCAAAACTACCGAGCTCGGCAACTTGGGGAGGGTCGGGGTTCCTGCAAGAAGGCAAGCGGGGTTAGACTCTCTCGTCTCATGCAATTCTATCGTGTATCGCCTAGAT
>NW_028234435.1:23163967-23166467 GCF_977035675.1 Penaeus japonicus
GGAGTGGGAGGGAGGCTGGGATTGAGGGAGTGGGAGGGAGGCTGGGATTGAGGGAGTGGGAGGGAGGCTGGGATTGAGGGAGTGGGAGGGAGGCTGGGATTGAGGGAGTGGGAGGGTTAGAGAGTAAAGGAGGGAGGAAGCGAGAGAGAGAGAGAGAGAGACTAACATTGATAAAACGTCCCCCGTCAAGACCACACTCCCCCCCCCCCCCGTCCCTTAAGTGAGTAGGGGGGGAGGTGTTATCATTGCGATTAATTTTCGGCTAATGCCTCTCTCATCGGGGAGTCTTGACTCTTAATAATACTCCATTGACAAGAGTTCCGAGTAGTCAGCTGATCTCTCACCCCCTTTCTCTCAGCGGAAAGCAAGAGTCTCTCTCTCTCTCTCTCTCTTTCTCTCTTTCTTTCAGTCTCTCTCTCTCTCTTTCTCTCTTTCTTTCAGTCTCTTTCTCTCTCTCTCTCTCTCTTTCTTTCAGTCTCTCTCTCTCTCTCTCGCTTTCTTTCAGTCTCTCTCTCTCTCTTTCTTTCAGTCTCTCTCTCTCACGCTTTCTTTCAGTCATTCTCTCTCTCTCTTTCAGTCTCTTTCTCTCTCTCTCTCTCTCTCTCTCTCTCTCTCATTCAGTCTCTCTCTTCTTCCTCCTCTCATCCTCTTTCAGTCTTTCTCTCTTACTCTGCGCTTTCTTTCAGTCATTCTAATTCTTACATTCTTTCTAAATAAATCTTCACCTCACTCTCTCTTTCTCACAAAAATCTCTCTCATAATCTACTCTCTCATCTTTCTATCTCGTAACTCTCTACTATCTCTTGCTTTTCAGTCTCTCTCTCTTCTCACTCTTTCTCTCTCTTTCTTTTCTCCTACTCTTCATTCAACTTTCTCTCTCTCTCTGCCCCTTTCTTTAGCGCGCAGTTCCGCCGCAGACACGTCTCTATCTCATCTTATATAATTATATCTCTCTCTTCTCTCATCTCTCTCTCAGTCTGCGTTCTCACAGTACTTCTCTTCACTCTGTTAAAAAAACAACACACTCTCTCATACTCTCTTTATCATTCATCTCTTTCAGTCTCTATTTTATTCTCTCTCTTATCTTTCAGTCTGTCTTATCACTCCTTTCATACAGTTGTCTCTCTCTTTCTCGCTTTTTCGGTCTCTCTCTCTCCTCTACTCTCCTCTTCTCTCTCTCTTCTCTCTAACTTTCAGTCTCTCTCCTCTCTTTCTTCAGTCTCTCTCTTTCTCTGTCTCTCTCTCTCTCACTTTCCGTCTCTCTTCTTCTTCTTTCAGTCTCTTTCTATCTCTCTCTCGTTTCTTTCAGTCTGTCTCTCTCTCTCGCTCTCTCTCTCTCTTCTCTCACATTCTCTCTCTCAGTCTCTTCTCTCTCTGTCCTGTCTAGTTTCTCTCTCTCTTCTCTCTCTCTCTTCTTTCTCTTTCTCTATCTTAGGTCTCTCTCTCCTTCTTTCTTTCAGCTTTCTCTCTCTCTCTCTCTACTCTCTCTCTCTCTCTTCTTCAGTTCTCTTCCTTTCTTCTATCTCTCATCTCATCCTTTTTCGTTCTCTCTCTCTCTCTCTCTCTCTCTTTCTCTCTCTCTTTCAGTCTCTTTTTCTCTCTCTCTCGCTTTCTTTCAGTCTCTCTCTTCTTTTTTCTTTCAGTCTCGCTCTCGCTCTTTCTTTCAGTCTCTTCCTCTCTCTCTCGCTTTCTTTCCGTCTCTTTTGATCTACATTCTACTTCTCTTCTCTATCTATCTCAATCTCCTTCTCTCAGATCTCTCATCTCTCTCTCTCTCTCGTCTCTCTCTCTCTATCGCTTACCGTCGTTCTACTCTCTCGATTTCTTTAAGTCTCTCTTCTTCTCTCTCTCTCTCTCTCTTTCTCTCTCTTCTTCTCTCCTACTACTCTTCTCTCTTCTTTCAGTCTCTCTGTCTCTCTCTCGCTATCTCTCGTCTCTCTCTTTCTCTTCTCTTTCGTCTCTCTCTCTCTCTCTCTCGATCTTCTCCTTCTATCTTCAGACTCTCTCTCCTCTCTTTTCAGAAACTCTTACTTTCTTTCAGTCTCTCCTCTACACACACACACACCACACACACCCACACACACACAACATCCAACAACAACACACACACACACACTAACTCACTCACTTATATGTATATTATATATATATATATATATATATATATATATATATATATTATATCATATATAAATATCTATATATATACGCGCACAACACAACATATACCATAACACACACATACACATACTTAGTACATAACAAGAATAAATAATAGGCACATGAAGGCATTAAACACACACAAACACAATACAACACACACTCACATCTCTCTTCTCCCTCTCTCTCTCTTCTTTCTTCTTCTCTTCTCTTCTCTCTCATCACACACACCCCCCCCACACTCACACACAAGAACAAACACATAGACATACATAGACATACACACACACACACTCTCTCACTCACTCAGAACAAAACATATAGACACATGCATAGACAG
>NW_028234435.1:23171467-23183967 GCF_977035675.1 Penaeus japonicus
CGATCCTCAAGCTGGCATCGTACCCGATCCTCAAGCAGGTGTTGTACTCGATCCTCAAGCAGGTGTTGTACTCGATCCTCAAGCAGGCATCGTACCCGATCCTCAAGCAGGTGTTGTATCCTCAAGCAGGCATCGTACCCCTCCTCAAGCAGCATCGTACCCGATCCTCAAGCAGGCATCGTACCCAATCCTCAAGCAGCATCGTACCGATCCTCAAGCAGGCACTAACCATCCTCAATCAAAGTTGTTGTACTCGATCCCCTCTATGCGAGTGTTTTACTCGAGTCGCCACAAGCAGGCATCGTACCCGATCCTCAAGCAGGTGTTGTACTCGATCCTCATTTGTAGCAGGTGTACCCGATCCTCAAGCAGGCATCGTATCCTCAAGCAATGTACCCAGATCCAGCGCACAGGCATCAGTACCCGATCCTCAATCATCATCGTACGCCAATCTCCCCTCCGGCCAAGACCTAATGATCGCAGTTGACAAGGCAGATGTACTCGATCCTCTAGCAGGCATCGTAGCCCTTATCTTCAAGCACATCGTTATCAAGCAGGCATCGTAACCCGCCTCGCTCAACTGGCATCGTACCCGCCACCCAGCACCTCGGAACCATCCTCAAGCAGGCATCGTAACCCGATCCTCAAGCAGGCTCGTACCCGATCCTCAAGCAGGCATCGCACCCGATCCTCAAGCAGGCATCGTACCCGATCCTCAAGCAGGTGTTGTACTCGATCCTCAACTGACATCGTACCCTCCTCACCAGCAGCCAACGTCGTACCCGATCCTCAACAGAGACACACGTACCGACCTCATTTATCGTACCCGATCCTCAAGCAGGCATCGTACCGATCCTCAAGCAGGCATCGTACCCGATCCTCAGCAGGCATCGTACCCGATCCTCAAGCAGCATCGTACACCGCTCGCGAGCAAGCAGAGTGTTGTACCCGATCCTCAAGCAGACATGCGACCCGCTCCTCCAAGCAGCATCGAACCCCTCCCATGCCGGCAATCGCGACCCGATCCTCAAGCAGGCATCGTACCTCATCCTCAAGCATGCATAGTACCACGATACCTGCAAGCTGGCAATCGTACCTGCTCCCAGCAGTCATCGTACCCGATCCTCAAGCAGGTCTTGGTACTCGACGATCCTCAAGTAAGACATCGTACCCATCCCAAGCAGGCATCGTACCCGATACCATCAAGCAGCATCGTACCCCGATCCTCAAGCGGCATCGTACCCGATCCTCAAGCAGGCATCGTACCCGCGCGTACTCAAGCAGCAGGCATCGTACCCCGATCCTGAAGCAGGCATCGTAACCAGATTTTCCTCAAGCAGGTTGTCAACCTCGATCCTCAACGAGGCATCGTACCCCGCTCCTCAAGCAGGTGTTGTACTCGATCCTCAAGCAGCATCGTACCCGATCCTCAAGCAGGCATCGTACCCGATCCTCAGCAGGCATAGTACCCGTCCTCAAGCAGCATCGTACCCGATCCTCAACAGCATCGTAACCCGATCCTCAAGCAGGCATCGTAACCCGACCTCAAGCAGGCATCGTACCCGATCCTCAAGCAGTGTTGTACTCGATCCTCAAGCAGATATCGTACCCGCTCATCAAGCAGGCGTCGTACCCGCTCCTCAGCAGGTATCGTACCCCTCCTCAAGCAGGCATCGTACCCGATCCTCAAGCAGGCATCGTAACCCATCCTCAAGCGCTGTTGTACTCTAGCCTCAAGTACCATCGTACCTGAACCTTCAAGCAGGCATCGTACCCGATCCTCAACAGGCATCGTACCCGATCCTCAAGCAGGCATCGTAACCCGATCCTCAAGCAGATCGTACCCGATCCTCAGCTGGCTCGTACCCAACCTCAAGCAGGCATCGTACCCGATCCTCACAGGTGTTGTACTCGATCCTCAAGCAGCATCGTACCCGGAGATCCTCAAGCAGGCATCGTACCCATCCTCAAGCAGGCATCGTCCCCGCTCCTCAAGCAGGCATCGTACCCGCTCCTCAAGCAGGCATCGTACCCGATCCTCAAGCAGGCATCGTACCCGATCCTCAAGCAGGCATAGTACCCGATCCTCAAGCTGGCATCGTACCCGCTCCTCAAGCAGGCATCGTACCCGATCCTCAAGCAGGTGTTGTACTCGATCCTCAAGTAGCCATCGTACCCGATCCTCAAGCAGGCATCGTACCCGATCCTCAAGCAGGCATCGTACCCGCTCCTCAAGCAGGCATCGTACCCGATCCTCAAGCAGGCATCGTACCCGAACCTAAGCAGGCATATACCCGATCCTCAAGCTGGCATCGTAAACCCATCCTCTATGCAGGTGTTGTACCCGATCCTCAAGCAGCATCGTACCCATCTCAAGCTGGCATCGTACCCGATCCTCAAGCAGGCATAGTACCCGATCCTCAAGCAGGCATCGTACCTTGATACTCAACAGGCATAGTACCGATCCTCAACAGCAATACCTCCCCCGATCCTCAAGCAGTGTTGTACTCGATCTCAAGCAGCATCGTACCGATCCTCAAGCAGGCATCGTACCCGATCCTCAAGCAGGCATCGTACCCGCTCCTCCAGCAGGCATCGTACCCGAGATCCTCAAGCAGGCATCGTACCCGATCCTCAAGCAGCATCGTCCCCTCCTCAGCATGAACCGATCCTCAAGCAGGCATCCGGTACCCGCTCCTCAAGCAGGCATCGTAACCCGATCCTCAAGCAGGCATCGTACCGATCCTCAAGCAGGCATCGTACCCGATCCTCAAGCAGGCCATCGTACCCGATCCTCAAGCAGATCGTACCCGATCCTCAAGCAGGATCGTAACCCGATCCCAAGCAGCATCGTACCGATCCTCAAGCAGGCATCGTACCCGATCCTCAAGCAGGCATCGTACCCGCTCCTCAAGCAGGCATCGTACCGATCCTCAAGCAGGCATCGTACCCGCTCCTCAAGCAGATTCGTACCCGATCCTCAAGCAGGCATGTACCCGATCCTCAAGCACGCATAGTACCCGAGCCGCAAGCAGGTATTGTACCCGATCCTCAAGCAGGCATCGTACCTGATCCTCAAGCAGGATCGTACCCGATCCTCAAGCAGGTTCCCGATCCTCAAGCAGGCATGTACCCACTCCTCAAGCAGGCATCGTACCCGATCCTCAAGCAGGCATCGTACCCGATCCTCAAGCAGGCATCGTACCGATCCTCAAGCTGGCATCGTACCCGATCCTCAAGCAGCATCGTACCGATCCTCATTGTACTCGATCCCGCTCCTCAAGCAGGCATCGTACCCGATCCTCAAGCAGGCATCGTACCCGCTCCTCAAGCAGGCATCGTACCCGATCCTCAAGCAGGATCGTACCCGATCCTCAAGCAGGCATCGTACCCGCTCCCAGCAGGAGTTGTAACCGATCCTCAAGCAGGCATCGTACCCGCTCCTCAAGCAGGTGGTGTACCGATCCTCAAGCAGGCATGTACCCGATCTCAAGCAATCCTCAAGCAGGCATCGTACCCGATCCTCAAGCAGGCATCGTACCCGATCCTCAAGCAGGCATCGTACCCGCTCCTCAAGCAGGCATCGTACCCGATCCTCAAGCAGGCATCGTACCCGATCCTCAAGCAGGTGTTGTACTCGATCCTCAAGCAGGCATCGTACCCGATCCTCAAGCAGGTGTTGTACTCGATCCTCAAGTAGCCATCGTACCCGATCCTCAAGCAGGCATCGTACCCGATCCTCAAGCAGGCATCGTACCCGCTCCTCAAGCAGGCATCGTACCCGATCCTCAAGCAGGCATCGTACCCGCTCCTCAAGCAGGCATCGTACCCGATCCTCAAGCAGGCATCGTACCCGCTCCTCAAGCAGGTGTTGTACCCGATCCTCAAGCAGGCATCGTACCCGCTCCTCAAGCAGGCATCGTACCCGCTCCTCAAGCAGGCATCGTACCCGATCCTCAAGCAGGCATCGTACCCGATCCTCAAGCAGGCATAGTACCCGATCCTCAAGCAGGCATCGTACCCGATCCTCAAGCAGGCATCGTACCCGATCCTCAAGCAGGTGTTGTACCCGATCCTCAAGCAGGCATCGTACCCGATCCTCAAGCAGGCATCGTACCCGATCCTCAAGCAGGCATCGTACCCGATCCTCAAGCAGGCATCGTACCCGATCCTCAAGCAGGCATCGTACCCGATCCTCAAGCAGGCATCGTACCCGATCCTCAAGCAGGCATCGTACCCGCTCCTCAAGCAGGCATCGTACCCGATCCTCAAGCAGGCATCGTACCCGATCCTCAAGCAGGTGTTGTACCCGATCCTCAAGCAGGCATCGTACCCGATCCTCAAGCTGGCATCGTACCCGATCCTCAAGCAGGCATAGTACCCGATCCTCAGGCTGGCATCGTACCTGATCCTCAAGCAGGCATAGTACCCGATCCTCAAGCAGGCATAGTACCCGATCCTCAAGCAGGTGTTGTACTCGATCCTCAAGCAGGCATCGTACCCGATCCTCAAGCTGGCATCGTACCCGATCCTCAAGCTGGCATCGTACCCGATCCTCAAGCTGGCATCGTACCCGATCCTCAAGCAGGCATCGTACCCGCTCCTCAAGCAGGCATCGTACCCGCTCCTCAAGCAGGCATCGTACCCGATCCTCAAGCAGGCATCGTACCCGATCCTCAAGCAGGCATAGTACCCGATCCTCAAGCTGGTGTTGTACTCGATCCTCAAGCAGGCATCGTACCCGATCCTCAAGCTGGCATCGTACCCGATCCTCAAGCAGGCATAGTACCCGATCCTCAAGCAGGCATAGTATCCGATCCTCAAGCAGGTGTTGTACTCGATCCTCAAGCAGGTGTTGTACTCGATCCTCAAGCAGGCATCGTACCCGATCCTCAAGCAGGCATCGTACCCGATCCTCAAGCTGGCATCGTACCCGATCCTCAAGCAGGCATCGTACCCGATCCTCAAGCAGGCATCGTACCCGATCCTCAAGCAGGCATCGTACCCGATCCTCAAGCAGGCATCGTACCCGATCCTCAAGCAGGTGTTGTACCCGATCCTCAAGCAGGCATCGTACCCGATCCTCAAGCAGGTGTTGTACCCGATTTGTATATATATATATATATATATATATATATATATATATATATATATGGGGGCTTGGTAGCCGAGTGGTTATATATATATATATATATATTATATACATATATATATATATATATATATATATATATATATATATATATATATATAATATATATATATATATATATATATATGGGGGCTCGGTAGCCGAGTGGTTATATATATATATATATATATATATATATATATATATATATATATATATATATATATATATATATATATATATATATATATATATATATCTCTCTATATATATATATGGGGGCTCGGTAGCCGAGTGGTTAGAGCATCGGACTTAGAATTGACGAAGATCTGAGTTCGAGCGTTCGAATCCCGGCTGGTGAGTTGTTACCTTGGGCAAGGAACTTTACCTCGATTGCCTAATGGTGTATACACAATATGTGTGATATATACCCCCCACCCGGCCATAACCCTCTTGAGAGGCCTACTTCATGCAGTGGAATGATACAGGCTGATTAAAAAATATATATATATACATATCGGGTATCGCACCCGATCCTCAAGCAGATGTACCCGATCCTCAAGCTGGCATCGTACCCGATCCTCAAGCAGGCATCGTACCCGATCCTCAAGCAGGCATCGTACCCGATCCTCAAGTAGCCATCGTACCCGATCCTCAAGCAGATGTACTCGATCCTCAAGCAGGCATCGTACCCGATCCTCAAGCAGGCATCGTACCCGATCCTCAAGCAGGCATCGTACCCGATCCTCAAGCAGGCATCGTACCCGATCCTCAAGCTGGCATCGTACCCGATCCTCAAGCAGGCATCGTACCCGATCCTCAAGCAGATGTACTCGATCCTCAAGCAGGCATCGTACCCGATCCTCAAGCAGATGTACTCGATCCTCAAGCAGGCATCGTACCCGATCCTTAAGCTGGCATCGTACCCGATCCTCAAGCAGGCATCGTACCCGATCCTCAAGCAGATGTACTCGATCCTCAAGCAGGCATCGTACCCGATCCTCAAGCAGGCATCGTACCCGATCCTCAAGTAGCCATCGTACCCGATCCTCAAGCAGGCATCGTACCCGATCCTCAAGCAGGCATCACACCCGCTCCTCAAGCAGGTGTTGTACTCGATCCTCAAGCAGGTGTTGTACCCGATCCTCAAGCAGGCATAGCACCCGCTCCTCAAGCAGGTGTTGTACCCGATCCTCAAGCAGGCATCACACCCGCTCCTCAAGCAGGTGTTGTACCCGATCCTCAAGCAGGCATCGCACCCGCTCCTCAAGCAGGTGTTGTACTCGATCCTCAAGCAGGCATCGCACCCGCTCCTCAAGCAGGCATCGTACCCGATCCTCAAGCAGGCATCGTACCCGCTCCTCAAGCAGGCATCGTACCCGATCCTCAAGCAGGCATCGTACCCGATCCTCAAGCAGGCATCGTACCCGATCCTCAAGCAGGCATCGTACCCGATCCTCAAGCAGGTGTTGTACCCGATCCTCAAGCAGGTGTTGTACTCGATCCTCAAGCAGGCATCGCACCCGCTCCTCAAGCAGGCATCGTACCCGATCCTCAAGCAGGTGTTGTACCTGATCCTCAAGCAGGTGTTGTACCCGATCCTCAAGCAGGCATCGCACCCGCTCCTCAAGCAGGTGTTGTACTCGATCCTCAAGCAGGCATCGCACCCGCTCCTCAAGCAGGCATCGTACCCGATCCTCAAGCAGGTGTTGTACCTGATCCTCAAGCAGGTGTTGTACCCGATCCTCAAGCAGGCATCGTACCCGATCCTCAAGCAGGTGTTGTACCCGATCCTCAAGCAGGTGTTGTACCCGATCCTCAAGCAGGCATCGCACCCGCTCCTCAAGCAGGTGTTGTACTCGATCCTCAAGCAGGCATCGCACCCGCTCCTCAAGCAGGTGTTGTACTCGATCCTCAAGCAGGTGTTGTACTCGATCCTCAAGCAGGCATCGCACCCGCTCCTCAAGCAGGTGTTGTACTCGATCCTCAAGCAGGCATCGCACCCGCTCCTCAAGCAGGTGTTGTACTCGATCCTCAAGCAGGTGTTGTACCCGATCCTCAAGCAGGCATCGCACCCGCTCCTCAAGCAAGTGTTGTACTCGATCCTCAAGCAGGCATCGTACCCGATCCTCAAGCAGGCATCGCACCCGCTCCTCAAGCAAGTGTTGTACTCGATCCTCAAGCAGGCATCGCACCCGCTCCTCAAGCATGTGTTGTACTCGATCCTCAAGCAGGTGTTGTACCCGCTCCTCAAGCAGGCATCGCACCCGCTCCTCAAGCAGGTGTTGTACTCGATCCTCAAGCAGGCATCGCACCCGCTCCTCAAGCAAGTGTTGTACTCGATCCTCAAGCAGGCATCGCACCCGATCCTCAAGCAGGTGTTGTACCTGATCCTCAAGCAGGTGTTGTACTCGATCCTCAAGCAGGTGTTGTACCTGATCCTCAAGCAGGCATCGCACCCGCTCCTCAAGCAGGCATCACACCCGATCGTCAAGCAGGCATCGTACCCGATCCTCAAGCAGGTGTTGTACCTGATCCTCAAGCAGGCATCGTACCCGATCCTCAAGCAGGTGTTGTACCCGATCATTAAGCAGGCATCGCACCCGCTCCTCAAGCAGGTGTTGTACTCGATCCTCAAGCAGGCATCGCACCCGCTCCTCAAGCAGGTGTTGTACTCGATCCTCAAGCAGGCATCGTACCCGATCCTCAAGCAGGCATCGCACCCGCTCCTCAAGCAGGTGTTGTACTCGATCCTCAAGCAGGTGTTGTACCCGATCCTCAAGCAGGCATCGCACCCGCTCCTCAAGCAGGTGTTGTACTCGATCCTCAAGCAGGCATCGCACCCGCTCCTCAAGCAGGTGTTGTACTCGATCCTCAAGCAGGTGTTGTACCCGATCATCAAGCAGGCATCGCACCCGCTCCTCAAGCAGGTGTTGTACTCGATCCTCAAGCAGGTGTTGTACTCGATCCTCAAGCAGGCATCGCACCCGCTCCTCAAGCAGGTGTTGTACTCGATCCTCAAGCAGGCATCGCACCCGCTCCTCAAGCAGGTGTTGTACTCGATCCTCAAGCAGGCATCGCACCCGCTCCTCAAGCAGGTGTTGTACTCGATCCTCAAGCAGGTGTTGTACCCGATCCTCAAGCAGGCATCGTACCCGATCCTCAAGCAGGTGTTGTACTCGATCCTCAAGCAGGTGTTGTACTCGATCCTCAAGCAGGCATCGCACCCGCTCCTCAAGCAGGTGTTGTACTCGATCCTCAAGCAGGTGTTGTACTCGATCCTCAAGCAGGCATCGTACCCGCTCCTCAAGCAGGTGTTGTACTCGATCCTCAAGCAGGTGTTGTACTCGATCCTCAAGCAGGCATCGCACCCGCTCCTCAAGCAGGTGTTGTACTCGATCCTCAAGCAGGTGTTGTACTCGATCCTCAAGCAGGCATCGTACCCGCTCCTCAAGCAGGTGTTGTACTCGATCCTCAATGGGGAGCGCGGCCAACTCCAGAGGAAATAGGTCTCACCGGTACACTTGGCTTGTATATCTTCGGGAATTGTCTGTAAAACCTCGCTATCACTGCTCTGCTATGAGCACATAGGAAATTTCCATGACGGTTTGTAAGGCGTCTGGTTAGACAATTCTTCTAGCGGGTCGTGTTGCGTATCCGATTCCGGACCGTGCCTGTCAATCTGACGGCGCGGGTTTAAGTCCCGGTAAGGGAGGTAAAGTTTGTGTTTGTATATGTATATGTATATATATATATATATATATATATATATATATATATATATATATATATATATATATGTACGTATATACATATATATACATATATATACATATATATGTATATATATGTATATATATATTCATATACACACACACACACACACACACACACACACACACACACACACACACACACACACACACACACTATCTATATCAGCGATTTATAACTTAACAAGGAAGATAATAAAGCTAGGGTAGCATCAACAAGTCTGGACCAACAACTTGTATAAAACTTATGCTGATTATCAACAACTCTATTGGCAACACAGACACACACGCACAGACGAACAATGCTCTGAGAATCAATAGCTCCGTTCTGAATAACTCTGAGCTGTTGATAGGACGAATCAATAATGAATACAGTGCACGAACCTCGCAGCTCTAATAGTTTCAGCTAATTCTTATATTTAGTCGAAACACTGTTTTAATTCCCTCTACTGTAAGAAAACGGTTCAGTTTTTCGCACCCTCGAGCAAGTAAACAAACATTATTATCCTATGGTATCACTTGAAAAATAATCATGAAAATTACGTAAGAATGAAGGGCATTACATCGCTAGGCACAAGACCATTATCAGATCACAAAGGTCACCATGCAGTATTGCATAGAAAGTACAAAACCCTGGTATACATTGAACCTCATAAGTTGCTTTTATTCTTCGGAGAAACGGTTTTACCGGTCAGTATTTGTATTTTTTTTTTTTTTTTTTTAAGGTTGACCACATTTTTAAGGGGGGGGGGTAACAAATTGGAAGAAGACGAGGAAGAAGACCATAATACAAAGAACCTTTTCTTGAATTAAGCACTCGGAAAGATTGCCAAAATCATCAGTATAAATCGCATGCTCCAAGCACTGCAAACACGCTAGATTTCCATCGTTACATTCTAAATCCTGAAAGATTACAAGCTCCGACATTTCCAACAGGCACGAGCACTGGCACAAAAAAAAAGATGTAAATAAGAAAGATTTAAAAAAAAAAAAAAAAAAAGATACAAAGAAACAAAAAGAAAACAACAGCCAAAAAAAACTAAAACGGTTATAATTTTCTCCCCTCCCCCCTTCTCTTACAACTCTTCCTCCCGCTTATGAATAGATTTGCGCATCTGCTGGGAACATAATGAGTTCTGGAATGAAACGGAATAAGAATAATTGTGAAAGAAGATGTTCTTTGCGTGCCAAATTGGCCTGGAGGAGCAGCCTTATGCTCATAAACGACCGCACAGCCTAATTTGAATCGCCTTGTTTAGCATAACAAAACGGTGCCTCTCGTTACCACGGCGTCCGAAGCGGGAAGGAATCGGACCGCCTCCCCTTCGAAGCTGGGGGAAAAAATCCATTCTCTCTCTCTCTCTCTCTCTCTCTCTCTTTCACTCACTCTCTAAAAGTCTCTCTCTCTCTCTCTCTCTCTCTCTCTCTCTCTCTCTCTCTCTCTCTCTCTCTCTCTCTCTCTCTCTCTCTCTCTCTCTCTCTCTCTCTCTCTCTCTCTCTCTCTCTCTCTCTCTCTCTCTCTCTCTCTCTCTCTCTCTCACTCCCCCCCTCTCTCTCTCTCTCTCTCTCTCTCTCTCTCTCTCTCTCTCTCTCTCTCTCTCTCTCTCTCTCTCTCTCTCTCTCTCTCTCTCTCTCTCTCGTAGTATATACAAAGAAAGGAAACTGAAATGGGATTGTCACACTGGATCGATTATAATCTGATTTCTATTTCTGTTTAGTCTTGGTCATCGTGGTCCTTCCTTTAATACAAAGAAAAAAAAAGGGATTTGGCCATGGGCGTGCGTAAAAAAAAAAAAAAAAAAAAAAAAAAAAAAAAAAAAAAAAGACGATAGGGCGTGATCAACCCAGCGTGGGCGTTTTCGGACGCAGGTGAGCCTCTAATCCTCATACCGTGACCTCGGCTAGTTATGTACGTTTAATGGTCATAATTTGTATACGAAAGCTTTGTAGAGTGCCTAATGAAGATGTAAATGGATATGAGATCGTCACGTCTGCACATCCCTTGTGTTGGGAAAGGAAAGAGGGGGTGAGGGGAGGGAGAGGAGAGAGGGGGGAGGTGGGTGATGAGGGGAGGGAGAGGAGAGAGGGGGGAGGTGGGTGATGAAGGGAGGGAGAGGAGAGAGGGGGGAGGTGGGTGATGAGGGGAGGGAGAGGAGAGAGGGGGGAGGTGGGGGATGAGGGGAGGGAGAGTAGAGAAGGGGAGGTGGGGGGATGAGGGGAGGGAGAGGAGAGAGGGGGGAGGTGGGTGATGAAGGGAGGGAGAGGAGAGAGGGGGGAGGTGGGTGATGAGGGGAGAGGAGAGGGGAATGAGGGGAAAGAGAGTAGAGAAGGGGAGGTGGGGGGATGAGGGGAGGGAGAGGAGAGAGGGGGGAGGTGGGGGATGAGGGGAGGGATAGGATAGAGGCTTGGGAGGTGGGGGGATGAGGGGAGGGAGAAGTGGGGGATGAGAGGAGGGAGAGGAGAGAGGGTTGGGAGGTAAGGAGAATAGGAGGAAGAGGAATGAGTGGAAGGAGGAGATGGTGGGTAAGGTAGAAAGAGGAAGTGGAGGTGGAAAGAGAGAGAGGAGAGGAGGGAGAGGGGGGAGGTGGGGAATGAGGGGAGGGAGAGGAGAGAGGGTTGGGAGGTACTTCCCCCCCTCCTCCTTACCACTCTCTCCCCCTCCCCATTTGTTCTAATGAAGGGGATTCATCATGTTTAGACGGAGGAAGGTTCAGCATGACTGCAACAGTGTAATGTTACATGTTGCAATTTTCCTTTTAAACGAGGGGCGTTGCACGATAAACCCGTGCCCTTTCAAAACAGGAAAATAATTACACTAATGACGATGAAAATGATAATGATGATAACAATAATAATAATGATGATAATAATAACGATGATAATGATGATAGGACTATTTACGATAATATTATTTTGAATGATGATGATGATGATGATATTAATGGTAATTATAATAATATTGACAATAACAATAATAATGATTATCATCCCCAGGAAGATGATGATGATTGTAATGATAATAATGATAATCACGACAGTAACTGCAACAACAATAATGATAATACGGATAATGATCAATTACGTAGGAATTCGTTAATCATAATTGGAAAGAAAGGTAAGGGAAAGAAAGAGAGAGAGAGAGAGAGAGGAAGAGGGCGAGAGTGAAGAGGAATTTATAGAAAGGGAGAGGGTAAGGGAAAGAGAGAGAGGGAGAAGGAGAGAGTATGCGAGAAAGTACGAGGTTGCGAGAAAAAGAGCAAGCGAAAGGGAAAGAAAAAGCCCCCTCCCCCCCCCCCCAAAAAAAAAAAAAAACAGCCAAAGAAAAGGGTGATCGAACCACCCACCCCTACCCTCCTATCGTAGGACGCACCGATCTGACATTTGCATATGACTAGTTCTTGCCTTAGTTGCATTGGGGATTCTCATCTCAGTATTTTGCAACAATCGTGAGTGACCTGGTTTGACCTGGGTCTTCTTCTCTCTCTCTCGCTTCCTGTGTCGGCATTTTTATTTTCGTCTATTCCTTATATGAAGACGTTAAGGGACGCGATTAGAGGGAAAGTTTATTTAATAATTCACAGGCTGCACCAACAAAA
>NW_028234435.1:23211467-23213967 GCF_977035675.1 Penaeus japonicus
AAAATAATGAGAATGATGATGACAATGCTGTTACTTTTGTTATTTTTATTCTTGTTCTCATTGTTGTTCTTGTTATATTTTTTCTTCTAATAATGGTTATCATGTTTGTTATTGTTGACAATATTATGCATTTTCTGTTTCATCACTATTAATAATCTCATTCTTTTCATCTTTTCTATCATCATTGATCGTTTTGAAAGCTACTTTACCAATATTTTCATCATTATCATCATTAACAACATAAATACCATTTTTATATCACCAACACTTTTCATCATCATTACACCTTTCATAATAAACCACCTAACAACCATTAACACTTCCCATGACGCCCCCAAAAACATAAACATCTCCACCCTTTATAAACAGCCTGCCTCATACCACGCTCAAACACACACACATACCATGAGGGGTGAACCTTCATATAAGCAACATACCGGTACCTCTTATCATAGTGGCTTTGTATTCAGCGGCCAGACCCCGGGCGGCTGGAAGGAATGTTCTAGAGACTGTGAAACGCCAGGTGTGGGAACAGGTGCGTGGTGGTTGACGGTCATTTCTGGGCCACCTGTCGTGCATATGCCACTGTCATCTGAACTACGTGATGCTGGGCTCGGGAGAGGGTAGGCATCGCCGAGGCATATGTGTGTTTGGTTTGTTGCATTGCGGGTGTGATCGTGATAGGAGGATCCGATGGTGATGATGATGATGATGATGATGATGATGATGATGATGATAGGAATAACATTGGTGATTATTACGATGAATATCATGATGATGATAGGAATGACATTGGTGATAATAACGATGGATATCATGATGATAATGATGATAAACATTGTGGTGAAAATAATAATCATAATGATAATGTTGACGATCATATAATGATTATGAAAGTGGTAATAATGAAGATGATAATAGTAACAATAATAGTAATAGTAATAATAAAAATAATAAAAGCAATAACAATAACAATGGTGAAAATGAGGTTTCCTATAAAAGATAACTATAATATTAACGATCAATATGGCAAGCATTATGATGATAAGGATAATTCTAAGAACAATAATAGTACTAATGGTAATGATTGTACCAAGAATGTTTATGTAGTCTATCCATTACAATCATATTCCTCTTTATTTGTTTTCCATTTCCGTGAGATAGAGAGAAAAAGAGATAGAGAGGGCGAGGGAGAGGGAAAGGGGGGAGGTGAGAGGGAGAGAATAGAAAGGTCGAGAAAGAGAGAGAGAGGGGGGCAGGGGGTTATCTAGACATATTTAGTAGTTTATATTTCATGTACAATTATCGCACTAGAAAGCGTTATTCCCACAATTGTCTATTAATCACATGAATAACGTTGGCAACAATACACGTCCTTTGTCCTGCTTCAATAATAAAGGAAGATTATTCCTCTTATTGGCTGTGTTTAGAACCTACAACTGCTACATCTACACACAATACATTGCTCAGAAGAGTTGTAGCTTCAAGTGGATACAGATAAAGTCAGTGCTTCAGTAAAATCAACCATTTTAATAGTAACCGGTGCATCGTGCAGTGTTTAAGACTTTCTGTACCCGTTTTCTATGGGAATCTAAGTTGCGTTTCACGACCTTCCCATTTCGAAGAAAACGTGTTTTTTTACGGGGGTAACACAAGTGGTTTTTGTTACCCTAAAACCAGGCAATAGGTAAGAAAACGGACAAAATCCAGCACCCGTTACCTTCCCACGAGTTATTAGAATATCTCGCGCAGCAAGAAGAAGCAAGAACAGAGGGGGTAAAAACAAAGAGAACAAGTGCAAGAAAAACAGAATGAAGCAAAACTGGAGAGAGAAGAACAAAGAGAAAAGGAACAAATGCAACGTGAAGCATTTTCCAACTTATTGATAAGCTTCAGCCTACACAGCCCATTTCCTTAATTCCTGCAACCCCACGATCATTTTTAATTCCACAGGTTGTATCCTTACATCTACTAGCCTCTACACCTGTTCCTACAACCATGCCACTTACCACTGCACCTATCGTTCCAGAAACTTCTACAGCCAGCAACACTTCAACTACGATGACACCTGCCAATGCTACGTCAACTGTTGCAGTAGACACCTCACTCTAGCCCTTCATCTCTGTAACCTGAGGCATCGCTACGGGCATTTGAAGTGTGGGGGCTGCCTGGGAAGATGACACCATCTCCCTGGGACTTCATACACAGCCACAACCTTTCCGAGCTGCGCACCTTCGCCGTTGTCCTAGTGGCGACATGAAGAGTATCTCTTAACTCCACACTGCATCTCAGTGACTTGCTGGACCTCATCGACTCTCACGCGTGTCGTCGCCATGAACCTTGTAGAAAAATCAAGTGCAGAACTCCCATCATCTCGAGTGCAACACAGTGGCAACAGACTTAGCAATTACAAGAAGTCTAAACGCGCAGCTGCATTTAACACACACAGGAGAATATCAAAAGGGAGATACCGGGAACTTCATCAACAATTTCCATGCTT
>NW_028234435.1:23218967-23220759 GCF_977035675.1 Penaeus japonicus
GAAAGAGGCGAAGAGGAAATTAAGTAGAAAAAGGAAAGGAGAGCCAATAAAAAGAGAAATAGAGAGAAAAGATAAAGGAAAGAGAAGAGAACAAGGAAAGGAAGGAGAAGAAATAGGAAGAAGGGAGAGGAGGAAGAGAAGAAAATACCCTTTTTCGATTCTTTTTTGGAGATACATTCTTTTTATTCTTATTTGTCTTTTCTGGAATTCATTAAGGGGATAAGCACATATACTTGTTAATATTTGCAACTGCAAAATATAGTTCATGGAACATTAATAAGTGTTGTCAGTTTTCATCAGTAATGTTGTCTATCTGTATTCTCTTTGTTACTCTTACTACTGTCTTTAGTTGTTTTTTAATTGATGTAATGATTCAAATAATCTTACATTTGTATTAAAGAGAGTACTGTAGCATTTAGATCATACGTTCATCTGGTATAACAAATTCTAAATCATACTTCTAAATAAAGGACTCATTTTGTTAATCACGTATTGATGACCGACTGAATAAACCAATGAGGGGCTTGAATAACCATTTCCTTCGATATCACATCATCCAACTTCTTGTCAAAACCTCTCCTTTCTCCTTTCTCTATCCCCGTTCACTCTTTCTTTCATTCTCTGCTACAAAAGAAGGTGAATGGAGATGCGGGGTATCGATCCCCGTACCTCTCACATGCTAAGCGAGCGCTCTACCACTTGAGCTACATCCCCTTACACCTAAAGAGAAAGCTTCTTCAAAATCTATTATCGACAGGGATTGACACACTTAAGAGGTAGTTATAGAAAATGTGAGTTTCTAGGAAGGACTGAAGGAAAATTGGTATCTGTTTAGGTGTGATAGAAAACGAGTGATTCTAGGAGGAACTGAACTGTGTCCCATATATCGGCAGTACATATACAATGTACTAACCGATCCAATAGTAATATCGAAGATGGAAAATACGTGGCTAACTTCCTGTCAGCTGAGAGGACCATACCCGGCAATCGATTAGGCAAAGTAATGGGACTGACAGTTTTCCAAAATCGTTTTATAAGAGCTTAGATGAATATCTAAGGAAAATTTGAACAAATAATGTAGTGGGACCAAGCGATACAAAATCTCTAAACTGCCTACTTTCTAAACAGGAAAAAAAAATCCTGCCTTACGTAAAATCAGAGCAGGACGCAAGTGTTTATTAAAGTAAGTATCAGCTCTGACAGCTCCCAAAAATGCAACTTCCTCGAGAGACATTTTCTGCGACGGCGAACACCACCAGTCGGAGGTAATCCTGCTTAGTGAGCATGTTGTGTTATAGGAAACACATATCGTTCAGAGGGGATGTAGCTCAAGTGGTAGAGCGCTCGCTTAGCATGTGAGAGGTACGGGGATCGATACCCCGCATCTCCAAAATGTTCTTTAGATGCCCAAGGGAAAGGAGAACCAGTGATCGGTGTACACCATATGAGGATAATCTGAGTGAATGCACGTATACATACACGAGCATACACACACACAAACTCGCACGTATAGTATGTAGGTATGTATGTATATGTATATTTATAAATATATAGATGTATGTATATATATATGTGTGTGTGTGTGTGTGTGTGTGTGTGTGTGTGTGTGTGTGTGTGTGTGTGTGTGTGTGTGTGTGTGTGTGTGTGTGTGTGTGTGTGTGTTATGTGTCAATCGCTGTCGACAAGAGACTGTGAAGAAGCTCTCCTCCTCCCGATCAGGGGATCCAGAGGGAGAGACGAAAGTCTAAACGTAAATAAGAAAAATCTGCGCGTGTGTCTCTTGGGCATCTAA
>NW_028234435.1:23220859-23223359 GCF_977035675.1 Penaeus japonicus
CGTAGATATATACATATATATGTATATATATATACATAATATAATATATAAATATATATATATATATATATATATATATATATATGACCGAAATATTTCTGAAACGAGACTGATAAATCGAGGAACTACATTTCACATTAACAAGAAAATATGTTAAAGGTCTTGTGATCATACATACGGCCTTAAAGCATCAATAGAATATCAATCAGAGATTTCTTCAGTTCTTCCTCGAAATCATGTGTTCTTCGAGGCGAAAGCCACCATTAAAGTTAACTCGTGATTGTGCTCGCTAAGATTTTGATTGGCTCGAATATCATCACAAGGGGTGTAGTCAAGTGGTAGAGCGCCTCGCTTAGCATGTGAGAAGTACGGGGATCGATACCGCATTCCAAAATGTTCTTTAGATGCCAAGAGCCACACGCGAGATTTTATTATTCACGTTAGAACTTTCGTCTTCCTTGGATCCCCTGATCGGGAGGAGGAAAGCTTCTTCACAGTCTCTTGTCGATAGCGATTGACACATAACATACACACACACACATATGTATATATATCCAAATATTTATAAATATACATATACATACATACCTACATACTATACGTGCGAGTTTGTGTGTGTGTATACGAACATGCACTCAGATTATCCTCATATACACCGAACACTGGTTCTCCTTTCCCTTGGGCATCTAAAGAACATTTTGGAGATGCGGGGTATCGATCCCCGTACCTCTCACATGCTAAGCGAGCGCTCTACCACTTGAGCTACATCCCCTCTGAACGATTTGTGTTTCCTATGACACAACATGCTCACTAAGGCAGGTTTAACCTCTCCGACTGGGTGGTGTTCGCCGTCGCAGAAAATGTCTCTCGAGATAACAACTGAATCATTCCGAAACAAAGACATTGCGAGGATTATAGTAAGAAATATGTATGAAACGTAGACGAATAACAGCGCAAGAATACATGGTGGGGAACACTCTAGTTGGTATCTACCGGCAATGTCAGACAATTCCTGTAGTCACATCACTACCCGAAGCTCTTATGAAGCCATGTTTGTAAAGTTTACCAGTGTTGCTTTCCGGTTCCGTGGTGAAAATTAACTATTAATGAAAATTGTTAGAATGTCACGGGATGGGGTACGGTCGTTTGCAGGGTTGAGAGAGCAAGGGACAGCGAGAGTATGAATGAAGTAGATGAGAATGAGAGGGAGAAATAAGCGAAGACGGATAGATAAGGCATTAAAAGAGATAGCGTAGGTAGATAGATAAAATTTAAGAAACAAATATAGTAAGGAAAGATCTCAATATTTATAAGTGGACTATGTACGAAGTTCTACTGTGTATTACGATCATCATGAATTCCTTACTCTTTGATAATGATAAGTGGATGAAAGAGAAAGGCCGGAATTATTCGCAAGGAATAAATTATTCGAATACAGATGCAAAGACATTTCGAAAACTCACGTGCAATATTGCAAAGTCTTACAAGTTAAAATGAAGGAGAAAGAGGCGAAGAGTAAATTAAGTAGAAAAAGGAAAGGAGAGCCAATAAAAAGAGAAATAGAGAGAAAAGATAAAGGAAAGAGAAGAGAACAAGGAAAGGAAGGAGAAGAAATAGGAAGAAGGGAGAGGAGGAAGAGAAGAAAATACCCTTTTTCGATTCTTTTTTGGAGATACATTCTTTTTATTCTTATTTGTCTTTTCTGGAATTCATTAAGGGGATAAGCACATATACTTGTTAATATTTGCAACTGCAAAATATAGTTCATGGAACATTAATAAGTGTTATCAGTTTTCATCAGTAATGTTGTCTATCTGTATTCTCTTTATTACTCTTACTACTGTCTTTAGTTGTTTTTTAATTGATGTAATGATTCAAATAATCTTACATTTGCATTAAAGAGAGTACTGTAGCATTTAGATCATGCGTTCATCTGGTATAACAAATTCTAAATCATACTTCTAAATAAAGGACTCATTTTGTTAAGCACGTATTGATGACCGACTGAATAAACCAATGAGGGGCTTGAATAACCATTTCCTTCGATATCACATCATCTAATTTCTTGTCAAAATCTCTCCTTTCTCCTTTCCCTATCCCCGTTCACTCTTTCTTTCATTCTCTGCGACAAAAGAAGGTGAATGGAGATGCGGGGTATCGATCCCCGTACCTCTCACATGCTAAGCGAGCGCTCTACCACTTGAGCTACATCCCCTTACACTTTAAGAGAAAGCTTCTTCAAAATCTATTATCGACAGGGATTGACACACTTAAGAGGTAGTTATAGAAAATGTGAGTTTCTAGGAAGGACTGAAGGAAAATTGGTATCTGTTTAGGTGTGATAGAAAACGAGTGATTCTAGGAGGAACTGAACTGTGTCCCATATATCGGCAGTACATATACAATGTACTAACCGATCCAATAGTAATATCGAAGATGGAAAATACGTGGCTAACTTCCTGTCGTCAGGCTGAGATGGACCATAACCCGGCAATCGATT
>NW_028234435.1:23230859-23238359 GCF_977035675.1 Penaeus japonicus
TCAATGTCAAGAGTAACAAAATCTTCAAGCTGTAAATCCCAACATCTCTCCATCACAGCTAAATAATTAACCTCTCGTGCCAAATGGTAAATTTTTCAAAGGAATTACTTAGAAAATGAAACCAAATACTTACCCATTCCCAGGCATGAATTTCATATCTATGGCTGTCGGGAATGCCTTTTGCAACATCTCACGCGTAGTTCCCACTGGTACATTATCAGAAAACAATCTGCAAAAGATTGTTTACATTTATCCAACAATATCTAAAAAGCAACCAAATTTTAAAAAGTTCTATCAAGTCAATGCTTTATCACTATACACTCCAAAACAATTGGCATCTTTAACATCTTTTAATCCTACAATATCTAAAACCATTACTAAAAATTCTAAAAAGTCCTTTCAAATCAATGCTTTGTTCAACATCACAGAATAAGGATAAGGATATGCCAGATTTGCGGAGCAGATGCTACACTGCACTTGTATGCACTGAGGCAAGCCCGCCTGTGTTAGCATGTTCTGACTCGTGAGAGAATGTGCCAACGAGTGTTGACTCGATCTGAGCTTGGTCCTTACCCAACGCAGTGCCCAGCTACCTAAGTAACCGCCAGGTGACAGTGGAAACTCACAAGTTTGGACGGGACTCCATCTGCCGACCACGGGGATGTGAAGTCGACATGCTACCATTGAGCTACCAGACGGCTACAGTACAAGGAAAACACCACAAGAGGAATAACTTACGTGTATGGGTTCACCTCCGGGCTCATCTCACGTTGGGTCCAGAGTCTTACAAGCTGCACATCCTCGTTTTTCTCTAGTTCAGCCTTCTTCTTTTCCGTCTCAGCCTTCGTTTTGTATACTGCAACACACAATGATCTGCTGCAAAACACAAAGAAAAGATTTCTAATTAATGTGTTCACTTACCAACTCCTTGACCCAAACAAGGAGACCAGAATGGCAAAATACAACAACAATGGAGGCCATACTCAGCTCTCTACTACTTACTACTTGGTTCCGTAGTGGACAGCATCCTGAAGGCATTCGGGCCTCCTCTTAAGGAACCCGGCACTGAATTTCTTGAGCCGGACAATTAGGGTCCGCTCGCTGATCTCATTCTTCCGCTTGCAAAACAAATCCCAGAGCTCGCCTTTTAGCACCAACTGTGAAAATACAGAAAGGTGAGAATCCTGGAAATGACTAAATGCACTGGTTTATAACAGTAGGGAGAGGGAGAAGAGGAGAGAGAGAGGAAAGAGAAAGGAAGGAATCATAAATGAAGGTAAATTCTCACAAATTAATATCTGAAATACATACACAAACACAAACATATATAGATTATATAATATAATATAATAAAATATAACATAATATAATACAATATAAAATATAATATAATATACATTACAATATATTATATAATATATAATATATAATACATAATATAATATATAATATATTATAATACATAATATATATAAAATAATATATATAATATAATATAATATATAATATATGATATAATATAATATATAAATGAAATTAAATGAAATATAAGATAAAATAACATTCATAAATAGACACACTACACACCTTTTCATCTGGTATGTTGGGTTCCACAGAGTTTGTTTTCGTCTTCTTCTTTGGGGACTCTCCTTCTTCAGAGTTAGTCTTAGCCTTCTTCTTTGGGGACTCTCCTTCTTCAGAGTTAGTCTTAGCCTTCTTCTTTGGGGACTCTCCTTCTTCCGTATCTTCTCCCTCCGCTTTCTTTGCTTTCCTCTTCTTCACCCTCTTCTTCTTCGACTTTTTGGTTTCCGTCTCTGCTTCATTCACTTCCTTATTTTCCTCTTCTGTTGCTGCCACTGCCTTCTCCTCCTCCTCCTCCTCCTCCTCCTCCTCCTCCTCTTCTTTGGTCTCTTTCACCTCCTCCTTTTCTACAACCTTCTTAGGGGTGGCCTTCTTCTTCTTTGCTGATTTAGGTGTGGCTGCTTCCTTCTCCTTTGGGGCTACGGCTGTTTTGGGGGTGGCAGCTTCCTTCACCTTCGGGGTCGCAGCTTCCTTCACTTTCGGGGTCGCAACTTTCTTGGGGGTGGCCGCAGCCTTCACCTTCGGGGTGGCGACTGTCTTGGGGGTGGCTGCAGCCTTCACCTTCGGGGTGGCGACTGTCTTGGGGGTGGCCGCAGCCTTCACCTTTGGGGTCGCGACTTTCTTGGGGGTGGCCACTTCCTTCTTGATTTCTGCCACCTTCTCTGCTGCTACAATTGCTGCTGCCTTCTTGGCTTTTGTCTTCTCCCCTACTGGCGTGTCGGCTGCCACCTTCTTGCTGGCTTTCTTAATAGGCGTTCCATCAGTTTTCTTGATTCCGGTCTTCTTTGCCGGGGAAGCTTTCTTCATTTCTTTCACTTTGTCGATGGAAGGCATGTTTGTGTCACCTTTCTTAATTATCTGGAAAAAGGAAACAAACAAAGTTAAGTTCTCAGTAACAATTACTTGTCCAGTTCTGGAAGGCCTTATACAACTGACACACCCTATTTACATTATGTAGGATGAGGATGAGGATGAGGATGAGAAGGAGGAGAAGGAGGAGAAGGAGAAGGAGAAGAAGGAGAAGAAGGAGGAGAAGGAGAAGAAGGAGAAGAAGGAGGAGAAGGAGAAGGAGAAGAAGGAGAAGGAGAAGAAGGAGAAGAAGGAGAAGAAGGAGAAGGAGGAGGAGAAGGAGAAGGAGAAGAAGGAGAAGAAAGAAAGAGAAAGAGAAAGAGAAAGAGAAAGAGAAAGAGAAGGAGGAGAAGAGAAGGAGGAGAAGGAGAAGGAGGAGGAGGAGGAGGAGAAGGAGAAGGAGGAATGGTGAAAGGAGAAGGAGAAGGAGAAGGAGAAGGAGAAGGAGAAGGAGAAGGAGAAGGAGAAAGAGAAAAAGAGAAGAAGGATAAAGAAAAAAAGGAGGAGGAGGAGGAGGAGGAGGAGAAGGAGGAATGGTGAAAGGAGAAGAAGGAGAAGGAGAAGGAGAAAGAGAAAAAGAGAAGAAGGATAAAGAAAAAAAGGAGGAGGAGGAGGAGGAGGAGAAGGAGGAATGGTGAAAGGAGAAGAAGGAGAAGGAGAAGGAGAAGGAGAAAGAGAAAAAGAGAAGAAGGATAAAGAAAAAAAGGAGGAGGAGGAGGAGGAGGAGGAGGAGGAGGAGGAGGAGGAGGAGGAGGAGGAGGAGGAAGGAAGGAAGGAGAAGGAGAAGGAGAAGGAGAAGGAGAAAGAGAAGAAGAGAAGGATAAAGAAAAAAGGAGAGGAGGAGGAGGAGGAGGAGGAGGAGAGAGGAGAGGAGAGAGGGGGAAAGGAGAAGGAAGGAGGGAAAGAGAAGGAGAAAGAGAAAAAGAGAAGAAGGATAAAGAAAAAAAGGAGGAGGAGGAGGAGGAGGAGGAGGAGGAGGAGGAGGAGGAGGAGAAGGAGGAATGGTGAAAGGAGAAGGAGAAGGAGAAGGAGAAAGAGAAAAAGAGAAGAAGGATAAAGAAAAAAAGGATAAAGAAAAAAAGGAGGAGGAGGAGGAGGAGGAGGAGGAGGAGGAGGAGGAGGAGGAGGAGGAGGAGAAGGAGGAGGAATGGTGAAAGGAGAAGGAGAAGGAGAAGGAGAAGGAGAAGGAGGAGAAGGAGAAGGAGAAGGAGAAAAAGAGAAGAAGGATAAAGAAAAAAAGGATAAAGAAAAAAAGGAGGAGAAGGAGAAGGAGGAATGGTGAAAGGTGCACTACCCAGGATACAACATGGGCAGTTTCTGGGACTAAACTCTTTTCAAAATTCAGTAAATTTTTGTAGTTGTTGTGTTGTCATTACCAGTGATATTGGTCTTTATGGAATGCTCTCACCCTCTATTATTCATACAAAGGGTATTAACCCTGGTTCAGTGCCTATACCAAATAATATTCACCCAAAAATCATATTTGGGCATGTACGATATGCAAGGAAATGTATTGAAGCATGGACTTTATGCCACAAAAGTGTCCCCTTTTCGAAGGGGGCTGCTGCACCCTGTACCTGGAAAACGGACATTGCAAGCAATTATGGCAGGATAGAGCATGACCTTAACCCACTGCCGAAGGGATAGTTTTGGCTTTAACTGGTCTAAACGCTGGGGTATTTCAAGAGCTTAACCCCTTCACTACGACCAGTAGAAAATCCGCCCGCACGCCGAATCCAGGATGTCGGTGCGCGCCAAATTTTAAACGTCGCTATTGAATATAAATTTTTTTAAGCCAAAACTCAACATAATCAACATGTACTACACATCAAATATATGGATAATTAACCTCTTTCCCCTGTGCATGTGACAAGTTATTTACATGGGTTGGGAGGAGGGTGAGAAGTGACCTTGGTGAAAGAACTTGAAATAGTATGGTAAACTAATCATAACAAGTTTTATTTTTACATAATGTTCCATAAAGAAATAATAAAATTATTGCTAGTAGGGTATATCCGTACCTCTCCCGGTATAAGCGAATCATACTCTTATGTAAAAATAATGAAAGTCAAGTAAGCCATCGTATCATATACAACCTATATACTGAAAGATCTCGTACAGTATCCGGAAGAAACAACTCAGCAACGACGCAGTATGCATGTCCTCGGATATGTCACGAGGACTCCGATGACCAAGTATACTCGTCCTCGTGTCGAAGGGGTTAAGCTTAACACTTCCGGCTATTCACTTGCTCTGGCCATGGCCAACTGCTACGTGCCCGATCATAGAAATATGAAGTAACTAAGGTGGACTTATGGTATAAATCTATGTAATTTATTTGGTGCATTTATTCCTCCCCTGGCGCGCCCATGTCAACACGGTAATAACAATTTCTGGCAGGAGATTTAACCCATTCACGCCGGTTGACGTGATAGCACGTATTGTGGTTTTCGCGTCAGACGCCCTGGACGCACTATGAGGGGAAGCCGCGCGCTCGGGTAGAGCGAGCGGGCAACCGAGGCTTGCGGCTTGTGCGCCCGAGAATCTCGAGGCGTTAGGCTTATGCGTTCGAGAACCCCGGTATTGCGACCGCGCAAAGCCGGAACTGCCCTGGCGTGAATGGGTTAAAGAAGTTTTTCAGTATCACAGCCTAACCCATAAACCTAACCTAGCCTAGTTTTTAGGTAAGCCCTAACTCAATAGAGCAATTAGTTCTGAAACACTTTCCTTCCAAGACGTAGTTATCCTACGTTGAGAGTAATGATACTTAGCACGCGAAACAAAGGAGTCCTTAATACTGAACTAACTTTTTCATCTACCTTCGCACATTCCTATTGTAACCAATACCAATCAATATGCGTATCTACCTACCCAGCAACACTGACCGCTTGTAATGGTGAACAAACCTACACATCTATGATGGTAAGAAGAGCTTTTACAGACGACCTCCCTTCCTTCCTTCCCAGGCGACCAATCCAAGAGGCGACCAATCCAACAGGCGACCAATCCAACAGGCGACCACTCCAACAGGCGACCAATCCAACAGGCGACCAATCCAACAGGCGACCAATCCAACAGGCGACCAATCCAACAGGCGACCAAATCCAACAGGCGACCAATCCAACAGGCGACCAATCCAACAGGCGACCACTCCAACAGGCGACCACTCCAACAGGCGACCAATCCAACAGGCGACCACTCCAACAGGCGACCAATCCAACAGGCGACCAATCCAACAGGCGACCAATCCAACAGGCGACCAATCCAACAGGCGACCAATCCAACAGGCGACCAATCCAACAGGCGACCAATCCAACAGGCGACCAATCCAACAGGCGACCAAGCCAAGAGGCGACCAAGCCAAGAGGCGACCAAGCCAAGAGGCGACCAAGCCAAGAGGCGACCAAGCCAAGAGGCGACCAAGCCAAGAGGCGACCAATCCAACAGGCGACCAATCCAAGTTCTACCTCGCCCCTGTGTACCTGGAGGATTCCCCGACCTCTGACCCCTTTGGCCGAGCCGGAACACAACCGCGGTCAAACAGAGAATGGTTTAAACCGGTTCTATCTTCGACATTTCTCATTAGCGGAAAAGATGATGATAAAGGGGGTAAAGTAACCTGAAATGACCATCAAGACCTTGGTAACTTTCAGCAAACCATTCCTTGAAGTCGCCGAAATTACCAGATTTTTAAGTAACGTCTACATAATCCACTGCACTAAATTGCATAAGAGTATTTTCACGAGGGTCGGTATCTACATATCTACATTCAATTCAGGTTATGGTGAGAATAACAGAAGGATATAGAAATAAATAGTTCAATCTGTATATGCATTTTATAAATCCAGGCATCGGGGAAGTACTTAATTACCATTCTTAAAATCCCTTTCTCCCGCCCATTTCCCTACATTAATCATCCTCCTCCTCTCAATCTACAACAACAATATGTCAATTCCATTAACCAAAAAAAAAAAGACAGAAACGAACCGTAGAGACTAAAGGTACGTCGTCACAGGTCCACGACAACGTGTAGTCTGCTCCTCACATGTGCCTCGCGCTGGACCTCAGAATCCGGAGGGTTTGTGGATTCAGGGCGTGCTTTTAGGCTTTTAGGCTTTTAGGCTTTTAGGCTTTTAGTTTTTTTTTTCGTTTTTTTTTTTTTTGGGGGGAGGGGGAGGAGGAGGTTCGGTATTTTTGGGTTTTAGTTTATTCGTTTTTTTTTTGTTTTTGTTTTTTTTTGGTGGGGGGGAGGGGGAGGGAGAAGAGGGGGAGGTTCGGTATTTTGGGGTTTGGTGGTGTTTGTGTTTTTTTTGTTGTTGTTTGTTGTTTGTTTATGGCTGAATTTGATGACTTTTATCTTGATATTGCACACGTATGAGTCTTCTCTTACTTTAAAGATATGTTTTTTTTGTGTGGTTATAAACGTACATATCTATTTTTTTTTTATTATATAAAAAAAAACTAAATATTAAAAGTGTCATTATGGTACCTCTTTTATGTTTATGTGGGCATTTATAAGTAAGTAAACATCGATACATATTAAGGTTATAGGAAGAATCATATGAAGAATGCACCCCCCCCCCATCGGACTGTGGGGTGGGGGAGAGGATTCTCCATATAGTCAAGACTGTAAGTGGAGATTCTTCCCATGATCCCAGACTCTACTTGTATGCGGTAACTTTCCTTACCATGGGAGGTCAGATAAGGTCATTTTGTCTTGTCATGTCTTGCAAATGAGAACAGACATTCCCTGTCATTACCGACTAGCCGTCCTAGTTTATCTGCTTTGCAAATAAGAAGCTCGCAAGAAATCCTTGAGAATACTAATACCAATAAATTCATGCATTCAGTATCAAGATCATTACGAGCCATTTTATATTCAAAGCAATCGTGTTGCCTTTATCGGCCGAAAATTCCCTATCCATTATCGATTATCTACCACCACAGATTGCTGAAAACTGAAGTGAAATGTGCTTCTTGTAGTAAAAAAAAAGGAATTGGACGAAGGATCCAAAGACTAAGAATGGATAGCATAACTCGGCTAAGAAATGTGCCAAGTATAAGCTGTTC
>NW_028234435.1:23243359-23253359 GCF_977035675.1 Penaeus japonicus
CTTCATATTATTTTAATTATATGTATATCCCTTTTTGTTGTGATATTTTCAAGATGAAAGTCCAGTCAATACATTTTTAATACAATTAACTAGGTGACAGATGCATTCTTTGTAATTGAGCATAAACTCAATAGGATGTAAATATACAATCAGTAGTTCTTATCAAAAGTAAACATAAGCTCAAAATTAAAATACATCACTTCAAACCACCTCCTTTGTAATTCCCAAAAGACATTTGTTTTCTATTTTTATGTAAACACAAAATATCTTCACATATCTGTCTTTAAATGAAATGCACACTGGTAAGAGTAATTGTTCCATTTATACATTTACATATAACATAAATGAACTGAAGATAAGGGAAGGGAGGATAAGTATAGGAGACAACAATTTCCTTCAGACTTTTTGTGAAAATTTACCAAACTTTGTCATTTGAACCTTTTTTGGGGGGGTGGACAGTCACCTGGATAGAAGGTTCAAATTTGGCATTAACGAAAAGTGATTTGTTTTAGTTTGTAATTCTCAGTGTCTTGTCTTTTTCCCTTCAGGTGGTCTTAAGAACTTGAACTGTTGGCCTTTGGGAAGAGCGGAGATCTGTGAGTTCCCTGCAAACAACCAACTGAGGAAATTATCTACAAAGTTTATACTGTAAGGAGAAATTTGTCTTTTTGAAGGGATGCTTTGCACCTTAGATTGAAAAAGTGTCTTTTAAATGTTAGTTTTCCAATTATTTATTCTCTCTCTCTCTCTCTCTCTCTCTCTCTCTCTCTCTCTCTCTCTCTCTCTCTCTCTCTCTCTCTCTCTCTCTCTCTCTCTCTCTCTCTCTCTCTCTCTCTCTCTCTCTCTCTCTCTCTCTCTCTCTCACTCATTTTGTGGTTTCCTACCACTGATCAACGTAGGGAAACGGGATGCTGAGGAACCCTTGAGATAATCTGATCATGATGAAATAAACAAAGTGCATCTGACTGAGCTATACTTACTCTCAATATCAAGAGGAACGAACTTATTAAATTTAAAGTAATAGACATGAGGTGAGAATTCTTTATTGCAAGTGTTCTTGTTTTTGCAACTTCTAAAGGATGGGATGATAAACAGATCCAAAGAGCCTGTAATTAAGATATGAAGAAAATAGCAAGTAAAAGGACTCGTGTCATCTTTCACCATAGACCATACACACCTGAATATGAGATTACAATGTACTATGTGCTCATAGGAAAGAAAGAAAAGAAAAGAAAATGAAAGGATGGAGATAGTTGGAGACAGAAAACTTAAAAAAAAATAAAAACAAGGTGAAATGACAGACTGACTTAATTATGAGTGCCTTATATACTCCTTTAAGGCTTAAGGTGTATGTGTGTGATCTATTACAGAATGACACTTATAAAGAAATATAAAGTGAATTGATGCTAACAGCTGGAAAAAGAATGAGAAAGAAATCTGTAGGGAAATATGAGTAATTTTGTGCTCCTACTAGTTTTAGGGACTTAATGTATGTTGAATACATACTTTAGGTAAATTTTGGAAACTATTAAATCTTTAATATGTGAAAAGTTATATGTTTTATTTACCTTATTTATGATTATTTTTTGTTGATGACATTTTTTTTTTTTTTCAAACTTTTTGTAGGTTAACTTTTCTTTATATATGTATTCCCATATTTATAATCTTTATTGCATTCAGTGATTAACAATAATTTAACTTAAGGAAAATGTCAGTGAACCCAAGAAGACTTAGTAGCAATCTATTTAAAGAGACAAGGCTGTAAACATGTTGTGTGCCTCAGTTCCAATATTTGTCTGCATAGATTTAGTAAGAATGGTGTCAGTATAATATATATTGATTCACAGAAGGATCCTGATGAAATGCAAGATATGAGAGACAAGAAGATGAAGCATTTCTGAATTGTTAGAGAAAAAGAAATGGTAGTAACATTAAGAATTATGAATTGCAGAGAATGCATGAGAGCACATGAAGAAACTTAAAATAGGAATTAATATGTATAATTTTTATTTTGAATATAATATTTGAACATAGATACACACATATACCCGTTACATGATTATATATGATTGTATAAATAAATGAATAAATATATGTATGTATGTATGTATGTATGTATATGTGTGTGTATAAATATGTATATATGTTTGTATTTAATTGTGAATTGAACATTCACCGTTAGATGTTTATGAATACATACAATGATACTCATTAACACATCCAAACATATACAGATGCACAAAATAAGCATATACCTGTATATCCATATCCTTGAATGTCGAAATACTCCCAAAAGTCATTTCTACAAAAGCATTTTCAGTAAAACTTCATATATATATATATATAATATATATATATATATATATATATATATATATATATATATATAATTGTGTGTGTGTGGTGTGTGTGTGTGTGTGTAGATAGATAGATAGATAGATAGATAGATATGTATATATATACATACATATGTATATATATGTATATATATTATATATATATATATATTATATATATATATATATATATATAATATATATATATATATATATATATGGATAGATAGATACATTTATATAGATGTATTTATATGTCTATACATACATACATATATGTATATATATACATATATATATAAATATATATATATATATATATATACATATATATATAATCTTATATAAGTCTTTCCCTAAAACAGCGAGCGTCTTACACGAACGGCTCCGGATTCGACCTCCTTCACGAACACACGTGCTTGTCTCAGACGACACGCCAGCTGCAACGAGACAACCTTTGCGTAGGTATTGCGAGATAAATTCGATTTTATGAAGTATTTTGTCGAGTGTTGGATGGTTTACAGATCATTTAATTGTTGTAGTGAGTGTCTTCTTGCTCTGAGTGTGAAGGGTACGCGAAGACAAGAATGAGAAGTGTGTAAAATAGGTTATTATTCTGTTGTTGTTTTTCACGGGATGTGTCTTGATGTAGGTCTTGTTTTACTACTATTTATTATGAATAATGGATATAAGTAAGTGTCTGGTTTGTGTGCTTAGATAGACATTCATCGATTTTGTTATATCTGTATCATGTAATCAGGTCATGTTCGTGGCTGCATGAATCTATTTCATGACCTCCGTGCATGACGCAGAAGACCTCAAACCTTCCCCTTCTGTAGTCGCCAAGATACGAGCTCAAATAGCTTCATTATTTCACTTTAAACCTTGAGAAAGGTTCGTCAAGCACCTTTACTCACATAGTTTATTATTATTAATATTTTTTTTTATTTTTTTTTATTTTTTTTTATTTTTTTTTTTTAACATTTGGCAGAGTGCGGATATTATTATTATTATTATTATTATTATTATTATTATAATTTTTTTTTTTTAACATTTGGCAGAGTGCGGATATTATTATTGTTGTTATTATTATTATTATTATTATTTTTTTTTTTTTTTTTAACATTTGGCAGAGTGCGGATATTATTATTATTATTATTATTATTATTCTTTTTTAACATTTGGCAGAGTGCGGATATTATTATTATTATTATTATTATTATTATTTTTCTTTTTTTTAACATTTGGCAGAGTGCGGATATTATTATTATTATTATTATTATTATTTTTCTTTTTTTTAACATTTGGCAGAGTGCGGATATTATTATTATTATTATTATTCTTTTTTTTTAACATTTGGCAGAGTGCGGAACCTGTAGGCTATGTAAAATGTAATAGATTTGCTAGCTTTGATAGGCAATTGCGGCCTTCTCTTTACTTTCTCACGATTATTTTGGGTGACATCAGCATGTTTTTGTTGAAAATGCACTTCTGCTCTACCCTTTCTGCACTTATTATTGTGTGTTTGTGTGTATGCTTTTCTTTCCAGCTTTTATTTTATTGACGAAGCTCTTCAGTCATATCTACACTAAAGTATAACAATGTAGAAGGAAAATGCAACTCAAAGGAATTTTTTATTGTTAAAAGAACTTAATAAGAAACATTGTCAGAACTGATACATCTGAAACCAATAATTATCATGGTTGGTATAACCGCTAATTTAAAGCATCTTTTGTGATAGAAAGGTCCATTTTATATTGTGTTAATTATTCTTTATTGCCGTTACTTTAGTTTTGTGTCTTCTTATGGTCGTATCGGAATGTTTCCTCTTTTTTTTTTTTTTCCCCTTTTAGAACAGTCACTGATTATAATTAAGTATTTATGACACTTGGGTCTTTATCAGAGAGTAGGGAAAGATCAGTATATGTGCCTTTACCATCGGTTAATATTATGGCAGTTATAATAATTATGACTGCAATTGTCATCCTCACTCACTCATTACTCATAGCATAATATAATTACACAGTGATCCAAAATCAAATGTCATGACACCTGTCATCAGGCCAGAACTTCTGTGTCATGTATGATGAAAAAACACGTCACCCGTCGTTAACGGGTTAAGTATCTCAAGCCCTTTGTAATTAGTTCAACCGTGAGAGTGCTAATGACAATGGGGAAAGGAAAGATGAAAAAGAAGGAAGATGCAAGTACTGAGCAAGAGAAGAAAGAAATGCTTTAAAAAAGGGCAAGAAATAATCCGAAGAAGAGGCAACCATGCTTAGCATTAACTATAATGGCAGGAGGAACCAGGTACTCCTTGTAACAGTTTATCATCCGTGCCTTGACCTTTCATCCCTCTAGGAAAATTTGTGAAAAGAAAAGAAGTTGCTCTCTGCTACTCTAAGGCAAATTAATATAGTAAATAATATATGTCTTAAAGAAAGAATTACTTGTTTTATATGAATTTTGTGTAGAATGTCATGTCAAATTGGTTTTGTATAGAATTGCATATTAGTGTATCTGGGTACAAAAATAGAGTATGAAATTAGCTTGGTTGATGTAAACCATTTTTAGTTTTTGTATCAATAAAAATGCGCTGTATAGATTCTCAGTTTATTTTCACTTTACTATAGATACAGTAAAGTGGAAATAGACTGAGAATAGAAAAGTGCATTTTTAATGGAATTTAGTCTTTCCTTGAATAACAATTAACTCCTCTTTCTTCCAGGACTACCATGGTAATAGTGATTTGCTTCCTACGAAATCATCAGCTTACTTTACCTAGGAAAGCGTGTGATCTCATTTATCTTCTCTTGTTTCCAGATAGAGAAGAAATTGAGAGTCATGCCTATTTCAGAGGGAAACAAAGCCGCAAAGGCAAAGGCTGAAGGATCACCAGCAAAGAAAAAAGAGATCAAGCAGCAGTCAGCAGAAAAGGAGAATAAGGAAAAAGAGGCCACACTACCAGTAGAGGAGAAGGCACAGGATGAGGCAAAGGGAGGCAAAAAGAAGAGAGTGAGACGCAAAAAGCGCAAGAACTCAACCGCAGAACCTGCGGAAAGCCAGTCACCAGACAAGAAGGCGAAATTAGAATCCACCGATACGGGAACAAAAAACAAGAAAAAGAAGAATGTAAATGAGCCGGTGAGTTCAGATTGGCCATTAGTTCTTTCTGTATTGATAATTTAATGTATTAATAAATGGATACCTGTGCCATGGGAATGGATCCAATAAATCTAACCTTGATCAGTATATCCCTTTTACTAATTGCCTCTCTCACCCAGATGGTTCTCGAAGGAGACCTGCTGAGCATATACCTGAAGCGAGAGCAGGAGAACAATGAGCGAACCCTCCTCATCTGCACTAAAGCCCCTGAGGTCAAGGATGCTATCTCATTTAGGATTAAACAGTGAGTGATAGGCATCTTTTGCTTTGTTTTTTGTTCCTCCCTCTTCTGCAGGTAATCTTTATTCTCTCTCTCCTCTTTATTTCACTCTCTCACTCTCATTCTCTCTAACACTCACTCTCACTCCCACTCCCACTTCCCCTTTCTCTTTCTCTCTCTTTCTCTTTCTCCTTCTCCTTCTTCTCCTTCTCCTTCTCCTTCTCCTTCTTCCTTCTTCTCCTTCTCCTTCTCCTCCTTCTCCTTCTCCTTCTCCTTCTTCTTCCCCTTCTCCTTCTCCTTCTCCTTCTCCTTCCTTCCCTTTATCTCCTTCTCCTTCTCTCTCCTTCTCCTTCATCTAACTCCTTCTCTATTCTCCTTCTCCTTCTCCTTCTCAATTTCCTCCTCCTTCTCCTTCTTCTTCTCCTTCTCTCTCCTTCTCCTTCTCCTTCTCCTCTTCTCCTTCTCCTTTCCTTTTCCTTCTTTCTTCTCCTTCTCCTCTCCTCTCTTCTCCTCTCCTTCCTTCTCCTTCTCCTTCTCCTTCCTTCTCCTTCTCCCTTCTTCCCTTCCCCTTCTTTTTCTCCTCTTTTCTCCTTCTCCTTCTTCTCCTCTCCTCCTCTCCCTCCTCCTCCTTCTCCTTCTCCTTCTCCTTCTCCTTCTCCTTCTCTCTCTCCTTCTCCTTCTCCTTCTCCTTCTCCTTCTCCTTCTCTCTCTCCTTCTCCTTCTCTCTCTCCTTCTCCTTCTCTCTCTCCTTCTCCTTCTCTCTCTCCTTCTCCTTCTCTCTCTCCTTCTCCTTCTCTCTCTCCTTCTCCTTCTCTCTCTCCTTCTCCTTCTCTCTCTCCTTCTCCTTCTCTCTCTCCTTCTCCTTCTCTCTCTCCTTCACCTGCTCCTTCTCTCTCTCCTTCACCCGCTCCTTCTCTCTCTCCTCCTTCTCTCTCTCCTTCTCCTTCTCCCTCTTCTCCATCTTCTTCTCCTCTCCTCCTTCTCCTTCTTCTTCTCCTCTCCCCTCCTCCTTCTCCTTCTTCTTCTCCTCTCCTCTCCTCCTTCTCCTTCTTCTTCTCCTTTTTTTCCTTCTCCTTCTCCTTCTCCTTCTCTCTCTCCTTCTCCTTCTCTCTCTCCTTCTCCTTCTCTCTTCTTTCTTCTCCTTCTCTCTTCTCCTTCTCTCTTTTCCTTCTCTCTTTTCCTTCTCTCTTCTCCTTCTCTCTTCTCCTTCTCTCTTTCTCTCTTCTCCTTCTCTCTTCTCCTTCTCTCTTCTTCTTCTCTCTTCTTCTCTCTCCTCCTTCTCTCTCTCTATCCTTCTCTCTCTCTCTCCTTCTCTCTCTCTCTCCTTCTCTCTCTCTCTCCTTCTCCTTCTCTCTCTCTTCTCTCTCTCTCTCCTTCTCCTTCTCTCTCTCTCTCCTTCTCTCTCTCCTCTCTTCTCTCTCCTCTCCCTCTCTCTCCTTCTCCTCTCTCTCTCCCTCCCTCTCTCTCTCCTTCCTTCTCTCTCTCTCTCCTTCTCTTCTCTTCTCCTTCTCCTCTCTCCTCTCTCCTCTCCTCTCTTCTCCTTCTCTCTCCTCTTCTCTCCTTCTCCTTCTCCTTCTCCTTCTTCTCTCTCTCCTTCTCCTTCTTCTCTCTCTCCTTCTCCTTCTCTCTCTCCTTCTCCTTCTTCTCTCTCTCCTTCTCCCCTTCTCCTTCTTCTCTCTCTCCTTCTCCTTCTTCTTCTCTCTCTCCTTCTCCTTCTCCTTCTCCTTCTCCTTCTCTCTCTCCTTCTCCTTCTCCTTCTCCTTCTCCTTCTCTCTCTCCTTCTCTCTCTCCTTCTCTCTCTCCTTCTCTCTCTCCTTCTCTCTCTCCTTCTCTCTCTCCTTCTCTCTCTCTCTCTTTACAGTTTTAATTGTATTCATATATTGAATATTGCTGGATAAAGTATATCTTTGCTTTTCAGGGTCGGTTCGTACTTTGCTGAGTTCAAAACTAAGGAGGAAGCCAAGAAGAATAAGAAGGAGTTAGAGAAATTGGAAGGAATTCAGAGCGTGACACACCCCACGGTCAAGGAAGGCAAGAGGACTGTGAATCCCTGCCGGTGAGTTACTTTTTAGTTGCTTGTTTGTTTTTCTTTCATTATTTAACCTTGTTTTTATTTATTATTATTTTTGTTTATTTATTTATTTATTTTTTTTTCAGATTGTACATTCACCATGTGCCATCAGAGGTCACACTAGAAGATCTGCAAGAAGCATTTTCAACTGCTGAAGGCGTCAAGTTCAATTCTGCTAAAGGGTAATTATTACTATATTTTTTTTTGGTAGTTTTATGAGATTTATATATCAGTCATTAATATTAGAACTGCATTGAGGTTTTATTATTGTTGACTTTTGCTTCTAAAAGATATTTTTTTAGGCTATTAAATACTTAAACACACTCTTACACATATACTTATGCATACACTCATGCATAATAATCCACGGCATATGCATACTCACATCATAAACTCACGCTAAAACTCTCACCTTACACTCACTCTCACACTCACCTCCTCACTCATCACTTCTATCCAGCAATCTACTCTCACTCCACTCTCATCTCCTCACTCTCTCTCACTCTCACTATCTCACTCTTCACTCATCTCACTCACTCATTCTCTCTCTCTCCTCTCTCTCCTAATCTTCTCATCTCTCTCTTCTCTCTCTCTTTCTCTCTCTCTCTTTCTCTCTCTCTCTATCAGACTCTCTCTTTCTCTTCTCTTCTCTCTCTCTCTCTTCTCTTTCTGCTCGCTCTCTCTTCTTCTCTCTCTTCTCTCTCTCTCTTCTCTCTTCTCTCTCTCTTTCCTCTTCTCACTTCTCTTTCTCTCTTCTCTTTTCACTCTCTCTTCTCTTCTCTCTCTCATCTCTCTCTCTGCTCTACTCTCTCTCTCTCCTTTCTCTCTCTCTCTCTTGCGCTTCTCTCTCTTCTTCTCTCTCTCTCTTGCTCTCTCTCTACTCTCCTTCTCTCTAAAAGTCTCTCTTCTCTTCTCTTATCTCTCTCTCTCTTCTCTTCTCTTCTCTTCTCTCTCTCTCTCTCTCTTCTCTTATCTTATCTCTCTCTCTCTCTCTCTTCTCTCTCTGGCGCTCTCTTCTCTTCTCTCTCTGGCGCTCTCTTCTCTTCTCTCTCTCTCTCTTCTCTTCTCTTATCTCTCTCTCTCTCTTCTCTTCTTCTCTCTCTCTCTCTCTCTCTTCTTCCTCTCTCTCTTTTCTCTCTCTCTCCTTCCTCTCTCTCTCTCTCTCTCACCTTCTCTCTCTCTCTCTCTCCTCTCCCTTCTGATGTTGCTCTCTCTCTTCTCCTCTCTCTTCTCTCCTCTCTCTCTCTCTTCTCTCTCTCTCTCTCTCTCTACACCTCTCACTCTCTCTTCTCTCACTCTCCTCTCTCTCTCTCCTTCTCATCCTCCCTCCTCTCTTCTCTCTCTCTCTCTCTCTCTCTCTCTCTCTCTCTCTCTCTCTCTCCTTCTCTCTCTCTCTCTCTCTCTCCTTCTCTCTCTCTCTCATGGTATTGTCTTCACTTGACACTTATAAGAATGACCCTTTCAGTTACGCCACCCCATTCTACTCAACCAAAGAGGAAACGGAGAAAGCTTTCAGAGGAGCTGAAAACCTGGTAGTCAAGGGCTATAAGTTGAATGTGTTGTATAGCAGGTCTGCCAAGAAAGGTTGAAGGCTTACAATATCTAATAGGTCAATGGTAAGGAGACATGTTTGGTTTGTATTCATGTGAGAGATTGCAAGGGGTTTGAGGATTTTGTCTAGAATGGGGTTGCAAACCTAGAGGAATGAGGATTTGAAGCTTTATGATGACGAGATAGTACCTACTCATGTCTATGTATATTTGATTTTCTTCCTTTTTTCCAGGATTGACAGGAGGAAATTGATGAAAGAGAGAGGAGAAGCTTTTAAGAGTTGATAAGATTAAGAGGTATTCTACATAGTCTTTTATTTTTGTTTTGGTATTTGTAGATCTCTGATGAATATATATGTGAATGTTTATTTATGTGTTTTTCATGAAGTAAATTGAATTGTTATATGTTTTTGTTTTTTTCATCCATTTACAAGTCAGAATGTTATGTTAAAGAAAACATCTAAATTGTTTGTTCTGAACATCTAGGCTGGTTTATTTGCATTTCTGTTTTATTTATATCTTGCCAATTTGCCTTTCCTAGTTTGTTTTTTTCACAATTATTAAAAAGAATATCACTTGTACATAGAAGCAATATGGAACTTGCCACAGAAAAAGTGTGATGTGTGTATATATAGAATGTAAATCCATTGTTTTAGTC
>NW_028234435.1:23258359-23263359 GCF_977035675.1 Penaeus japonicus
TATATATATTTTTATATATATACTTATATATATTTATATATGTATATCCTCATCTCTCAGATCTACCCCTCATGGACCAGGCTTAGTGATCTCTGCGGGAGTAAAAGTTTTACTCATCGACAGAGTAGAATCGGCTGAAGTCTAAGTCCCTTGCGCATCTTCGCTGGTTTCCATCAAGACATCCAATTGAATCCATATCTATCCGTGTTGTATCTTTTTTACACCAATGAAGCCCATTGAGCTGATCGATAGTTTCCCTGTTCCATCCAGTTATTTGTAAGTTGCTCAGAACAAGCAAGCAGAGTGAAACTCATTACAGCGAGGCACAACACAGAAGAAAATAAAGAGAGGGAAAAAGTGAGAGAAATTGGGAGTTAGATGCGAAAGTACTCATAAACAATCAGCTGACTTTAATGCCTTTATCATAATAGGATTTTCACTTTGCACAAAGAATTCTATTGAATCCACAGGGGGGGGGGGATAGTTAATAATGTTAAGGCTTCATATCCATATAAGAGAGAGAGATACGATTAGTTACACTAAACATTATCTAAGACCATGGCAAAGCTCTAGCATTATCATCATCTTTACTACACTTATCGTCAATACTGACTTCATGATTATCATCGCAGTTATTGGTATCATTTCATTATCATTTCATTATTTTTACTCTTATCATGATTTATCATTGATATTATTTTCATTATGATCATTACTACTATTATCATTATCATTATCACTATATCACCATCAATAATTCTTATCTATGTCATTTTTAGATATTTTATTATTTTTTATTGTTATTACTATCATTATTATAATAGTGATATTGATTATTACTGTTATCATACATTATTATTATTATTATTATTGATATTATTATTATCATTGTTGCCTTTTTTCACTGCTATTGTTAATATCATTGTTATAATTATCATTATTATCATTACCATTATTCAGTAATCATCATTACTCATTACCATATTATTATTGTTACTATTGTCATTATTATCATTATTATTATCATTTTAATTGTTATGATTACTACTCATATGATTATCATTATTATCATGATCATCATTATTGTCATGATCATCATTATCATCATCATTATTATTGCCATCATCATTATTATCATAATCATCATTATTATTATCATCATCATTGACAGTATTATCCTCCTCCTCCTCCTCACCATCATAACTCTTTATCATCATTAATTATTTTTATCATTACAACCGTTACTGCTACTGTTAATATCATTACTTATACAGCTATTACTCTATCTATTTACTACCATTGTTGTTATTCTTATTATTTTTTAAACAGGAAATTGAAAGTGGAAGTGAAAAAGATTAAAATGTGTAATGAGATAAAAAGAAAGGATGTTAATTTATCATCTTTTTATCGCATATATATTTTTTTTCTTTATTTTTTTTCAATAGAAATAAAAGTAGCGATCGCTTCTGTTATATATTTATTTGTTTCATTAGCAAATACGTTCTCGGTTATATAATAGAAATGCATTCGTAGAGTTTTGAAAAGTTGAAATAAAATAAATAATCATGTATTATATGTGAATGCATGATGTTAGTTTTTAATGTAATTTTTCCGTGTTCTTCTTTTTTTAATGATTATATATCTTGATATAAATATTTAGCAGATGTAGTTTTATGTAAACAACAGTCTTTATCCGAAAGTATTAAGGACTTTATAGCTTCTGGCTTAGTCTTCGTCAATATGCTTATTATAAATGATATAGCACTAACAGGAGAAAAAGAAATACATAAAGATGCGAATTTAGACATTAAATATCATCAAGTGAATACTAACACTATAGTACAATCCGACATTTGTATCTATCAGACAAGAAAAATAAACGCCAAAGCTTCCAGTCTCGAAGACGTCAACCGAACAAGTGCTTCTTCCATCGCGGAGGGCGACACAAACTCGCGACTCCTGTTACGTCAAGGTATTTGAAGGAACACGCGTCGATATCTCCACTGAACCGGTAAATAGCCACACCAAACGTCGAGAACAAGAAGCCTAGAGGCCCACAGCTTGTAATTCGAGCTGCCTTCGCGGTAAACCAAGCCTCCAGAGCCTCCAGAGCCTCCAGAGCCTCCAGAGTCTCTTCCTCAAAGCCATGGCACCCAAACGCGGAGCCAGCGAGACCACGAAGAAGAAGGACAACGAGAGCAAGAAATTGAAGAAGGAGGAGAAGACTGCCACCTCCAAGGACAAGAGCTCGGGGAAGACCAAGGGCGAAGCTAAGAAATCGGCGGAAATAACGTATTGCGGCGGTCCCTTCGAATTCACGAAGCCTCTGCCGACGAGGAACAAGAAGGGCGAGTTGGTGTTCGAGGACGAGCCAGAGTTGAGGCCGAACTTGACCCCGAAGGAAGTCTTGCAGGGAGGGAGCTTCGGGGGGACTTACTTCAGGCCGATCAAGTCCAGCGTCACAGGTAGGGAATGTTGTGGGTTGTCTTTGCTCGTCTGTGGAAGGTGATTTAGAAGAAAAGGAAAGTTTTCTTTGGTTTGGTTTGGGAATTTTGTCTCTTTTTTTTTTCTTTTTTTAGTTTTTTAACCTTTCAACATTGGTGTTTAGGAGATGCCCATAATGGCAATCAAACTATTTTTTTTTTTAAACATAAGTTTTCTGTTATCTGTGGTGGAAGCCTTTAATTTGAAGTTGTACACTTTAGTGGCATAGTATTCAGCAGTTCCTGTGGCCTCAATTCCTACACTTTATGTATATTGTGGACTGTATATTTTGTCAGAATAATTGTAGTTTAGTTTATTAAAACTGCTGGACTGCTGACAGGCATGGAGGCTATGCTGATCTACATGAGGCCAGCAGCTGATGTATTTTCCTAAAGATGACATTTAAGTTTATTTTTATTTTTCACTTGTATTTCAGGGTAATTGTAATGTAGTTTGTGTTAAATGTAATCAGAATACACTGCATTTGGTAAATATTCTGAATAACACCATATCAACAATTCACATGATATTGGTGTTGATGGGTGCTGAATTAAAAAAAAAATTCTTTCAATCACACGGCATATCCAGTCATTGTTTAATATTTCTATTATTTCTCAGGCTATTGTTTCTTTTGTCTTTTGGTCACATATTACACTCTCTGTACATATTGTTGTTTGAGTAAAGTGTGGTGTAACATTATTTTACCAATGGTTATACTCAGCTCATATGATAAGGATTTGCTTTCTTGATATATTTTGATACACCAAACATTACTCTGGAAAGTCGGTATAAATATCAGAGATCCCTACATTAAAACTTCAGTTTGGATAGTTGAATCGTGTTAATCATCATCATTTCTCTAAACAATTGCTCTCTCCCACAGGGGAATCTTACTCTGGAGTATGGAAGGAACTCCCCAAGGACTGGTTAGAGGGTCTTAACATAGGCAAAATGGTAAGGATCCACGAACAGTATGTGAAAGTTAATAGGAATCATACTCTTTGATCCTGATGAAGTATGATATGTAATGTTTTATACCTTTGAATAACTCCTCTGGGATGGGGATATTTCTTTGTGTGAAATTTCTTTTGCACAGCACATTTCCTTTTGTTGAAATTACAAACTATTTATTCATTCAGCTGCTGGACATCATACCAAATGTTAACCCATTGGTCGCAGTTTTAATAAAATATGTATGTAGTAGGATGGCGGGTTTACATTGTCTAGCACACAATTAACCCGTTAACGACGGGTGACTAGATATCACGTCTAGTGGTTTTTGGGCCACATGCCTGGGATGCGTTATTTTGTCCAGCCCGGCGTGCGGGAGGAGCCAGCGCAGCCGAGAATCCCAACGCGTTAGGCTTATGTGTTCAAGAGTCCTGGAACTTTGGTCTTTTTAAGCCGGATTGGTCCAGTCGGGAACGGGTTAAAGCACGCACACAGTCATGAAGTGGTATGGCTGTAATGGTGCTAGCTTCAGGGTTCCAAAGTCTGCCTAAACTCTTGTTTGTGATGGATTTATGGGGAAATATTATTTGAGATAGATCCTGTGTTAATAGCCTAGAGTGCAGGAAGAAAAACATTTTTCCCGCCCCTACCAACCAACTCGGAATTATTTTCAAAGCCTGGAAGTCCCACCAGTGTCTTTAACTACAGGGGGGGGGGGGTAACTACCTGTCCTGACTGCCAGTTAGGTCGTTAGGTGATCTGTCCAAATTAAAATAATTAGTATTGCAGTGCTCTTATACAGTGTATAGACTCATGTATCATATCTTAACCCTATCCTGACGGGCCCAGCGATAAGTGTAAACCCCCTACACCGGGCCTATGCAATATTGCATCGGGAACGTCACACTGGTGTGTCGCCCCATCATCGGGCATTTAGCTGTGTCACACGGGTGTGACGCACTGTCATCAAAGGTTTAAGTGTAGAAAATGATTGAAAACACAGAAGCAACTGATCTTAGCCTTTCCAGGATAGGCATTTTTCAGATCACTTTTATACTGCACTTTTCCTCTTGTTGAAATTATAGGCTATTTATTACTTTAGTTGTAATAACTTATTATACTAAATGCTAATTAGTATCACTTATAGAGTCATATTTCTTAAAACAATTCTATAGATTGATAGAATACATACACATCTGATGTCCAGACCAAGCTGAACATCTTAAGATGTCCCCTGTCTCAGAAGGGTTAAGGAAGGTCTAGGAGACAGTTAGTATAGCAGGAAAGATTGCAAGACTGCCATTTTAATGCACAAAAAAAAAAAAAAAAATTAAATAAGTTGGAGGACAACAATTTTCCGTCATTGTTGTTTCAGGTTGTGTCGTCCTCATATACTGATAGAGTTAAAAGTCAACAAGTACAAAGCAAAGTGCGGTGGATCACTGGAGATGTGGGAGGAGAGTGGGTGGATGCATAAACAAGACCCATATGGATGGTTCATGTGGTATTGCAGGTGAGTCTGCCTTGGCAATTTTGAGAGAGTGGGAATGTGGGGTCCTTAGAAA
>NW_028234435.1:23288359-23290859 GCF_977035675.1 Penaeus japonicus
TTATTATTATTATTATATATTTTTTTTTTTTTTTTTTTTTTTTTGGGGGGGGGGGGCGTAAAGGCAAGCGTGTCCTTTCAATTCGTACAAGAAGGCCTACATGAGACTCGAATATCTCCATCGACGTAAGAAATCTTGAATCTTTTCGACTGAATTGCTACAGTGATGACCATAACTGTCCTTTCTGGCGCCTGGCATTGAGGCAGGTCGAGAAAAGTCGAGTGGAAGTCCAAGCGAAATGGGTCAAGCGAAAGAGGACAAGTAAGAAAAATCGTGCGAGAGAGGTTGAGTGAGAGAGGTCGAGTGAGAGAGGTCGAGTGAGCGAAGTCAAGCGAGAGAGGTCGAGCGAGAGAGGTCGAGTGAGCGAAGTCGAGTAAGAGATGTCGAGTGAGAGAGGTCGAGTGAGCGAAGTCAAGCGAGAGAGGTCGAGCGGGAGAGAAGTGAGCGAAGTCGAGTAAGAGATGTCGAGTGAGAGAGGTCGAGTGAGCGAAGTCAAGCGAGAGAGGTCGAGCGGGAGAGGAGTGAGCGAAGTCGAGTAAGAGATGTCGAATGAGAGAGGTCGAGTGAGCGAAGTCAAGCGAGAGAGGTCGAGTGAGAGAGGTCGAGTGAGCGAAGTCGAGTAAGAGATGTCGAGTGAGAGAGGTCGAGTGAGCGAAGTCAAGCGAGAGAGGTCGAGCGAGAGAGGTCGAGTGAGCGAAGTCAAGCGAGAGAGGTCGAGCGAGAGAGGTCGAGTGAGCGAAGTCAAGCGAGAGAGGTCGAGCGAGAGAGGTCGAGTGAGAGAGGTCGAGTGAGCGAAGTCAAGCGAGAGAGGTCGAGTGAGAGAGGTCGAGTGAGCGAAGTCAAGCGAGAGAGGTCGAGTGAGAGAGGTCGAGTGAGAGAGGTCGAGCGAGAGAGGTCGAGCGAGAGAGGTCGAGTGAGAGAGGTCGAGTGAGCGAAGTCAAGCGAGAGAGGTCGAGTGAGAGAGGTCGAGTGAGAGAGGTCGAGTGAGCGAAGTCAAGCGAGAGAGGTCGAGTGAGAGAGGTCGAGTGAGAGAGGTCGAGCGAGAGAGGTCGAGTGAGAAAGGTCGAATGAGAGAGGTCGAGCGAGAGAGGTCGAGTGAGCGAAGTCAAGCGAGAGAGGTCGTACCAGAGAGGTCGAGCGAGAGAGGTCGAGTGAGTGAAGTCAAGCGAGAGAGGTCGAGTGAGAGAGGTCGAGTGAGCGAAGTCAAGCGAGAGAGGTCGAGCGGGAGAGGTCGAGTGAGAGAGGTCGAGTGAGCGAAGTCAAGCGAGAGAGGTCGAGTGAGAGAGGTCGAGTGAGCGAAGTCAAGCGAGAGAGGTCGAGCGGGAGAGGTCGAGTGAGAGAGGTCGAGTGAGCGAAGTCGAGTAAGAGATGTCGAGTGAGAGAGGTCGAGTGAGCGAAGTCAAGCGAGAGAGGTCGAGTGAGAGAGGTCGAGTGAGCGAAGTCAAGCGAGAGAGGTCGAGTGAGAGAGGTCGAGTGAGCGAAGTCAAGCGAGAGAGGTCGAGTGAGAGGGATCGAGTGAGAGAGGTCGAATGAGCGAAGTCGAGCGAGAGAGTTCGAGTGAGAGGTCGAGTGAGAGAGGTCGAGTGAGCGAAGTCAAGCGAGAGAGGTCGAGTGAGAGGGGGTCGAGTGAGCGAAGTCAAGCGAGAGAGGTCGAATGAGCGAAGTCAAGCGAGAGAGTTCGAGTGAGAGGGGTCGAGTGAGAGAGGTCGAATGAGCGAAGTCGAGCGAGAGAGTTCGAGTGAGAGAGGTCGAGTGAGAGAGGTCGAATGAGCGAAGTCAAGCGAGAGAGGTCGAGTGAGAGGGGGTCGATTGAGCGAAGTCAAGCGAGAGGTCGAGTGAGAGAGGTCGAATGAGCGAAGTCAAGCGAGAGAGGTCGAGTGAGAGAGGTTGAATGAGCGAAGTCAAGCGAGAGAGGTCGAGCGGGAGAGGTCGAGTGAGAGAGGTCGAGTGAGTGAAGTCGAGTTAGAGATTTCGAGTGAGCGAAGTCAAGCGAGAGAGGTCGAGTGAGAGAGGTCGAGTGAGCGAAGTCAAGCGAGAGAGGTCGAGTGAGAGGGGTCGAGTGAGAGAGGTCGAATGAGCGAAGTCGAGCGAGAGAGGTCGAGTGAGAGAGGTCGAGTGAGCGAAGTCAAGCGAGAGAGTTCGAGTGAGAGGGGTCGAGTGAGAGAGGTCGAGTGAGCGAAGTCGAGCGAGAGAGGTCGAGTGAGAGAGGTCGAGCGAGAGAGGTCGAGTGAGCGAAGTCGAGCGAGAGAGGTCGAGTGAGCGAAGTCGAGCGAGAGAGGTCGAGTGAGCGAAGTCGAGCGAGAGAGGTCGAGTGAGAGAGGTCGAGTGAGAGAGGTCGAGTGAGCGAAGTCAAGCGAGAGAGGTCGAGTGAGAGAGGTCGAGCGAGCGAAGTCAAGCGAGAGAGGTCGAATGAGCGAAGTAAAGCGAGAGAGGTCGAATGAGAGAGGTCGAATGAGCGAAGTCAAGCGAGAGAGTTCGAGTGAGAGGGGTCGAGTGAGAG
>NW_028234435.1:23300122-23302622 GCF_977035675.1 Penaeus japonicus
AAGGGAAGAAGAAGAAGAAGACGAGAAGAAAGAAGAAGCCGAAGCAGGCGAAGTGAGAAAGGAGAAGGAGAAGGAAGCGAAGGAAAAGAAGGAGGAGGAGGAGGAGGAGGAGTGGCGGCTCGAGGGGGCTGTCCAAGGTCTACGAGACGAGGCAGGAAGAGAAAAAAAAATAAGAATGTAAAAAAAAAGAAGAAGAATGTAGGCGGGGATGGAGGAGGGGGAGGGGGAAGGGGAAGGGAAGGGGAAGGGGAAGGGGAAGGGAAGGGGAAGGGAAAAGGGGGGAAAAAGGGGAAAAGAAAGGAACAGAAAAGAAGAGGAAAAGGGGGAAGGGGGAAAGAGGGGGAAGGGAACGGAGAAGGGGAAAAGGAAGGAGAAGGGGGGAGGGGAGGAGAAGGGGATGAAAAGGGGAAAAGGAGGAAGGGGAAGAAGGGAAAAGAAGGGGAAGGAAAGGGAAAGGGAAGGGAAGGGGGAGGAAGGGGGAAGGGGGGGAAAGGAAAGGAAGGGGAAGGGCGAGGATGAGGGAGGAAGAAGGGGAAGGGGAAGGGGAAGGGGAAGGGGAAAGAGAAGGGAAGGGAAGGGAAGGGGAAAGGGAAGGGAAGGGGAAGGGGAAGGGAAGGGGAAGAGGAAGGGGAAGGGGAAGGGGAAGGGGAAGGGAAGGGTAAGGGAAGGGGAAGGGGAAGGGGAAGGGAAGGGGAAGGGGAAGGGGAAGGGGAAGGGGAAGGGAAGGGAAGGGAAGGGAAGGAGAGGGAGGTGGGAAGGGGAAAGGAGTAGGGGAGGGGCGGAGAAGTGGAGAAAGGAAGGAGCGAGGGGAGTTGGAGAGGAGGGAGTGAGCAAGGAGAAGAGATGTGCAAGGGGGGAGAGAGAGGGAGCAAGAGGTGGGGAGTGAGGAGAGGGAAGGAGGGGGGAGAAGGAGAGAGAGATGGGGGAGGATGAGAGATGAGGGGGGAGAAGGTGAGAAGGAGTAGTAGGGGAGGGGGGCGAGGGAAGAGGAGATGAGCAATGGGACGAAGAAGGAAATGGAGAGGGGGAAGGGAGAGGAGAAGAAGAAGGAAATGGAGAAGGAGAAGAAAGGAAGGAAGGAATTGAAGGAGTTTTAGGAGTAGGAGAGGGATAGGAGAAGGAGTAGTGTGAGGTAAGATGGATGTGCATGTGAAGGCAGAGAGAGAGAGAGAGAGAGAGAGAGAGAGAGAGAGAGAGAGAGAGAGAGAGAGAGAGAGAGAGAGAGAGAGAGAGAGAGAGAGAGAGAGAGAGAGAGAGAGAGATTAGGAGAAGAGAACAAAAAACACGTACCTTTAAGGACATCGGAATCTTCGTTTTATTATTATTTTTTTGTAGTGACTGTAAACTGTTCTTGATCAGATGTTATTATCCTTAAAGAATATTTTCTGCTTTGTCTTCTTCTTTTTCTTTACGGTGCTATTTTTATCCTCTCCTCCCCTCCCCACGGCCCTCAAGCAGTCCTGCCGGAAAGGCTGGCGCCAGGACGGCGCCCGGCCCGGTCCCGCCAATCTTCCTACCGTTTATCCTTCTGCTTCTGGGTGGGGGTGGGGCGTGTTCTGCTTCGGCGGCGCAGCCGCAGTGCTCTCCTCCCCTCCTCCTCTCCTCTCCGAACCTCTCCTACTCCCCTTATCTCCCCTCCCTTTCCCCTCTCCCCCCTCCTCCTCCTCCTCCCCCTTCTCCTCCCCCTTCGCCTCCCCCTTCCCCTACCCCTCCCCCTCCTCCCCCTCCTGCTCCTCCTCCTCCTCCTCCTCCTCCTCTTCACCTCCTCTTCACCTCCTCATCACCCCTAATGCCCTCCCTCCTTCCCCCTCCCCTTCCGTCCCTCCCTCTCCTTCCGTCCGTCCCTCCATACCCCCTCCCCTACCCCCCCTACCCACCCGCAGCCATATAAACAAAACGGGCAACCGAGAAACAAGACAAATCCCCCCCAAAGGGAACAATCGAAATCTTTTTCTCGAAAAAGTTCCTCGGAGGACGTAGACGTTGGACTTGAGAGAAAGCTTGTCCATTGTCATGTCATCTCTTGTCGTTCTTTTGGGTTTTTTTATTTTTTAATTTTTTTTATAATGGTATATAAGAACATTATTATTTTCAGATTTTTATAAAAGTGTTTGTGGATTTTTTTTTTTGAGATATGTGTAGTATTTTCTGAAGTGTGAGACTGTTATTGTTATCATCATCACCACCACCATCATCATCATCATCATCATCATCATCATCATCATCATCATCATCATCATCATCATCATCATCATCACATAATCATCTTCATCAAAAATATTATTGTTATTAGTATTAGTGTTGTTATTTCTATCATCATGACTGTTGCTATTGTTGCTACCACCACCACCACCACAACCCTCACCACCATCATCATCACACTCACCTTTTGTTGATATTACAATTATTTCATATTCAATAGATTTATAAGTAAGAGATACATATTGCAACATATTTTCAACTTCATCGTGGAAGTCATTTTAAAAGTTTTATTAATGGC
>NW_028234435.1:23317622-23320122 GCF_977035675.1 Penaeus japonicus
TCTATTCCTATCGCTCCCCTTTCCAAAATGATTTACAAAGTCCTTTCAACTGGTCTTTGTATACGTGTGAATTTATTATACGGACCCTATCTGAATTTTCGATGTCATTTTTGTTCTGTTCTTTGCTCCACAACGTCTATGCTGATTCATTTATGGACACAACTAAGTTAAAAAACAAAAAACAAACAAAAAAAAACATAGAGGTATTGTTTAGTCTTTTATGTAATATGAAAACAAAACAAAACAAAAAAACATAGAGGTATTGTTTAGTCTTTTATGTAATATGATTTAATATTCGTGGATTTCGTATGCCGAAGGGAAAGGTGTGATGCGCTGGCGAATGATGCACTGATGATGATGATGGTAGTGATGATGATGATGATAATGGTGAGAATAATGATGATGATTATATCTGTCATTGCGGTGATGATGGTGATGGTGAGAATAATGATGATGATTATATCTCCAACTGTGGTGATGATGGTGAGAATAATGATGATGATTATATCTCCAACTGTGGTGATGGTGGTTATGGTGAGAATAATGATGATGATTATATCTCAAACTGTAGTGATGGTGGTGGTTATGGTGAGGATAGAGGATGATGAGAATGGTGATAATGATTATAGACGATGGCAAAACCCAGATCAACGCCATCTGTCGCAGAAACACGTAACTAAAATACGCGCCAAATTATCTCATTCTTTTATCTTTCGTCTTTGGTGTAACTTCAAAGGCTTATCTTTTGGCGCCTTCTATAATTAAGGTCAGGATATTAGTTACGTGGATTTTTTTTTTTTCAGCAACTTTTTCTTTCACTTTTTTAGCGATTTTTCTGAAGGGAGTCGGCATATGCATCTATTTGGCTATTTTTGAAAGATTTTTGTAATTCTTTAACTGGAAGGAAGGAGTTGGCAGCTTTTGACCAGGATGGAGGAGAGGGTGTCCAAAAACGAATTGGAGGAAATCCCTTCCATCTATTTATTATCCATTATTTCCCTCTTCACTTCATTTTATCTTGACGAGGTTAAAGTTAGAGTTTTGTGCTGTGGTTGCCAATAGCCAAAGGAAAGTTTATAGGAATAGTTAGACCACTGATTAGCCATATTGATTTTAGGTTAGCCTCTTGAGTGCGGAGCGTCCTTGGTAAAATTATTACATTAAAAGAAGACACAAAAAAGTAAAATAATATGAATAAACATGAAGGGTATATAAAAAATACATTAATAAAAATCTTCAAAGGCGCAGCCCCTTTGAAGATTTTTATTAATGGATTTGATTATATATACGTTGGACGTTGCAGTTGGAAATGGTAAAGTTATACATAATTCTGACTAACTGCAAGACATAAATACAACTCGTGTAGGTTATATATTCTCTTTGAAGAATGAGACATCTTTTCGTACTTTGTAGTGATTTGATTCGAGAATTCAAAGAGAAGTAAATCTTCTAATGGTAGTATTTATGGAGAAAATGCTATTCTTTCTTTCAGAACGTTTCAGAATCTCGTTAAGCGTGGAAAAAGTATTTACATCCACACACACACACACACACATGCACACAACTCGGCTCCCATTACCTCACATTAGACATCAAAGCGACTGGAAAGGACGCAAAAGAATAACTGAAATATTACAAGTTAAAATCTTCAGAATATTTTCAAAATCATACAATACATAAAGGGGACAAAGGAAATAATTACATTTGAGTTATAACGTATTCACTGAAAGATAAAATCGATAGAAATTTTTAAGCCCTAGAACGTGACCTTTGAACAAAAGCATATATTTTTTTTTGTTATGTATACTTCGTTCGATATATGGGATCTCATTCCATGATGATTAAATGATTCGTGACATTTTGTTGAATGGTCGTAAAAAAACAAATGTCTTTACGGTTACGTGAATCGGATATAACCTTGAGGCTAGACTATATTTTCGTGCTGGACCCTTTGTTTCATGTTTGTTTCGTGCACTGTCTTACTCTATAAACTACTAGCATCAAATGCATACTATATCCTGTGTTAAATAATGAAGCAGCTATTACATAGTCATTCAAGAGTGTGGAATTATCTTCTCGTTTTGCTTTTAGCCCTAATAGAAGAAATCACATGGGAAGGGGAATTTTTTCACTGGGATCTCCGGCGTGACCAAAGATTACCTAAACAAATGCACAAAAAATAAGAAATTCCCCTTAGGCGCACCTCTTACGAACCGTCCAGATCCATAAGTGAATTTGTTAAAAAAAAAAAAAAAAAAAAAAAAGTAAAGATGGATTTACATTTCGGATCATATATATGTGGATTCATATTGTTGGGAAGGTCCATTGAATCACATATCATGAAGGTGGGTTTACTCTGGTAAGAAGGTCTCCACAGACCATATTGACAAGGCAGATTCTCCTCCGGCAGGTGGATGCATTAGAGCATATTGGGAAAGTAGAGTCACCTGTGATAGGTAGGCTAATTGGATTCTATTGAGTTGATTCACTGGGTCATATT
>NW_028234435.1:23330122-23342622 GCF_977035675.1 Penaeus japonicus
TATATATATATAAAAATATAAATAAAAACAAACACACACACATACATATATTAAAAATAAAAATATATATATATATATATATATATATATATATATATATATATAACAGAATGGAATTAAATGAAGATCACTTTGTAAGGGCGCTTTGATGGGGGTACACAAGGCTGCGTCCAAGACTGAATCGTAAAATGAAAGTCAGTAATGGAATTTCTAATGCTATTTATGTATGTTAATTTATCATGGTAATATGCTGACCACAAAAATAGCTTATGTACCGCCTATTTCGCGGGGAAAATCTGTGAATATTGAATTTACATTCCACGAGTAGTTGTAAGAAATTCAAAGATTTTTTGTAGCTTCCTTTTTTTTTTTTTTTTTTTTTTTACTTATTGAAGAATACTTTGCTGTCTAGCGCTCCAACAATGCATATTTTTAATATAATTTGCAAGGTAAAAGGTACAATTAATAATAATAATAATATATATATATATATATATATATATATATATATATATAGTATATATATATATATATTATATATATATATATATATATATATATATATATATATATATATTATATAATATATATATATATACAAATTATATTCAAGCGGACTTGGTTATAATCCTGGTTACTATAACACCGAGTGCCTGCTTACCTAAATGATTCAATAATTTACCACCTGCATTGTCCTATATTTGTATTTTCATAGCACGCGTTTCATTACTGTACTTGCCTAATCATTTTTAGTACTAACTGGATTATTGGATGACTGGGTGACTGGATATTCCCGAATATTTTTCGATCTGGAGGTTGGAAGATTCCGAAGTGAAATAAAATCTACGAATCTTTAAGTTATTTTCTTTCTTCTGGTGGATTTTATGGAGATGTCATTTGGGTAAGTAGCCTATATGTATTTTGCTTCGAGGGAATAATGAATGATTCGTGGAACAGGAGAAGAGGGGTGGGTGGGGGGAGGGGGAGGGGGAAAGGGTGCAATTAAAGAAACGGGTGCCTCAGAAAGGGCCACGTGAGTTTAGGGTACCGGCATTAAATAATAAGGTTGGGAATTATTAGTGTGACATTATTTACGACTAACACTGAACAGATATGGACAAGTTATGATACCTTTGATAATGTGGCCACGTTATGTAAATGATATTACATCGGAAATCTAGAATACAATACATCAGCTTAGATATATCTTAAATTTGTTTGTTTTTTTGGAGAGCGAGCAAGCTTAATCATACGATTTATTCCCCTAGACTTTTGTCGGAAAGATATGTCTAGTTGGCGATATGCAATATATCTCTATATTTTTGTCTCTATTTTTCTTTAAATTATTTTGGATTGATTCTATTTATTTTCATGTAACAATCTCGCATATAAAAAAGTTCATATTTCCTTTATGATACTATTCTATGATTGATTTCTGATTAGGTTTATATGTTCTGCAGATTGAAGTAGTGCAAATATGTTTCCTGTTTCAAAAGGAATTAAAGAAACTTATGTGAAGTATTTCTTAAGTTAAATATTTGTAACAAATGAGAGTAAATAATAAGGATCTTTGTATAAAGATACCGAACATTAGGTGTAATTGACTTCTGAACGATTTGTACGAGTTACCCCAGAACCCATTTTCTTTAATGGAAACGGGAGAAAACGGGATACCGGCACTCCCCGGGGGCATATTATATTTAGATCCCAGACAGATTCTTATTTCATCAACGAATGCACACTATAATCATCTCAGCACTTTCTTACCCGAACCTCCTCCGAATATCTGGTTAAGAGAGAACCTGACGTTTAAATCGAGTGACTTCCTGAGCCGAGAGCCGTCTCACCTGTTCCCAAGTCTGTCTCAGGGATACATGGCCACTCGCCTCACCTTGGCGACTGCTGCCATCTACCATCAGTCGGGAACATGTCTGCGCAAGTGAAAGTGTAGTGCCCTCGTCTCTCTATGGGATTTACTGGATCGCACCTAACGATTGACTACAACTCGCAGGGAACCTTCAGGAAAGGTGAGTACTTGAAAGCATGCTCGTTCGGGGGACTCGTATTTGATGCGAAAGAAACAGGTACCTGGAAGACTTTGCGGTTTCCCACGGGCGTGTTGTGAGCGGGGTAGGAAAAGTGGGCACGTCGGGCACCAAGGTTATGTTTTGGGCATGCGAGCCTTCGGGTCCTTAGCACCCAGGTAGGTGGTGCCTCGGGTGTCTGTACAGGATGCTTAGGAGAGAAGATGGGAGAGGGAGAGGGAGAGAGGTGATGGGTGAGAGAGAGAGGGAGAGAGGTGATGGATGAGAGAGAGAGGGAGAGGGAGAGAGGTGATGGGTGAGAGAGAGAGGGAGAGGGAGAGAGGTGATGGGTGAGAGAGAGAGGGAGAGGGAGAGAGGTGATGGGTGAGGGAGAGAGGGAGAGGGAGAGAGGTGATGGGTGAGAGAGAGAGGGAGAGGGAGAGAGAGAGAGGGAGAGAGAGAGAGAGAGAGAGAGAGAGAGAGAGAGAGAGAGAGAGAGAGGTGAGAGAGGAGAGAGGAAGGAGGGAGAGGGAGAGAGAGAGAGAGGGGGAGGAGAGAGAGAGAGAGAGAGAGGAGAGAGAGAGAGGGAGAGGGGAGAGAGAGAGAGAGAGGGGAGAGAGAGAGAGAGAGAGAGAGAGAGAGAGAGAGAGGGAGAGAGGAAGGAGAGAGAGAGAGAGAGAAGGAGAGGGGAGAGAGAGAGGAGAGAGAGAGAGAGAGGAAGGGGGAGAGGAGAGAGAGGAGTGAGAGGAGTGAGAGGAGAGAGAGAGAGAGAGAGAGAGAGAGAGAGAGAGAGGGAGAGAGAAAGAGAGAGAGAGAGAGAAGGGGGAGAGAGAGAGAGAGAGAGAGAGAAAGAGGGAGATAAAGAGAGAGAGAGAGACATATATTAATGACATATAATGACATATATTAATTCAGATAAAAGTAATATACGCATCACACACTACCTTCACGCGATGAATTATCACCACGTGACAACCGAAAAAAAAAAAAAAAAAAAAAAAAAAAAAAAAAAAAAATATATATATATATAGATATATATATATAAGTTACGTCAGAAATGTCACGACATTAATAAGGCGAAAATTCCTCACTTGTTCCTCTCTCTGCCTCACGCACCGCAGGAAAGCAACATTTTATTTCATTCCAACATCATCTCGCCTGCTTTCCCATTCACATTTTACTCTTTCGTGTGTTTCTCGATTATGCTTTCGTGCTTTCGTAATCTTTCTTGATTGGTGTTATTGGTGTTTCGTATTCGTTCTTGTCGCCAGCTGAGTGTCAGAGGGAGTGAGGGAGAGGGGGAGGGAGAGGGGGAGGGAGAGAGGGAAGGGAGAGGGAGAGGGAGACGGAGAGGGGGAAGGGAGAGGGGGAGGGAGAGGGGGAAGGGAGACGGAGAGGGGAAGGGAGAGGGAGAGGGGGAAGGGAGACGGAGAGGGGAAGGGAGAGGGGGAGGGAGAGGGAGAGGGAGAGGGGGAGGGAGAGGGAGACGGAGAGGGAGAGGGGGAGGGGGAGGGAGACGGAGAGGGAGAGGGAGAGTAAAGAGGGGGGCGGGAGAGGGAGCCGGAGAGAAGTTGTGGAGGGCGAGGGACGAGGGGGAAGGGGGAGGGAGAGGGAGGAGGGGGAGGGAGAGGGGGAGGGGGAGGGGGAGGTAGGGGGTGAGGGGGAGGGGGAGGGAGAGGGAGAGGGGGAAGGGGGAGGGAGAGGGGGAAGGGAGAGGGAGACGGAGAGGGGGAGGGGGAGGGAGAGGGGAAGGGGGAAGGAGAGGGAGAGGGGGAGGGAGAGGGGGAAGGAGAGGGAGAGGGGAAGAGGGAAGGAGAGGGAGAGGGGGAGCGGGAGGGAGAGGGAGTGGGAGAGGGGGTGGGAGAAGGGGAGGGGGAGGGGGAGGGGGGTGGGAGAGGGGGTGGGAGAGGGGGAGGGAGAGGAAGAGAGAGAGAGAAAGAAAGAAAGAGAGAGAGAGAGAGAGAGAGAGAAAGAAAGAAAGAGAGAGAGAGAGAGAGAGAGAAAGAATGAAAGAAAAAAAGAAAGAGAGAGAGAAAGAATGAAAGAAAAAAGAAAGAGAGAGAGAAAGAATGAAAGAAAAAAAGAAAGAGAAAGAATGAAAGAAAAAAAGAAAGAGAGAGAGAAAGAATGAAAGAAAAAAAGAAAGAGAGCGAGGGGGTAGACGGAGACGGAGAGAGAGAGAGAGAGGGGGGGGGGAAGGAGGGAGAGGGAGAGAGAGAGACAGACACAGAAACAGAGACAGACAGAAATAAAGCTAAAACCCTATATCCCATCACATGAACAACACAAAATAGGCCAAAGTTCATTCCGTAAGTGGCACAGCGTTTCAAACTAAACCGAGCGACTTCAAGGAAAGAGACACATTATTAAACTATTTTCCCCGCTACTTCACTTTAATCAAAATATTTCAATCATGTTGTTTTCACCACACCTCGAACGAAGTTTAAGAGTATGAGAAAAGTAAAGATATTAGTAAAGTTTGATTGCACTTTATGTAAAAGATTATATATAAGTTAAGCGATGAGGTAGTCATCTATTACTAATGACATTCTCTGCATTGTATTGTATTTTAGTTTAATATTGTTTACGTATATACTTGGCATCTCTTCATACCATACGGGCACTGGATTTTGCCTCTTACAAATAGCTAGTACTTTCAAAGTAAGTAGAACAGCAGGTTTACTTTATACTATATACCATATTAAAAAAAAAAATCCTTTAAGAGATTCGTAAACAAATGCATAACGATCAACACGACATACAAGTACGTCATTATAGATCGGAAAGGTATATAACAAAAAAATCAAAACTATAACGAAATGAGGACATTAGAACACGTAGATGAACACCACACTCGCGGTTACGCCCGTGATAACAAAAGCATTAAGAACTGCAATTATCTTTCTGTTCCTGGTTTATGTGGTTGTGTCAGGTCCGTTGTGGTTGCTGTGGTCACGTGACTTTTAAGGCCTTGCTCGGTCCGGAAAGACAGGTAGGAAGAAATTGTGTTTCTGGTCTGTGTATGGTGAAAGGCCATTTGGGTTTATGTGGGCGAGGGGGAGGGAAGGAGAATGGGCGAGGGAGAGAGAGGGAGGGAAGGAGAATGGGTGAGGGAGAGAGAGGGAGGGAAGGAGAATGGGTGAGGGAGAGAGAGGGAGGGAAGGAGAATAGGTGAGGGAGAGAGAGGGAGGGAGAAGGCGTGAGGGAGAGTCGGGGGAGGGGGAGGGGGAGGGGAGAGGTGAGTGGGTGAGAGAGAAACGGGAGAAGGGGAGGGGAGGGGAGTTAGGGAGAAGGGAGGGGGGGGAAATGGGTGGAGGAGAGACGGAGGAAAAATGGGTGAGGGAGAGAGGGAGGAAGAAAGGGAGGGAAGAATAGTGGAAGAGGGAGACAGAAAGGGCAGGTGAGTGGGAGGGTGAAAGAGAGAGGTGGAAGAGGAATGGTGTCGCAGAGGTGAGAGGCAGGGAGGGATGGAGGGAAGGGGAGGGTGACAGGGGAAGAGGAAGGAGATGGAGAAATGGGGAGGGAAAGGAGGAGGCAGGGAGAGAGGGAAAAGAGTGACGGAGAGAGGAAGGGAGAGGTAGGCCTATATAAAGGAGGAGATTCTGGCGACAGACGTAACAAGACGTAAAGACAGACACAGCGAGGATAGCGAACAAACGCAATTATCTCGAACATGAAGGAAAGAAAATGCTGATTTGTTGCTATTGTTTTGCACACTGAGGAACACTCATCCTCTGGAGCATCTGCTGAGACAGATACTCTCTCTCTCTCTCTCTCTCTTTCATCCTTCTCTCCCTCCCTCCCTCCCTATCTCTCTCTCTCTCTCTCTCTCCACCATTCCACCCATTCATGTATCCCTCCCTCCCTCCCCCCTCGCACCCTCCTCCATCTATCGTCCCCCTCCCTCCCTCCCCCACCCATCCGTCTAATCCTCCCTCCTCACTCCCCGTCACTCCCTCCCTCTATCTATCTCCCACCCTCCTCCCCTCCCTACCCCCTCCCCCCTACCATCACCCATTACCCATCCCCCAAACCGGCCAAGAAATGATAAGAAAACAAGCAAACAAACACACAAGGCACAAGCCCAGCCGTTCAGCAGATTCTCTGAACACGGTGAACAGAACACTGAATTTGAATCCGTCCCACCCTCTATTTATGCGAGCGCTATAACACACCCTTCTACACACACACACGTGTTCATCATGCAGTGAATCATGTGATGGCAAGATGTGCAATGTAGTTGGCAATGCTGAGTAATCGCGGCTTCCGAACCTGCCATGTTCCAGTGAGTTTGTTGTGGTTCGTGTGGGGAGGTTAAAGTTCGTGTGTTAAGTGTGTTGCGTGGTGTGTGCTATGGGTTGTGTGTGTGTTAGTTTTGTTTTATTTTTAGTTCTCTCTCTCTCTCTTTCTTTTTTCTTTCTTTCTTTCTTTCTCTCTCTCTCTCTCTCTCTCTCTCCTCTCTCTCTCTCTCTCTCTTTTTTCTTTTTTTTTCTTTCTTTCTTTCTTTCTCTCTCTCTCTCTTTATTTAATATTCTTTTTTATATATTTCTTTCTATTTTCTTCTCTCTCCTTATCTCTCTATCTTCTATATCTATCTCTCTCTCTCTTATTATTATTTACACACATACACACACATATATTATATATATATATATATATATATATTATATATATATATATATATTCTATATATATATATATATTATATATATATATAATATATATATATATATATATATATATATATATATATGTGTGTGTGTGTGTGTGTGATATATGTGTATGTGTGTACATATATATATATTATATCTATATATATATATATATATATATATATATATATATATATATATATATATATATAACATTATGGAAGTTGTATCCCGGCCATACATTCTAACAGATGGGGTTATGTTGCATGCACCTGCACATTCTTGGCTGACATTATGACAAGCACTTCAGCCCAGCTTTCGACTTACTTATCTTATTACAGAATTTGCCATCGTATACGCTCTTTGCTCTCCATATTATATTCATCATTTCTGTCTGGGTTGTTTCTCGGGTCGAGAGCCTTGGTGGAGGATTTTCTAAACCTTTTTTTCTCGCCTTTTTGCTTTTTCTAAAATGAATGATGATGACTATGAAAAATAATAAAGAAGAAATAGAACATGAAAAGGAAATAACAGTATAGAGTGTTGGCAATGGTCAGTGGTATGTGTGGTAACCATTCTGAAATTTTCGTCTCGCGGTACCTGGTTACTCCGGGGAAACCATTGTCATGCCGTTACTATTAATACCCAGAAGAACGCGTGGCGAAGAGAACGCCATAGTTATCTGCTTGTAAGAGTTCATTTTGCTTAACGCTTCATCGAGAATTCCTTTGCTTATAAGGGGATTCACGGGAAACTGACAGATGGGTTCCGTTTCATCAGAAGCGTTTTTAATGGTTTTGTATAGTGTTTTGAATTATTGTTTTGAGGTATTGCGATTGTTAGCCATTTTGATCAATGGTATTTTCGTGCATTAAGTGATGGTATTTAATCGCAGATCGAAATGAAAAGCTGTAAGGATTCAAATAAGGGTATCACCTTTATTCGATTAATGATAATAATGATGATAATGATAAAAGTAACAACATTATTGATGATAATGATAGTGACAATACTGATAACAATTATAAAACAATTACAAAATAATTCCACTACTATCAGGACTACTACAATTATTACTAAAGAGGATGATTATGATAATGATAATGATAACAATAATACAATAGTGATACTTACAAAAAAAACAAAAAGTAAGATACTGAAATGAATACCAAGGCGACATAAAGGTATTCGAATACCACTTTTTCCGGGTATGAAAGTGATAACACAATGGTACCGACGAGAGACAAAGTGGTACTTAGAGGGTACTTGGAGTTGTGTTGCGACGGACGTGAGTGAGCTGAGATTGCACAGAACTTGCCAAGATGTGACGTCATCATTGCACAGAACTTGCCTAGATGTGACGTCATCATTGATGTGACGTCATCATTGCACAGAACTTGCCTAGATGTGACGTCATCATTGCACAGAACTTGCCTAGATGTGACGTCATCATTGATGTGACGTCATCATTGCACAGAACTTGCCTAGATGTGACGTCATCATTGCACAGAACTTGCCAAGATGTGACGTCATCATTGATGTGACGTCACCATTGCAAAGTCTCCAGGGATTGCCATAGAGTTGTAAACGCGTGTGATGATCAGGGATGTGTACAGTGAGATGGTGATGGTGAGGAGGGTGGTGGTGATGGTGAAGATAGTGATGAGGGACGATTATGGTGAGGATGAGAACGGTGAGGGGTGAGGAGGAGGAGGAGGAGGATAGTGATGATGGTGAAGGAGATGGTGATTAAGGTGATGATGGTGACGTGGGGGATAATGATAAAGATGATGAGGATTACAAGGGGTTGGAAATGCAGAGAATAGTGATGGTGATGATGAGGGAGAGAGGATGATGAGAATAATGAGGATGATGTGATGAGGGAGAAGGGATGATGAGGATAATAATGAGGATGATGTGATGAGGGAGAGGGGATGATGTGATGAGGGATATGTAATAATGATAATAGTGAAGGGTTGATGATGGTGAGGGAGATGAAGAAGGGAAAGATGCTTCGGTCAGCATTGTGAGTATATGTCTTGCTCGGAAGGAGGAAGAGGAAGAGGTGGAAAAGGAGGAGGAAGATGAGGCATAATGATAGTAAGAATGAGAATAAGAATTAGAAGTAGGAGAAGAAGAAGAGGATGATGATGTTGAAAAAAAAGAAGAAAGAAGTATGATAAGAAGATGAAGAAGAAGGCGAATAAAGATGAAGAAAAAAAAAAATAAATAAGAAGACGAAGAAGAAGATGAAGACGACACTGATAAGAGAAGAAAGAATGAGCGAAAGAAAAAAAAAAGAAAAAAGAATAAGGCGAAGTTGAGGATGAATACAAGAAGAAAGAACACGACTGAAACAACAACATCCTTGGAAAAGAGAAGAGAAGAAAAGAAAAGAAAAGAAAAAGAAAGAAAGAAAAAAAACAATGGTCATATTTTCTTTTGTTGTTGCCAAATATATGTTTTCAACATGAATGCAATTTGATACTCATTTTTATATGTTTGTTTATGATATTCCATAATTTCTCGCTGATTTATTTTGTCTTTTGTAATCTTCTTTTACTTTTTGGCCTTCCGTAATCCTCTTCGGAAATAAATTTACGAAAGAGAAATATATATTCGGAAGAAATATTTAGATTATTTGCATATGTTGATGGATGAGAAAAAGTTTTACGAACCACCCATTCAGATATGCGTGTTAGGTAGTGATTCTGTGTACGTATATGTGTACCAGAACATGTGCGTGTTCGAACACCCGTGTATGTTTTGCATATGTACGTGCAGTACGTACCCACCTTCCTATACCAGAGAGCTCCACGTGCCGGCTCGTGTCAGTACGTGACAAGCTCCGGCAGCAGCAGCGGTCACCACAGCACATACTTTCACTACACGAGATGTGGCACCGAGCTTGACACAGTGCCAAAGCGGTGCCAGACGATGGTACCGGCGACATGGCGGAAGAGGGAGAGGGAAGGGGGGGTCTGAATGGGGAGAGGGAGGGGCAGAGGGAAGGAGGGGGATGGAGGGGTAGAGGGAGAGGGAGGGAGTGAGGGGAGAGGGAGGGAAAGGAGAGGGAGAGGGAGGGAGTGAGTGAGGGGGGATGGAAGGGTAGAGGGAGGGATTGAGGAGGAATGGAGGGGAGGGTGAGAGGAGATAGGGAGGAAGATAGAGGGGAAGGGGAGAGGGAGACGGAGAAAGAGATCAAGAGGAAGAGAATAGGGAGGAGAGAGAGACTGAAACAGAGAAGGGAGGAAGAAGGGAGAGGGCGAGGGAGAGGAAAATGAAGAATAAAAACGAAAAAAAAACAAAGAGAGAGAGAGAGAGAGAGAGAGAGAGAGAGAGAGAAAGAAAGGAAGAAAGAGAGAGACAGAGATGAAAAGGGAGACAGAGAGGGAAGAGCCAGAGGAAAAAGGGACAAAAAGAAGAAGGAGAGAGGAGGGGGGGGGTAGCATCAGCAGAGGGAGGGGGGGAAGATAGCACGGTTGGCACTCGGCGCCGGAGCGGAACAGGCACTGAATCACCAGTGCCGAGACATAACACCCAGTGACGGAAGTTGTAACTGAAACAACGAATAAAAATGAAAGACTGAAATGAAGAGGATATGATGAAAAGAAAAGGGAATGTAATGATGATAATGGTATATGTACGGATGAAAATGATGTGTGCGAAATGATGATATATGCGAACAAATCAGGAACAGTGATAAGGAGGAAGGACAACAAATAAGAACGTGATAATGACGAGGAAAGGAGAAGTACAAGGAAACAAAAAACAAAACAAAACAAAAAAGTCAACGATGATAATGACAATAATAATGATATCAATAATAGTAACAGAAAAGATAATAATAGAAAAGAAATGATAGGAGAGGAGAGACTGTACAGAGAAGGGAGGAAGAAGGATAGGGCGTGGGAGAGGAAATGAGAATAAAACCCGCAAAAAAACAACGAGAGAGAGAGAGAGAGAGAGAAAGAAAGGAAGAAAGAGAGAGACAGAGATGAAAAGGGAGACAGAGAGGGAAGAGCCAGAGGAAAAGGGGACAAAAAGAAGAAGGAGAGAGGAGGGGGGGGTGTAGCATCAGCAGAGGGAGGGGGGGAAGATAGCACGGTTGGCACTCGGCGCCGGAAGGGAAACAGGCATGAATAAAGGTGGAGACATAAACAAGGACGGAAGTGTACTGTAACACCGCCTCCCATGAACGACAGAAAAATAAAGAGGATATGATGAAAAGGAAAGGGAATGTAATGATGATAATGGTATATATACGGATGGAAATGATGTGTGCGAAATGATGATATATGCGAACAAATCAGGAACAGTGATAAGGAGGAAGGATAACAAATAAGAACGTGATAATGACGAGGAAAGGAGAAGTACAAGGAAACAAAAAAACAAAACAAAACAAAAAAGTCAACGATGATAATGACAATAATAATGATATCAATAATAGTAACAATGATAATAATAGAAATGATAACTATAACAATCATAATAATTATATTTAGATTATAAGTAATACTAGAAACAATAAAGGTAACAATAAACAACGCAATAAACAATAAGGAAATAGGCCTAAGAAACAATAACATCAATAACAATAAATAAATCAGCAAAAGAAACGATAATAACAATAATACTGACTAACGATAATAATGATAACAATTGTAATAGTTGTAATGATGATAATGATATTTACTTTTAAAATCAGAGTCGAATTTTAGAAAAGTATACATTGATATGGCAATGATAATAACTGTGATGATAACATTAATAACATCGATGATAATCATGTTAATAAAAATCATAACAACAACAACAGAAATAAGAAGAAGGATAGTGATAACAGTGAGAAAAAAACGATGATAAAACGTGTGAGTCTTCCAGCAGGAGGATGAGATCACGTGACCTCTCTTTTCGTGGTCTGCGTGACCTTGGATGACGTCAGGTCGACGCGCCACGTGCAATCCTGCAATTCTATATTTAACCGCAGCGCCACCATAAGACAATTCCCCTTTTCGTGTTTTTTGGGCGAATGGCGGGGGAGGAGTGAGACAGACGCAGATGCCTAGCCATTAAAGAGCTTAGATGAGAGAGGGAGTGGGAGATGGGAAAGGGAGAGGGAGAGAGAAAGAGAGAGGGAGTTGGAGTGGGAGAGGGAGAGAGAGAAAGAGATGACAACACATTTTTCCTTCGCCCTACTCCACATCCATCTCCCCCCTTTCTCTCTCTCTCTCTCTTTCTCTCCCACAAAAAAATAAATCAATTTTCCATCCATTAAGATTCAAGGGCAGCAGTAGAGGAAGAGGATTTCCTCGCATGTACGTGTTTTTCCCCTCTCTCTGTATCTGTCTCTCGTATGGTTTTGGATGGCAGCCACGTAGCGTCGGCGATGCTGTAGGGTCTCTCTCTCTCTCTCTCTCTCTCTCTCTCTCTCTCTCTCTCTCTCTCTCTCTCTCTCTCTCTCTCTCTCTCTCTCTCTCTCTCTCTCTCTCTCTCTCCCCCTCTCTCTCTTTCTCTCTCTCTCTCTCCCTCTCTCTATCTCTATCTCCCCCTCTCTCTCTCTCTCTCTCTCTCTCTCCCTCCCTCCCTCTCTCCCTCTCATACACGTGTATATGTGTGTGTATGTGATGTATGTAAACACTATGAATTAAAATCTATCCGAGACAGATTACATAAGAGCTACAATCTCCATCTCCTTCCTACAAACATATCCCCTCTCTCTCTCTTTAAGTAATTTCAATAAGACCATCTCTCTCTCTCTCTCCCTCTCTCTCAATCTCCCCCCTCTTGCTTCATAGGCCCCCCCCCCTTTCCCCCTCTCTCT
>NW_028234435.1:23347622-23355122 GCF_977035675.1 Penaeus japonicus
AGAGACAGGCCTTCTTTACCAACCAGCCGTGGAAAACTACCCGTCAATGCGTTGGTCTCATTGAGGCAACTTTTGTGCGTCTCGACTCCTGGCTCGGTCGGTTCTGCCTTTTGGGGGCTACGGTTTCATCTCTTCTTTGTTTTGGTCTTTGGGTTTCTTTGTTTTGGTCTTTGTTTTGGTCTTTGGGTTTCTTTGTTTTGGTCTTTGAGTTTCTTTGTTTTGGTCTTTGGTGGCTTTCTTTGTTTTGGTCTTTGGGTTTCTTTGTTTTGGTCTTTGGCTTTCTTTGTTTTGGTCTTTGAGTTTCTTTGTTTTGGTCTTTGGGTTTCTTTGTTTTGGTCTTTGGGTTTTTGGCTTTCTTTGTTTTGGTCTTTGTTTTAGTCTTTGGCTTTCTTTGTTTTGGTCTTTGAGTTTCTTTGTTTTGGTCTTTGAGTTTCTCTGTTTTGGTCTTTGAGTTTCTTTGTTTTGGTCTTTGGGTTTCTCTGTTTTGGTCTGGGTTTCTTTGTTTTGGTCTTTGGCTTTCTTTGTTTTGATTGAGATGGATGATAGGAGATGGAAGATCTGATGAAGAGAAGAAGAGGAGAGGGAGGATAGGAGGGGGAGGAAAGGAGAAGGAGGACAGGAGGAAGAGCGTATGGAGAGAGGGGATAGGAGAAAGGGTGGAAGAAAATATGGAGGATAGGAAGGAGAGGGGAAAAGAAAGAGTGAGCATAGGAGGAAGAGAGAAATAAGATGCCAAAACGGAGAATAGAAAGAGAAAGGGGAAGAGAGGAGGAGGAAAAAAAATGAAAAGCAAAGGGGTATCCAAACAGCCAAGCAGTTGTAATGACTTAAGAGAACCCCGTTTTCCATTTTTTTTTTCTGTTTTTTGCCTCCTATTCCAAAAATCTAAAGGGAAAAGGATGGGGAGAGGGAAGGGGAGGGGAGGGGGGGTAGAGGGACCGTGGGTTTATCTATCGGTCCATCAGCGTGACCTGCTTAAGGAGGTGAGGCTGATCTTTGACCTTTATGCGTTGATTTATGTGTTATGATGTTGGGACGGGTGTTGTCTCATAACACCCCTCCCCCTCCCCCTCCCCCTCCCCTTCTCCCTTTTGCTTAAAAGTTCGAGTGTTTTTGCTTTTGAAATTTTGTTGACTTTGTTTATTTGTGGATTGCGTTTTTTGGTTGTTTGTTTATTTGTTTAAGTCTTTATCTTGTTATTGATGTTATTGCCATACTATTTCGTTCTTTTTGCTAGTTCTGTTTTTATTGGTATTATCAATGTTTATTGGTATTATCATCATCATCATAATAATAATAATTATTATTATTATCATTATCATCATTATTATTGTTATATATTATTATTGTTGTTATTTTTACCATTATCATCTTAATGATTGTTATCATCATTATATTTTACAAAAAAATAAAAAGAATACGAATTTATACCTCACAACGTATGTAAAACAATACCTCTTCCTTTCAAAATGTTACGCCTTTTTTCATTCATAATCTCTTAATGACGTTACCCACGTGACCTTAGAGTGCGTTACTAAGCTTTATTTGACCCCCATCTCCTCCTTTCCCTCCCCCTCCCCCCTAGCCCACCTCCCTCGTGCTTTACCCTCCCCCCTCCTCCCCCAGCCAACCGCCCCTACCCCTTCCCCCCCCCTCCTCCTCCTTACCCATTACCAGCTTGGGTTAGGAGGCCTCATGACCTCCCCTCCCCCTCCCCCTTCCCAACCCCCGAATGAATTAGCAGGCCTTACCCCCACCCCCTCTCCTACCCCTTCCCCTTCCCCTTTACCAACCTCCCGCAAACGTTACTAAGCTCCCACACCCTCCCCCTTCCCCTCCTGCCACCCCCCCTCCCACCAATCTGATTTACCAAGCTCCCTCCCCATTTCCCTCAACACCTTCCCCACTCCCCCTCCTTCCTCTTCCTCTTCCCTCCTCCTCCCTCCCCTTCCCCTCTTTCCACCCCTTCCTCTTCCTCTTCCTTCCTCCTCCCTCCCCTTCCCTCGTCTCCCCCCCACCTCCCCTTTCTCTCCTACCCCCATTCCTCCTCCTCCCCTCTCCTCCCCTTTCACTTCCTCCCCTCTCCTCCCTCCCCCATTCCTCCTCCCCCTCCTCCCTCCCCCCCCTCCCACCCTCCTACCAGATTCCTCCTCCAGATCCTCCCCCCCATTCCCTCCCCCCCCTCCTTCCCTCGCCGGCTGCGTTACATAAGGTGTAAACAAACGCAATCCCTCGGCGCGGCGTGGCGGTCGGTTACAGGTGTATCCTGAGGCTGGTGTCGCGGTCCGAGCGAGTGGCCGACCTGTTTTATATCATGCTCCTCCTATGACCTCCCTCCCTCCTTGCCCGCGTCCTCCTTCGCCTCTCCTTCTCCTCTCTTTTCTTTTTCTTCTCTCCTTATTCGTTTTTCTTTTCGTCTCTCTCTCTTTCTCTTTCTTCTTCGTTTCTCTCTTCCTTCTCTCTTTCTCCTTTGTCTTTCCTTTCTCTTCTTCGTTTTCATCTCTTGTTTCTTCTCTCCTTCGTATTCGTCTCTCTCTTCCTTCTCCTTCTTCGTTTTCATCTCTCTTTCTACTCTCATTCTTCTTCTCCGTCTTTCTTCCTTCTCTCTTTTTATTCTTCTTCGTCTCTCTTTCTCTCCTTCTTCGTCTTTCTTTCCCATCTATTTCTTCTCCTTTCTCTTCTCCGTATCTCCTTATCCTCTTCCTCTTCTTCTACGTCTCTCTTTCTCCTCTGTCTCTCTCTCTCTCTTTTTTTCTCCTATTTTTTTTCCTTTACCGCTCTTTGTCTCCTCGTCTTCATCTTTCCTCCTCTCCTTCTTACCTATTCTCCCCCGCTTCTTTCTCTCCTTCGTCTCTGTTTCTTTTCTTCATCTCTCTTCCCCACTCCTTCATCTCTCATCTGTTCGCTATTCCTCCCCTTTGTGTCTTGCTCATTTCGCCCCTTTTTTGTTATTTTTTTTTATTCATGTTCTCCGTCTCGTTTCCTGCTCGTCTTGCATCTCCTACTGACGAATTATTTTCCTCTTTTGAGTATATTTTTTATTCTAATTCTTATATTTCAACTCCATTTCAAGTGTTTTTGCAATGCAGCTACAGTTCATACCTGTTTAAAAGCCTCAACATATTATATATTGACATGTGATAGGTTGATACAACGCATAGAAGCCTTGAGGGTGTATACAATTGTATTGTTGAATGGGGTGTGTGTGTATACATGTTTTTTTGTTGTTTGTCATAGAGTCCTATGACATTAACAAGTAGCCTCAGGACGTGTGGCTCTATCTTTTTAATGTCCGTCTTTTATGGCACATATATAACTCTGTTGTTGTTGTTTTGTTTTGTTTCGAAGTCCCTGTGTCGTAAATAAAAATGGCGGCGAGATATGACTTGCTTTGTTTATCTGTCGATCACCATCCGGGACCTTTGCCTCAACGCTGACCCCCTGGGTGGTTGACCCTTCCTCGTGGGCCAAACAAATCCAGGGACGGGGGGGATGGGGAGTGGAGGTTGAGGGGGAGGGGGGAGGATGGGGAGTGGAGGTTGAGGGGGAGGGGGGAGGATGGGGAGTGGAGGTTGAGGGGGAGGGGGGAGGATGGGGAGGGGAGGGTGAGGGGGAGGGGGGAGGAGGGGGAGGGGAGGGGGAGGGGGAGGGGGGGGGTCGGGTAGGGGGGGGTGAGGGGGTGGGGGGAGGGGGGGGAGGGGAGGTTGAGGGGGAGGGGGGCGGATGAGGAGTGGAGGTTGAGGGGGAGGGGGGAGGATGGGGAGTGGAGGTTGAGGGGGAGGGGGGAGGATGGGGAGTGGAGGTTGAGGGGGAGGGGGGAGGATGGGGAGTGGAGGTTGAGGGGGAGGTGGAGGGGAAAGGAGGGGAAGGGAAGGATGGGTAGGGAGGGGATGTGGGGGGTAGATGCTGAGGGGGAAATTGAGGAGGAGATGGGGGGAAGGGAGGGAGGAGGGTTTGAGGGGGAGATGGGGGGTAAGAAGTAAAAAAAAAAAAAAAAAGGGAAAGAGTGAGGAAAGAAAGGATAATGGAAAATGAAAGGGAGGGGATAAGGGGTCTAAGGAATTAGGGGAGAGTGGGTTAGGAGGGAAAGAAGGGGAGGAGGGAAAGAGGAGAGAGGGGGAGAAGGAAAAGGGTAGGGATGAGGGAGAAAAAGATTAGAAGTAGGGTAGACATGAAAGAGAGAGAGAGAGAGAGAGAGAGAGAGAGAGAGAGAGAGAGAGAAAGAAAGGGACAGAAGAAAGGAGAAAAAGGTCTGAGACGGGTGAAAGAGAAAAGGAAAAGAAAGAGATAAAAAACAAATATAGAATCTCCCCTCCCCCCCAAAGAATGATACGTCCCCCACTCCCCCCAATAAATCCCCTACCCCCTTCTACCCTCACAAAACAACCCCCTCGAAATCTCGCCACCCAGCATTCTCCCCTCAACCGAAGAGCAGTGAAAGTGGTGCACCGACATCTGCGGGATCTAATTTCCCCCCAAAAGCGCCTTATCACGGCCACTGGCTGGAGTGTCGTGGACTGAGCATCATCGCCAGTCTACTCCTGCTGGACTCCGCGGCTGCCGTGTTGCCATCTCGACGGGGACGGACAGTGCTGCCAGAAACCCGCGACCTCCGCGTCTCTCTTTCTGGACTGATTCTGGGGCCTGGCTCCCTCTTGCTGAGCCACGTCGCCGAGTTTGTTCGTCTTTCTGTTTCTCCTAGCTATTTGGTTACCCCCTTTCGTCTCTCTCCATGTTTGCCCTTTTTTTTTCTTTCTTTCTTTAATTCTACATTCTCTTTCTGTCTCTCCCCTTTCCTTCTCTTACTCCTTGCTCTTACATTTTCTGTCTCTCCTTTCATTTTCTCGTTCCTTATTCTCTACCTCTGCTCTCCTTCCCTCATTCCTAACTCTCTACCTATCGCTTCCTTCCCTAATTTTCTCACTCTCTACCTCTCGTTCCCTCCCCTCATTTCTCACTATTTACCTTTTCATTCTCTCTCTCTTTCTGTCTCTTCCTTCTCTCTCACTCCCTCTCCTCGTTCCTAACCTTACCACATTCCTTACTCTTCTCCTCTCGTCTTATTCCTTCGTTCTTCACTCCTCCCCTCTCCTCATTCCTCACTCTCTACGTCTCCCTTCTTTCCCTCATTATCCCTTACAGTTAAAAAAAGGTTGATTATTTATTTTTTTTGAGAAGGGGAGAGGGAGGGGGGGGGGGTATTTTGATTAATCTCTTTCATAAAGTTTTGATTCGTTTATTTTTTTATTGTTATTATTATTTACTTTTTTTTCTTATAAATCTCTTAAAAGGAAGGGAAGAGAGGGGATATAAGGGAAGGGAAGAAAAGGGGTAAGCCTATGAGGACATGGGCTAGGGGGTAGGGGAGGGGGTAGGACGAGGGAGCAGGTGCCCAGTCCTCGCTTGAGAAAAGTACTCTTCTTTTTTTCTTTTCTCAAATTATCATTTTTTAATTATTCAGTTTTATCTTTATTATTGTTTTTTTACTGCACATTTCTCTGTTTTCTAACATACAGACACACACGTCTACATGAATGGTGAAACTTTTTACGACAATTTTTCATATTTTCTCTCTCCCTCCTTCTTTTCTTTGTCTCCCATTGGTATTATCCTCTATTATTATTATTATTGTTACTATCATTATTTTTTTTATTATTATTGTTCTTATTATCATCATTATCTTTTGAAAATATTATTATTGCTATTATTATAATCATTACTATCATCATCGTCATTATTATTATTATTGTTTTTGTTGTTATCATTATTATTATCTTTTAAAAATTATCATCACCATTATTATCGTTGTTATTATTATTATCATTATTATTATTATTATTATTGTTATTACTATCACTATTACTATATTATGATCAATATTATCATCATCCTTATTATTATTATTGTTATGATCATTATTATCATTATGACTATTGCCATTATAATGAATTTCCCTTTTTCTTTTTCTTATCAAAATAACAGTTCCTACAGTACAAGCGGTGGCATAATTTCATTTTGATATCAACATTGATATCATTTACGCTATCATGGCAAGGTAGTCATTCTGGGATGCAATTCCGCCCCATAATTAACCCGAATCCAACCACTGAATTTGGGCCTGATTGCAATATTAGATCTTCGTTATATCTGTCACTTGCAACATATGAGGTTCACGGTGAGTTGATATTAGCAAAAGGTTACATGTATGTGGAGGGTCGTTTTTACTTTGATGTGATTTATGTTTGTTATTGAGTTTGTGATTGCGTTGAGTGCATGGAAACACGTACGTATTCATACGCACGCACACGCACCCACGAATACGCAAACGCTTGCACACGCACGGTCGCCCACACAACACACAAACACACAAGAACACACACACACACGCAAGAACACACAAACACACACACACACACACGCAAGAACACACAAACACACAGGAACACACACACACACACACGCAAGAACACACAAACACACACACACACATACAAGAACACACACACACACACAAGAACACACAAACACACACACAAGAACACACACACACACGCAAGAACACACACACACACACAAGAACACACACACACACACGCAAGAACACACACACAAACACACAAGAACACACACACATACAAAACACACACACACGCGCGCAAGAACACACACATACAAGAACACACACACACACGCAAGAACACACACACACACGCAAAAACACACAAACACACACACACATACAAGAACACACACACACACGCAAGAACACACACACACACACACACAAGAACACACACACACACACGCAAGAACACACACACAAACACACAAGAACACACACACATACAAGAACACACACACACGCGCGCAAGAACACACACATACAAGAACACACACACACACGCAAGAACACACAAACACACACACACATACAAGAACACACACACACACGCAAGAACACACACACACACACACACACACAAGAACACACACACACACACGCAAGAACACACACACAAACACACAAGAACACACACACATACAAGAACACACACACACGCGCGCAAGAACACACACATACAAGAACACACACACACACGCAAGAACACACAAACACACACACACATACAAGAACACACACATACAGGAACACACACACACACACAAGCAAGAACACACTCACACACATACAAGAACACACACGCAAGAACACACACACACACACACAAGAACACACACACACACACACACACATACAAAAACACACACACACACACACACACATACAAGAATACACACACACACATTCATACAAGAACACACACACACACACACACAATATACACCATAATCACAACACCACCGACCTGAAAGGAGAAGAATGACAAAAGGCGATCAAGCTCGCAGCCCGGCGTCCGTTGTCCCAAGGCGAAGCGGTGAAAATAACCGTAGAAAAGAACGCCGATTGCCTTGGGGTGAGAATAATACCCGATTAACATT
>NW_028234435.1:23367622-23370122 GCF_977035675.1 Penaeus japonicus
ATTTTGCGTGTGACGTGTTCCGCCTATGGGAAATGCTCTGTAGCAAAAAGGCAGAACGCATTAACTCCAAAATCCATGTTTTGAGAAAATCGATGTTAAAGGTTTGGCTGCATGTATATTTACTCCTATCATTGTTATCGATAGACAAAACTGACCATACCTTTATTGACATTCAGACACCATGATGGTTGTATCGTCTTCGTCTTTAAATGACGATTCCACAGATACCAAATTCATAAAAATCGCATTTTTGGAGTTAATGCGTTCTGCCTTTTCACTGCAGTGCTCCTCTCGAACCTTCTGTCTTGGTTTGGTTTTCTGGTTTTCGTCTTCTCATTCTTGTTCTTCTTCACCTTTAGTTTTTAGTTTTTTTTTTTTCTATCTTCTTCGCCTTCGTTTATAGTCTTGTTCTCCTTCTCCTTCTTATTCGTGTTCTTCTTGTTTTTCTTTTTACTTTCTTTTTCTCCTTCTTTTTCGTGTTCTTCTTTGTCTTCTCCTTCTTGTTCTTGTTCTTCTTGTTCTTCTTCATCATCATCTTCTTCTCCTGCTGTTCCTCCTTCTTCTACTCCTTATTCAGTTTCTTATTTGCTTCTTCTCCTTCCTCCTCCAGCTGCTACCTCTCCTCTTCCTTCGTTTTATCTCCATCTTTCATCCCTCTTACGTATCAAGAATTTTTTTTTTTCCCTTTTTGTATGTCGTACTACGCATCATTAAAAAAAAATCGTACCTTTATTCCGTAGCGTAAAAAAAAAATCCATTAGCACAAAAAAAAAAAAAATAATAATAATAAATAAAATCAATCAAAATAGAATAAGACCAGATACATACGTCCTTTATATCAAGCGTCGGGGAGATGGACACTGCAAGCGTGACGTGTTCTGGAGATAGTCGCTGCACGAGTAACGGGACTTGACACAGAGCTTGACGTGCCAAGTCAACGGGAAGGAATCGAGAACGGAAATCGAGTGACCTTGAGCTTTCTCCAGGATATTCTTCTGTTTGTCTGTTTAGCTGTGTCTGACTCTTTCTGTCTGTGTATGTGTCCGTCTCTCTGTCTCTGTCTGTTTGTCTGTCTGTCTCTCTCTCTTTCCCTCTCTGGCTGTCTGTTTTATTTTTTCTCTCTCTCTGTCGCTCTGTATCTCTCTCTCTCTCTCTCTCTTTCTCTCTCTCTCTCTCTCTCTCTCTCTCTCTCTCTCTCTCTCTCTCTCTCTCTCTCTCTCTCTCTCTCTCTCTCTCTCTCTCTCCCTCCCTCCCTCCGTCCCTCCCTCCCTCCCTCCCACTAACCCTCACAACTCGAGTTATTCTTTTTCTTCTTCTTTCCTCTTTGGTCAACCTTCGGACCGCAAGCGGGCGAAGGTCCTGTCTCTCGGCCAAGGCGCCGCCGCGGGTGAGGTACTGTGCCTCGGGAAAGGAGTTTGCGGTGGGCGGTTTCCGAAGGGTTGGGTCGCCTCTGCACGCGGGGAAAGAAAAGAAATATGAAGGGGGGGGGGGGATTCGTAAATATTGCGCGTGATTGTGTAGCGATGCATTCGTAACATTCGAAGCACGCTCATATTCACGCGCGCACACGCAAACAGACACACACACACACACACACACACACACACACACACACACACACACACACACACACACACACACACACACACACACACACACACACACCCACAGAATATGTAAACAAGCACGTGCATTCATAAATAGGCGTTTACATATATACTTTCATTTTCGTGTCACGCATTTGTGGTCAAGCAAACAAGCGTGTTATTTCTGGTGCTTTAAAGAACCTCTGCTTTCACATCAATTTATTTATGTTGACTCTTGGCTCAAGCAAAGCGTTTTCTCCTTCTGTATCATCCGAAAGAGAAGTGATTGAATTTAACTTGTATTAAGATTTGAGATTAAAAACGAAAATTAAAAGCATTGATATTAAGAAATTTATTTTTTTTCTATATGAATATAGATGAAATATAAGGATTATTTTAGTATGAATATAAAAGATAAAGCAAAAGAAGAAAAAAATAATAATAAAGAAAATAAAAAAAGGAAGATAAATAAAAGCAAGAATAAGAAAATTCAAAAGCACAGCGTCTTGAGAAAAAAAAGGACTGTTAAAGGCGCTTAAAGATTACAATAAAAGTAATTCACCTTCCCATATTCCGTGCCTTCTGTAAAGTGAAATGTGGAAAAGGGAACAAAAAGTATGAAGAGTGAACAGTAGACTAAAAAAGTGTGAGGTGCGAAGTGTTTCGGCGCATAATAGCGCGTGGGTCAAAAGTGTGGCGAAATGCACCACTTTGGACGTTACAAAATCCGCTGTTATTTGCGACCACTCCTTCAGCCCTTCAGCTAAATTCTTCCTTTTCTTTTTTTTCTTTTTTTCGGGGGTGGGTGGAGGGGTGGGGATAGGGTGGAGGGGGCGGGGTAATGCTCCTCATTTATTTTTTTCTCTCTTTCTGTCTATTGATATGTCTCTGTTTTATTAAGCAAGAGTATGAGA
>NW_028234435.1:23375122-23377998 GCF_977035675.1 Penaeus japonicus
TACTGTATTGTATGTATGTATCAATGCATATGTAAGTACGCTACATAACCCAGTAACCTTTGAAAATAATATTGTATATATCATAGTGAAGTAAAAACGATGGCAAAAGCTAATTTACAATTAGAATGACAAATCATTATATTATATTGTTTTGCAAGAGACATAATATAATGGATTAGAAGAGAGAGAGAGAGAGAGAGAGAGAGAGAGAGAGAGAGAGAGAGAGAGAGAGAGAGAGAGAGAGAGAGAGAGAGAGAGCCGAAGAAAAAGGAAGAGACAAAGAGAGAAAAAGAGAGAAAGAGAAAGAGAAAGAAAGAGAGAGAGAGAGAGAGAGAGAGAGAGAGAGAGAGAGAGAGAGAGAGAGAGAGAGAGAGAGAGAGAGCACGAGAGGGAGAGAGAGATAGCGAGAGAGAAAGAGAAAGAGAGAAAGAGAAAGAGAAAGAGAAAGAGAAAGAGAGAGAGAGAGAGAGAGAGAGAGAGAGAGAGAGAGAGAGAGAGAGAGAGAGAGAGAGAGAGAGAGAGAGAGAGAGAGAGAGAGATAGCGAGAGAGAAAGAGAAGAGAGGAAAAGAAGAGAAAGAGAATAAAGAGCGGGGGGAGGAAGAGAGAGAGAGAGAGAGAGAGAGAGAGAGAGAGAGAGAGAGAGAGAGAGAGAGAGAGAGAGAGAGAGAGAGAGAGAGAGAGAGAGAGAATTAATTATATATGACATACAAATAGGTTGCCAGCATGAATATCTTCACGTACTCATCTATATCTATATGTGTTTCGTCGAGAAATCCTTAGGATACGAATATTAATCCTAAAATGATATGATTTTACATTCATGGTATATGACGAATACTATACTCCATAATATATTATATACTGACTTTGAAATATCGTTTGTGAATATGTCTTGGAAATTGGGTGATAGGTAGATCACAAGAAGAGAGAGAAAAGGGAAAAGAAAAGAACGTATGCATATTTAACGATAATATTTAACTCAGAGGAACGAGATGTTTACAACGGATTCGTGACGTCATCAGCTCAATGGTGGGTGCGATGTCGAAGATGTACGATAATAGATCTCTTAAGATTTATTATTTGCTGTATAATCTTAGTCTAAAAATAGAATGTGACGAAAACTGACATTTAAACAATATCTTACTTGAGAGTAAGAAGTGAGTATACCCGTTTCTATATGAATTTTGCAAGAATCATGTGTAATGCTGATATTATTTATGAAGATAAAATGTTAAGGACAATGTATATTATAAGAAATTAGGCAACTGTTGGACAACTGACTCTTTCTGTTGGCTGATGTTGTACCTGTAAAATGTATGTTTGTATACTTTCCACTCGATGCACAAATATACATACACAGAGCAGGGCAGACTTATACGTAAACAGGAACAAGCAAGTACATTGAATGTAAATGATATTAATGACAAGCACACCCAAATGAGTCGAAGTGCAAGCACACAGAAACACATACACACACACACACACACACACACACACACACACACACACACACACACACACACACACACACACACACACACACACACACACACACACACACACACACACACACACACACACACAGGCACGCACGCACACACGAGCGCAAGTACTCACACAGAAAACAAAAGCACGCCTGGAAAAAATCGTACAAAAACACACACGCCCATTAATTTGACATCTCTTGCATTGTATTCACTGTTCAGGAAGCACAGGAGTTGAGCATCAATCTTGAATACGCCCACGCCCCGCCCTCTCTCTCTCTCTCTCTCTCTCTCTCTCTCTCTCTCTCTCTCTCTCTCTCTCTCTCTCTCTCTCTCTCTCTCTCTCTCCTCTCTCTCTCTCTCCTCTGTCTCTCTCAAGGCCTATCACTCCCTCTCTCTCAGTCCTCGATCATTGTCTCTCTCTCTCCTCTCATCGTCTTCTTCTCTCTCCTCTCCTCTCCTCGCTCATCTCCTCTCTCGCTCTCTCCTCCCCTCCTCCCTCCCTCCCTCCCTCCCTCCCTCCCCCCTCCCCTTACTCCTCTTCCTTCATGTTCTTACTCTGTCTCCTCTCTCCTCTCTCTCCTTCTCCTCCTCCCTCTCCTCGCGTCATCCTCCTCTCTTCTCATTCCTCTCTCTCTCTCTTTCTCTTTCGCTCACGTTCTGGTGGTCGGCCTTCCTTGTCCCCCTCTCCCCTCCCTTCGGACCTGCTCTCTAAACAGGCCTGCTCGGGTGTAGGTTTCGGGGACAGGCTGTTTGTAGTGAGTGTAACAGTTTTTATTTGCTTTCTGTGGGTAATTCTTCCGTTATATTTTCTCTTTTTTTGTTTTTTTCCCCCTCCCCTCCCTCTCTCCCTCTCAAGGTCTTCCTTTCTTTCTTCTTCTCCTCCTCCCGCCTTTTCATCTTATTCCTCTTTCTACTCGTCGTTTTCGCTTTTCCTGTCGTTCCAGTTGCTCTGCTTCTACTTCCTCTTCCTTCTGCTCCTTCCTTTCCTCCTCTTCTTTTTTCCCCTTCTTCCTCCTTCTCCATCTCCTTCTCTTGTTCCGTCTATACTCCTCCTCCTTCTCCTCCTTCTCCTCCTTCTCCTCCTTCTCCTCCTCCTCCTCCTCCTCCTCCTCCTCCTCCTCCTCCTCCTCCTCCTCCTGCTTCTCTTCCTCCTCCTTCTGCTTCTCTTCCTCCTCCTGCTCCTCCTTCTCCTCCTCCTCCTCCTCCTTCTGCTTCTCTTCCTCCTCCTCCTCCTGCTGCTTCTCTTCCTCCTCCTCTTCCTGCTCCTCCTCTTCTTCCTCCTATTCTTCCTCCTATTCCATCTAACCTCCCGTCAGCCCCCCTCCTCTTCCTACCAACTTTAAATTGGTCTTTTAACGGACTGACAAGTATCAAGCAGTTGTTAAATC
>NW_028234435.1:23378098-23380598 GCF_977035675.1 Penaeus japonicus
ATTCGTGTTTTAGGATGGAAGGGGGGGGGGGGATCGAGCGCTGTATTTTATTTATTTATTTATTTATTTTCAATTTGTTGTTTTTGGGTGTGGGTCTGGGTCTATGTTCGGTATTTGGGGATTGTTTCTGTTTTTTTTTTGTGCGTGTTTGTCTGTTTGTGTCTATCACTGTCTCTCTCTCTGTCTCCGTCTCTGTCTCCCTCCCTCTCTCTCCCTCTGTCTCTCCCTCTGTCTGTTTGTCTCTCCATCTCTCGTTTCTTCCCCCCCCCTCTCTCCTTCCTCTCTCTCCTCCTCTCTCTCTCTCCTCTCTCTCGCTCTCTCTCTTCTCATCTCTCTCCTCTCTCATCTCTCTCCATTCCCGTCTCCCTCTCCCTCTCCTCTTCCTCTTCCTCTCCCTCTCCCCCACCTCTCCCCTCTCCCACCCCACTCCCGCTCCCTCTCCCTCTCCCTCTCCCTCTCCCTCTCCCTCTCCCTCTCCCTCTCCCTCTCCCTCTCCCTCTCCCTCTCCCTCTCCCTTTCTCTGTCTCTCTGTCTCTCATTCTTTACTACGAACAGGACCCACCCACCCTAAACACCCTATGACGTCATTACGATAATTGCCATTAAGTTGCCATGAGTTGCCATAAACTGCTGACGCATATGTCCGGTGCAGCACAAGTGCGGAAGAGTTTTAAAGCAGATCAGTTTTTTCTTCTTCTATTTCTCTCTCTCTCTCTCTCTCTCTCTCTCTCTCTCTCTCTCTCCCTCTCCCTCTCCCTCGCCCTCGCCCTCTCCCCTCTCTCCTCTCCCGCGCCCTCTCTCCACACAACAAAAACGCTCGACACTCACACTCTCCTCCTTCCCCTCCCTCATACCCTGCCACACACCTAACCCGCCTCACTCCCTCCTCACACTTCCCTGACTTCCTCACCCCCCCCTCACTCTCCCGCCACTAACAGCTCTTCCTCTCTCTTCCGAACTCCCTCCCTATCTTCCCTCCTCCTCCTCCTCCTCCCCTCCTCCTCCTCCTCTCTCCTCCTCCCTCCTCCCCCCCTCCCCCTCCCTCTCCCATCTCCCTCTCCCTCTCGCTCCCTATCTACCCTCCGTCCCTCCCATCTCCCAACCCTTCCCTAAGAAGCAAGAGAAGCAGACCTCCCCTCCTCCTCCTACTCATCCTACGACTCTCTCCTTCCTCCTTCTCCTCATCCTCCTCCCTCTCCCCTCATCCCCCTCTTTCAATCTTTCCTCCTACTCCCTCCGTCTCCCTCTCCAGGATCCCTCCCTCCCTCTTCCTCCTCCTCCGCCTCCTCCTTCCCTCCTCCTCCCTACTCCTCCTCCTCCTCCTCCTCATCCTCCTCCTACTCCTCAAGACTCCTCCTCCTCCTGAATCCCTCTTCCTAAGACGAAATTACACTCTTTCTCCATATCCTGCCATGTGGTCGCTATCCCGTCCCGCTGAGCTTAGGAACCGAAGGCTCTACCCAAAACAGGCACTTGCTGGGTGGGTTCTGCTGCTGTTGTTGTCGCCCTTTTTACGTTCGGCTCAGTCGTTGTTGCTTTCGTGGTGGTTGTCGTGGTTTTGGTGGTGGTGTGGTTGTCGTGGTTTTGGTGGTGGTTTGGTTGTCGTGGTTTCGCTGCATTCGTGGTGGTTGTCGTGGTTTCGTTGACGGTGTGGTTGTCGTCGTTTTGGTGGTGGTCGTAGTGGTAGCGGTGGTCGTGGTCATCATTAGTACCATCCCCACCATCACTACTACCACTACTACCACTACTACCACCCCCACCCCCACCCCTCATCCCCACCCCTCACCCCTCACCCTCACCCTCACCCCACACCCCTCACCCCCACCCCCACCCCTCGCCCCTCACCCCTGCTCCTACCATCACCCCTCACCCCCACCCCTCACCCCCACCCCCACCCCTCACCCCTCACCCCTCACCCCCACCCCTCACCCCCGCCCCTGCCATCACCATCACCATCAAAATGTCGTATCCACTTCACCATAGATACAGTGACGGAATTCCCAAACGCAGCTCGCCTTTCTTGTCTATGAGAGCTATCGCGGTCACTTTAGTCACCATTAAACTGCCCGTCACCATATTATGTTGTTGAAGAATCACTAAACATGATTTTCATTTGCATAGAAGCTGCATGAGTTTCCTCTCATTCCTTTTTGTACGCCTTCTGTCTGTCTGTCTGTCTGTCTGTCTGTTGGTCTGTTTGTCTGTCTGTTGGTCTGTTTGTCTAGCTCTCTGTCTGAATAAGTGGCTCTCTGTCTGTTTCTCTCTCTCTTTCTCTTTCTCTCTCTCTCCCTCTCTCTCCATCTCTTTCTCTCTTTCTCTCTCTCTCTCTCTCTCTCTCTCTCTCTCTCTCCTCTTACCTCCCTCTCTCTCTCTTTCTCCCTCTCTCTTTCTCTCTCTCTTCTCTCTCTCCCCCCCTCCCTCCCTCTCTCCTCCCTCCTCCCTCTCTCTCTCTCTCTCTCTCTCTCTCTCTCTCTCCCTCTCTCCCTCCCTCCCTCCCTCC
>NW_028234435.1:23385598-23386781 GCF_977035675.1 Penaeus japonicus
TCAACACTTAACTGTATCCGCTGATTCATTTACACATATATGTACATACATACATTTGTGCAAGCACACATGCCCGTGCACACTGAAACACTCAACATGTGTACTTCACATGGACTCATACACGCATACGCGGGACTCATGACAAACCTCAATAAGTGTAGGTGCCTCACAAGTGTGTGAGTGTGTGCGTATGTGTGTGTGTTAGTCTAAGTGTGTGTGTGTATGTGTGTGTGTGTGTGTGTGTGTGAGAGAGAGAGAGAGAGAGAGAGAGAGAGAGAGAGAGAGAGAGAGAGAGAGAGAGAGAGAGAGAAGAGAGAGAGAAGAGAAGAAAGAGAGAATGAGAGAAATAGAAAGAGAAATGTTGAATGGATAAGGAGAGGAGTCACATGCAGAGAAACCGTAGAGGCATGGATGATGTCCGAGAGGGAGAGGGAAAGAGAAAGAGAGAGAAAGAGAAAGAGAGAGTAAAAGAGAAGGAGAGAGTGAAAGAAATAANAAAAAATGAAAGAGAAAGAAAAGACTGAATGAAAGAGAAGAAAGTGACAAGAGAAAAAGATGAAAGAGATAAAGAGTGATTGAAAAGCGTTAGAGAAGTGTAAGAGAAAAGAGTGAAAAGAAAGAGAGTGAAAGAGAAAGAAAAGAAGTTAATGAAATAGAGTGAATGTTAAAAATAGAAGATGGAAAAGATTAAGAGGATAAATACAAAGAGTAAGAGAATGAAAGAAGAAGAGAGAGAGAGTTTAAAGATAATATTAGATAAAGAGAGAGAGAGAGAGAGGAAGAGAGGAGATAGGAGAGAGAGAAAAGAGAGGATAAGTAAGGAGGGAAGGGAGGAGAGGAGGAAGAAAGAGTTGATAAGAGGAGGATGCAGAGAAAGAGGAGGAGAGAGAAGAGGCGAGGAGGGAGAGGAGAGGGTAAAGGGAGATGGAAGAGGGTTGATGGGGGGGGGAGGGGGTTCTTTTGGGTTTTTCCCGGGTTTCTTTTCGATTTGCTGGGGTGCCCCGGCACTTTTTCCCAAATTTGGGCGGGCTTGGTTCGGGTGGTGGGGTGGTGGGGGGTTGGGGGTGGTGAGGTGGGGGGTTTTTGTTGGTGGTTGTGGGTGTTGGTGACGGGGGGGGAGGTGAGTGTGAAAGGGGGGTGGTTTTTAAGGGGGGGGGTGAGTTTTGGTGGGTGTTGGGGGGGC
>NW_028234435.1:23386881-23411881 GCF_977035675.1 Penaeus japonicus
TTTCATAACACTCACCCTAAAAAAACAAAAATAAAATCATTACCGACTTCACGAACCTCTTCAACTTCACGAACCCCTTCAATACCATCTCAGAACCCCTTTTCCCGACCGCCGTACCTCCCTCCCCCTTTCCTTCTGTGCCGCCCCCTGCCACCCCCCCTCCCCGCCCCCTTCCAAATCAAAATCAAAATACCCTTCATCACCTTCCCCCTCTTTGGTCACCCACCCTCTAATCCCCCCTAAACAAATATATATATATATATATATATATATATATATATATATATATAATTATTATTATTAATATTAAATTAGAAAAGATGGTGAAAATAAGATAAATAGCGCGAAGATTTTAAGTGGGAGAGAAAAAAAAAGTGAAACGAGTATATTAAGAGGGTTTAGAGGGTGGGGCGAGAGGCGACGCGAAAGACCACCTGTTGTTGGCGGTATATTTATATATATATCTTTATATATATTATATATATATATATATTTTTTTATATTATATTATATATATATATATATATCTTAACTGACCTCTCATCAAGCCCTTCGCCCCTGCCTCTTTCTTTCTCTCTCTCTTCGAAAGAATCCCAAAGAACCCCCTTGAGCCCCGACTGCAGCGCCCCCTCTGCCCTCAGGTCCGTGATGGGGTTCAGCGCGTCCCTGCAGGGCGAGACCAGCCACGCCGCCCTCCTGGCCCGTCAGGACGCCGAGCTCCGCCTGCTGGACACGATGCGGCGCGTGCTCGTGGCCAGAGCCAAGTGCGACCGGGACTACGCGGCGGCGCTCACGCAGCTGGCGCACACGGCGGCCAAGATGGACGCGTCAGATAACGTGCTCGACGACTCCGATTTGCACAAGGTAGGTGGGGGGGAGGGGATGGGGGGGATGGGGGTGTTTGGGTTTGGTTGGTTGGTTGTTTGTTTGTTTGTGTGTCTGTTTGATTGTCTTTCTGTGTGTCTGTTTGATTGTTTTTCTGTGTGTCTCTTGTCTGTTTCTGTCTCTGTATTTGTATTTGTATGATTGTTTGATTGTCCTTCTGTGTCTCTGTCTCTGTCTCTCCCTCCCTCCCTCCCTCCCTCCCTCCCACCCTCCCTCCACCCTCCTCACTCCTTCGCTCCCTCCCTACTCCGTATGTTATATATACGTAGAAATAAATCGATACATGTATGTTTCTCTCTCTGGTTTATATATATATATATATATATATATATATATATATATATATATATATATATATATATATTGATTATATATTATATTTATATATTTATATATTTATATATATNTGAATATATATATATATATATATATAATATATTATATTTTATAGATATTATATATATATATTTGTATGTATATACATTATTACCAATATATGTATATATATATAGTATATATATATATATTATATATATATATTTAATATATATTATATATATTTATTTATAATATATATATTTAGTTCGCATATTTATGTTCGTGATACATATCATGTATAATCGATCGCCGATGCGTTAGATGCCATATATCGTATCCTGTCCTCTCTAGGTGCCTGTTCTCTGTATTTATATCTTTTATTCTTTAGATTAAATATACACACATTTTTTCAGAATCCTTCCTTTTGTTGATCTGTGTCATCTCCCTTTCTGCCGTAGTGCGATGTCTCATCCTCTATTTTGTGTTCTCCTCAGATCGCTCTCCTCTCGAGCTTCCCTTATTTATATGTGTATCAGACGTCTATCAAACATCTCGTCCGTGTGTAGAAGGCAAATAGATTTCATCCCCGATAAATATAATCATTCATGCAATCTTGAATTCGTGATTGACTTGTATGCATAAAACATGTGCAGTATATTTATGGACAAACAACTCCAGTTATATGATGATATTAACCGGCCATTGAGAGATTCTGCTTCCGTTAACTAGTCTGAGTAGCATTGGTAACTTAGGCACAGGCACAGACGCAGGCACAAGCATAGACACAGGAATAGATGCAGGCACAGGCACAGACGCAGGCACAGACACAGACGCAGACACAGGCACAGGCACAGGCACAGACACAGACACAGACGCAGACACAAGCACAGACACAGGAATAGACGCAGGCACAGACACAGACGCAGACACAAGCACAGACACAGGAATAGATCCCCCCCCCACCCTCCCCTCCAACCATCACCCCACTGCACCTACCCCCCCCAACCACCCGACCCGCAGGCACAGACACAGACGCAGACACAAGCACAGACACAGGAATAGACGCAGGCACAGACACAGACGCAGACACAAGCACAGACACAGGAATAGACGCAGGCACAAGCACAGACGCAGACACAAGCATAGACTCAGGAATAGACGCAGGCACAAGCACAGACGCAGACACAAGCATAGACTCAGGAATAGACACAGGCACAGACACAGACGCAGACACAAGCACAGACACAGGAATAGACGCAGGCACAAGCACAGACGCAGACACAAGCATAGACACAGGAATAGACGCAGGCACAGACACAGACGCAGACACAAGCACAGACACAGGAATAGACGCAGGCACAAGCACAGACGCAGACACAAGCACAGACACAGGAATAGACGCAGGCACAAGCACAGACGCAGACACAAGCACAGACACAGGAATAGACGCAGGCACAAGCACAGACGCAGACACAAGCACTTGGTTAATTACACAGGAAGGTTCATCAGATTCTACGCACAGGGCGCATGCAAGCACAGGAACCGCAGACAAAGCATAGGACACCAGGAAATAGACGCAGGCACAGACACGACGCACGAGGCAACAGCCACGACGACCGCAGGCACAAGGCAATCAGACCAGCAGGTTATTAATAGCGACGCAGGGCACAGGCACAAGCACAGGCACAGGAACATACACAGGCACAGACGCAGGCACAAGCATATACACAGGTATAGACGCTGGCACAGGCACAAGCACAGGCACAGGAACATACGCAGGCACAGACGCAGGCACAAGCATAGACATAGGAATAGACGCAGGCACAGGCACAAGCACAGACGCAGGCACAGGAACAGGCACAGGCACAGGAACATACGCAGGCACAGACATAGACACAGGAACAGGCACAGACGCAGGCACAAGCACAGGCAAAGACGTACACACAAGCACAGACGCAGACACAAGCACAGGCACAGACGCAGGCACAAGCACAGGCACAGACGCAGGCACAAGCACAGGTACAGGCGCAGGCACAAGCACAGACGTAGACACAGACGCAGGCACAAGCACAGGCACAGACGCAGGCACAAGCACAGGCACAGACGCAGGCACAAGCACAGGCACAGACGCAGGCACAAGCACAGGCACAGACGCAGGCACAAGCACAGGCACAGACGCAGGCACAAGCACAGGCACAGACGCAGGCACAAGCACAGACGCAGGCACAAGCACAGACGCAGGCACAAGCACAGACGCAGGCACAAGCACAGGCACAGACGCAGGCACAAGCACAGGCACAGACGCAGGCACAAGCACAGGCACATACACAGAAGCAGGCACAAGCACAGGCACAGACGCAGGCACAAGCACAGACACATGCAGGCACAAGCACAGGCACAGACGCAGGCACAAACACAGGCACAGACGCAGGCACAAGCACAGGCACAGACGCAGGCACAAGCACAAGCACAGACGCAGGCACAAGCACAGGCACAGACACATGCAGGCACAAGCACAGGTACTTACACAGACGCAGGCACAGGCATAGACACACATGCAGACGCACACACACATAAGAGATAAAAAATAGAAATATGAATAAAGTACAAAGTACAAATGCACTAGAATATTCATGACAGCTGAGACGTGACCCGGCGTTAGTGTTTCGTGTTTCTCTTTCATCGAGTCAAAGAGATCATAGAATGAGAGAGAGGGAGAGGAAATGGAAGAGGAAGAATAAGAGGAAGAGGGAGAGGGAGAGGAAGAGGAAAAGGAGAAGGAGAAGGAAAAGGAGAAGGAAAAAGAAGAAGGAGAGGGAGAGGGAGAGGGAGAGGGAGAGGGAGAGGGAGAGGGAGAGGGAGAGGGAGAGGGAGAGGGAGAGTGAGAGAGAGAAGGAGAGGGAGAGGGAGAGGGAGAGGGAGAGGGAGAGGGAGAGGGAGAGAGAGAGAGAGAGGGAGAAGGAGAGAGAGAAGGAGAGATAGAAGGAGAGAGAGAAGAAGAGAGAGGAGAGATAGAAGGAGAGAGAGGAGAGATAGAAGGAAAGAGAGGAGAGATAGAAGGAGATAGAAGAGAGATAGAAGGAGAGAGAGAAGGAGAGAGAGAAGGATATATATATATATATATATATATATATATATATATATATATATATATAGAGAGAGAGAGAGAGAGAGAGAGAGAGAGAGAGGGAGGGAGGGAGGGAGGAGGGGAGAGGGAGAGAGGAGGGAGGGGGAGGGAGAGGGAGAGAGAGAGAGAGAGCGAGAGAGGGAGAGAGAAAGAGAGAAAGGAGAGAGAAGAGAGAGAAGAGAGAGGGAAGAGAGAGGAGAGAAGAGAGAGAGAGAGAGAGAGAGAGAGAGAGAGAGAGAGAGAGAGAGAGAGAGAGAGAGAGAGAGAGAGAGAATACGCCTCTCCGAACTAAAATACCCGGCAAGGAAGTGCTAGAATTGAATGATGATAATCAGTAAGTAACGAAAAGTAGTGAATAGATAGTAATAATAACACATGAATAGTAATAGAATGAATAGATGATTAAGAACGGCAAATAATTGAATGGTAAAGATAAATGAATAAATAAATAAACACTTTTAATCCATCCACGTCCAGAAGACAAAATAGATATTATTATCTCAACTGTCTCTCGGAACTATTTCTTTTCTTCTCCCTCTACGCCCCTCCTTCCATTAGACCAATCCCGGAAGTCTTTAATTTGCGTGTTATCCACTGCTGAAAGGGGAGCCGGGCTCTTGTGTGGAAGGGAAACCGAGCTCTATCGTGAAAGGGGAAACCGGGCTCTCGTTGGACGCTAAAGATGTCTAAAAGATTCTAACGGTCGACTTGTTGTATGTTTTCTTCTTCCGTTCTTTTATTCTCTTGTCGGAATGTCTGAATTTGTTCTTTCTATCTGTTTGTTTTTTTATGTGTTTGGTATCGTTTGATAGTGGTGTTGTCATGTTGTGTGATGGATATCGTTTGATTATCACGTTTGTGTATGTATGTGTGTGTGTGTGTGTGTGTGTGTTTTCTCTCTCTCTCTCTCTCTCTCTCTCTCTCTCTCTCTCTCTCTCTCTCTCTCTCTCTCTCTCTCTCTCTCTCTCTCTCTCTCTCTCTCTCTCTCTCTCTCTCTCTCTCTCTCTCGTTTTATTCTCTCGATGTGTTCTGTTTGATCTTTCGTATATTTTCTTATTTTTCCATCCACCTGGTCGGTCTATCTTGACTCTTAATCTTTCCTTTAGTATCGCTGTCTATCTCCGCCTTTCCCTCCCTCCCTCATTCTTCTCGACCGTTTCCTGTTTTCAGTTTTCTCATTCAGACAGACATACAGATATATATACACACAGGCACATGTACGCACGCACCATATACGCACACCCACGCACACACACACGCACAAAGAAAAAATCAACAAGGAAAGAAAACGGATATAGTGAACGTATAAACCGTCTTTAGACTTCTCATTGATTGCTTCCCGCCCTTCCTTTCAACCTCCCTTGCTTCTTGTTTACTTTTTCTTTTTCTTCTTATCTTCCTTTCTTCCCTCCTTCTATCTTATTTTTGTTTGGTTGTTTCATTTTTTTTCTTCTTCTTTTGTCTCTTCAGTTCTTTCTCTTTCTCATTTTTTGTTGGTAGAATTCATTCCTTTCTTTTCTTGTTTCTTCTTTCCTTCTTCTTTTCACCTATTATCTTTCATTATCTTTTCTTCAGACTTCAGCCCTTCTTCCTCTCACCCTTATCTCTCTCTATCTTGCTTTCTCTCTCATATTATCCTCTCTCTCTCTCTATCTCTTCCTCCTTTCTCTCTTGCTCACCCCCCTTCTCTCTCTCTCTCTCTCTTTAACTTTCTCTCCCTTCCTTCCCTCGTGGGCGTGTTTTCCCTCCCCCTCTCCTCTTTTTTAACCCTCTCATACGTCCTATTTCTCCAAATTGCATACTTCTAATTTCTAATTTCCCTCCTTCCTCCTATTCTCCTCATCTCCCACCCATTACTTTCTCATCCATCACCATTTTCCTCCCAACAATTTATACATCTCGACTTCAAAACTCGTTTAATGATTTTCTCCGTTTGTCTCCCACCTCCCGTTTCTACTTCTCGTATATGCAGAAACCCCGCTGCTTTTACTACAAGTCTCTCCTAGTTGAGCTGCTCTCTGGTTTCTGGTTACTTCACACAGTTGTTGTAAATTCATTGCTCGTAATTGTGAGAGATGTATTTTTCTCCCTCCCTTCCTTCCTCCCTCCCTCCCTCCCTCCCTCCCTCCCTCCCTCCCTCCCTCCCTCCCTCTCTCCCTCCCTCCCTCCCTCCCTCCTCTCCCTCTCTCTCTCTCTCTCTCTCTCTCTCTCTCTCTCTCTCTCTCTCTCTCTCTCTTCCTTTTCTCTTTTTTTTTTTTTTTTTTCTCTCTTTCTCTCTCTCTCTCTCTCTCTCTCTCTCTCTCTCTCTCTCTCTCTCTCTCTCTCTCTCTTCCCTCTCTCTCTTCTCTCTCTCTCTCTCTCCCTCTCTCTCCTCCTCCTCCCCCCCTCCCCCCCCCCCCTCCCCCTCCCTCCCTCCCTCTCTCTCCCCCTCCCTCTCTCTCTCTCTCCATCTAAGTGTTTAAGTTCAATTCCAAGAGAGTTGTAGTCACCCACACGTCTGTTCGTGCTGAGCTCTGTTGCTTCATTCAACATTTTAGTCCGTATGTTTTTTTTTGTCTTGTGATGTTTTACATGGTGTGCTTTTGTTTCAGTTATAAATATAGGTAGTTTTATGTGTACTGTACTTATGCATACAGTATCTGGTTATGTAAATACTTACTCGAACATACAAACATACGTTTAAACGCACACTGTTCCGCGTCTCTCAACATACACACACGTACACAGCTACAGACACGCAGACATACACATACACAGACATATAGATGTACATACATCAATAGACACAGACATATACATGTACATACATCAATAGACACAGACATATACATAGACATATACACAGACACATACACATCCACAGCCACATACACATACATATAAATATAAATATAAATATAAATATAAATATACATATACATGCACATCCACAGACAGACAGACAGACAGACAGACAGACAGACAGACAGACAGACAGACAGACAGACAGATATACAGACAGACACAGACACACCCACGCCCATAAACACCCACATAAAAAAAAAGACCAAAAACAGAAGTACCAAAAATCCAGCCAGACTAACCCTTCCCTCCGCCCCCTCGCCCGCAGGCATGGCACATAATGGTCGAGGGACTGGACGAATGGAGCAACATCATGAGACAGAATGCGGACACCCTCGTGATAGACACAGTCGAGAAACTGGCTGCCTTGATCACCGAGAAGAGAGCCTCGAGGAAGGTGTATTACGAGGAGCACCAGAGGATCACTAATGAAGTTTCGAGGGTGAGGCTTTCCTTCGGGTTTGGAGGGGGAGTTTTTGGTTGGTTGGTTGGTTGGCCAGGAGTTAGGGATGGTTGGCCAGGAGTTGGGGATGGTTGGCGAAGAGTTAGGGATGGTTGGCCAGGAGTTGGGGATGGTTGGCCAGGAGTTGGGGATGGTTGGCGAAGAGTTAGGGATGGTTGGCCAGGAGTTAGGGATGGTTGGCCAGGAGTTGGGGATGGTTGGCCAGGAGTTAGGGATGGTTGGCCAGGAGTTAGGGATGGTTGGCCAGGAGTTAGGGATGGTTGGCGAAGAGTTAGGGATGGTTGGCCAGGAGTTAGGGATGGTTGGCCAGGAGTTAGGGATGGTTGGCCAGGAGTTGGGGATGGTTGGCCAGGAGTTAGGGATGGTTGGCCAGGAGTTGGGGATGGTTGGCCAGGAGTTGGGGATGGTTGGCCAGGAGTTAGGGATGGTTGGCCAGGAGTTGGGGATGGTTGGCCAGGAGTTGGGGATGGTTGGCGAAGAGTTAGGGATGGTTGGCCAGGAGTTAGGGATGGTTGGCCAGGAGTTAGGGATGGTTGGCCAGGAGTTGGGGATGGTTGGCCAGGAGTTAGGGATGGTTGGCCAGGAGTTAGGGATGGTTGGCCAGGAGTTAGGGATGGTTGGCCAGGAGTTGGGGATGGTTGGCCAGGAGTTGGGGATGGTTGGCCAGGAGTTAGGGATGGTTGGCCAGGAGTTAGGGATGGTTGGCCAGGAGTTGGGGATGGTTGGCCAGGAGTTAGGGATGGTTGGCCAGGAGTTAGGGATGGTTGGCCAGGAGTTAGGGATGGTTGGCCAGGAGTTGGGGATGGTTGGCCAGGAGTTAGGGATGGTTGGCCAGGAGTTAGGGATGGTTGGCCAGGAGTTAGGGATGGTTGGCCAGGAGTTAGGGATGGTTGGCCAGGAGTTAGGGATGGTTGGCCAGGAGTTAGGGATGGTTGGCCAGGAGTTAGGGATGGTTGGCCAGGAGTTAGGGATGGTTGGCCAGGAGTTAGGGATGGTTGGCGAGGAGTTAGGGATGGTTGGCCAGGAGTTAGGGATGGTTGGCCAGGAGTTAGGGATGGTTGGTGAGGAGTTAGGGATGGTTGGCCAGGAGTTAGGGATGGTTGGCCAGGAGTTAGGGATGGTTGGCCAGGAGTTAGGGATGGTTGGCCAGGAGTTAGGGATGGTTGGCCAGGAGTTAGGGATGGTTGGCCAGGAGTTAGGGATGGTTGGCCAGGAGTTAGGGATGGTTGGCCAGGAGTTGGGGCGGTTGGCCAGGAGTTAGGGATGGTTGGCCAGGAGTTAGGGATGGTTGGCCAGGAGTTAGGGATGGTTGGCCAGGAGTTAGGGATGGTTGGCCAGGAGTTAGGGATGGTTGGCCAGGAGTTAGGGATGGTTGGCCAGGAGTTGGGGATGGTTGGCCAGGAGTTAGGGATGGTTGGCCAGGAGTTGGGGATGGTTGGCCAGGAGTTAGGGATGGTTGGCCAGGAGTTGGGGATGGTTGGCCAGGAGTTAGGGATGGTTGGCCAGGAGTTAGGGATGGTTGGCCAGGAGTTGGGGATGGTTGGCCAGGAGTTGGGGATGGTTGGCGAAGAGTTAGGGATGGTTGGCCAGGAGTTAGGGATGGTTGGCGAAGAGTTAGGGATGGTTGGCCAGGAGTTAGGGATGGTTGGCCAGGAGTTAGGGATGGTTGGCCAGGAGTTGGGGATGGTTGGCCAGGAGTTGGGGATGGTTGGCGAAGAGTTAGGGATGGTTGGCCAGGAGTTAGGGATGGTTGGCGAAGAGTTAGGGATGGTTGGCCAGGAGTTAGGGATGGTTGGCCAGGAGTTAGGGATGGTTGGCCAGGAGTTGGGGATGGTTGTCGAGGAGTTGGGGATGGTTGGCCAGGAGTTAGGGATGGTTGGCGAAGAGTTAGGGATGGTTGGCCAGGAGTTAGGGATGGTTGGCCAGGAGTTAGGGATGGTTGGCCAGGAGTTGGGGATGGTTGGCGAAGAGTTAGGGATGGTTGGCCAGGAGGTAGGGATGGTTGGCCAGGAGTTTAGGGAGTAGTTAGGTACAGGTAGTTAATGGGTAGTTAAAGGGGTGGGTATTATTATTTTATCTTTTTTGTTTTTTGATTCGGGAGTTGTATATTAGTGGTAGTTAGTTTGAGTGTGGTTGTAGGTTTATATAGTTAATGAGTAGTTACAGTTAATTAGGCTCTAGTTATATAATTAGAATAGTTGTAAGTTGTTAGTCAGTAGTTATAAATTGTTGCTGAGTAGTTACAGGTAGTTAGACACTAGTTTTAAAAATAGAATAGTTATAAGTTGTTAGTAGTTTTAAATTGTTAGTGAGTAGTTACAGGTAGTTACACAATAATTATAGATAGTGAAGGGTTATAAGTTGTTTCTCATTAGTTATAGATAGATATTATTCCAAAATTGGTGTTTATATATAAGTCGGATTTAGGAATGGTTTTCGAGGAATATATTATAAAGATAAAAAAAAATAGATTCTATTCTGTTGAGTTGTCATTGGTGTGTTGGGATGAATTAGATCGAAATATATTTTTTGAAAAATATACCGTAGTAGGAAAAACATGGTGGATCATAGTTGTAATAATTTTAAAAATCCTGTCCTGTTATTCTTACTGTAGGGACCTCGTTGCTTAAGTATGGTGTAGTTTTCACACAGAACTGACAGGTTTACTAAAAGTTATGAAACAGCTTTATTTACAGAATGAAGAGGATTTATTAATTTGTTATGTTCAGTATCTTCGGTTTTGCATCTGTCTTCAGAATGATCATACCCTGTGACGTCATTTGTCTTTCAGTTGCAAGAAGCAGTCAACAAGTCCAAAAATAATTATGAACAGGCCCTTGAACACTACAAGAGCTCAAAAACCAAATATGAAGATCAATACTTAAAAGGTAAGATTTAATTCCTTTTTCATAAATCACTTTTGACTTTTTATTCAAACGTTAAAGGTGTGTTCAGAAAGAAATTATAGCTCATTGCTGATATAAAACCAGCCATTCAGAATATGCTTAAGTCTCTTATTATTTAAAGAAAAGACATTAAATATACTCAAACTTCAAATTCCCACTTGTTACTTCCCCTTCCAATTACTCTTAAATATATATGTATATTATACAAGCCCTATTATATCAACATCACTTTCCTCATCCTATTAACACAAGCCAATCATTGTCATCTTACGCTCCTCTCTCCCAGGCAAACCAGGTCGCAAACTTGATGAGCTGAAAGAGAGATATCAAAAAGCGTGCAAGAAACTTCACCAAGTCCACAACGACTACGTCCTCCTGCTCTGCGAAGCTGCAGACTACGAGAGGGACTTTCGAACAGTGCTTTTGCCTGGTCTGCTCGAGTACCAGGAGAGAGTTCAGGAGGATATGATTGACAAATGGTGAGGGGTTCATTTTGCTTTTTTTTTTTCTTCTTTTTGAGGTTAAATAGTACTTGAAGGAGAATTGCTTAAGAAGGGAGAAGGGAAGAGAGAGATAAATAATGTGGTTTTTATTTATGTTTATTGTGCAAAGTATATGCTTGGTTGACGTAAAACTTAGTGAAAAGATGAATATTTTTTGTCTAATTGTATATGTTATGGACATTTGTATGGATTTGATAAACTATGAATTGATAGAAGAAAACGGCCCTATTGAGAATTATAACAAAAGAAAAAAGAAACTATTAGAAATCATAGAGAAAGGAAAAGTTTTTATTGTAGATAAGACTATGAAAAAAAAGACCCATCAAGAATCAATTCAAAGGAAAAGAATCCGTCCGACAAGTCCTTCAAAGAATTACGAATTATAATCGTCTTCCCAGACAGGACCAATATATCAACTTACCCTTTATATTTCAGGCGATCAATATTAGCAGAGGTGTGTGAACTAACAGACACAACCCAAGGCAGATATGCTCAGCTCCAGGCAGAAGTGGCCTCGGCAGTTTCAGCAATTTCCCCCAAGACAGAATATTCCAGTTTCTCGGAGACCAACAAGTAAGTTTTCTTTGAAATATTTATTTAGTTAGTTAGCTCTTTTGGCAAGTTAAAAATAGTGCTTAGAAGTTTGGTCATTTATAGTTTTGTTTGGAGTTTGTCTTAGGAAGTATAGTGAAAGATGCAAGCCATTTTGAAAAATCTTTCTGCATGGTCTTAAATTCTTTTTTTCAATAGAAATATATTTTATTAGAATTTAGTTTTTAGATGAGATTTGAGGAGCAATTGTAAAGCATTTAAGTAAAGAGAATGCCACTAAAAAGTGCTGTGCAATATTTTTTCCAATGGACAATTGACAAGGAGAATGACAAAAGCATTCCCTTCATCGGTTCATAAGATTGATAGCATATGGTTTCTTTATAAGATTCTCTTATATTCTTCTTCTTCTTCTTCTTTTAATTATTGTTATTATTATTATTATTATTATTATTATTATTGTTGTTGTTGTTGTTATTGTTATTATTGTTATTATTATTTCATTATCATCATTATTAATATCATTATCATTATTATTATTGTTATTATCATAGTTATTATAGTCATCATCATTATTATTAATATCACATGGAGTAGTCATAGTATTTACAAGTTCTACTTCTTTTGAAGTTGCACTGTCATTAGTTTGTAAATGAAAGAAATTGTCAAATTAGATCACATGTTGAGATTAAGAGCCATAGATCTATGTACAGTCACTCTTTGCAACATAGATCAGTTGAGTGAGAAATCAAGGTATATTTTACCCTTTCTATGCTGTCTTCAGGAGCATGCTGCCTGACCCCGTCTCGTTCGTTTTCTGCAAGGAACTTTTAGGGTTAGCATAACGTGGGAGTCAGATTTTCATTTTCACATGAGGGCTTCATGTTTAATTCTATCTTTGGTTGGAGTTTTTGATGCTGCTTAAGATTTTTTTCCTTTGGTTGTGCTATTTTTTTTTTTATATAGATTTACTGTATTCAGTATTTTGAAAATGATATCTGACTGTAAGGTGTGTGGTTTCCCCTACTTGAATACAAAAGAATTTTGTCTCTCACCCCCCTTAGAATGAATAAAGATCGTATATGGAACAACCCTGTGTATAAACATGACGTTTTGCCTTGACGAACCTTTTTTAAGATGCATTTTCCCTTTCCAGGAGTTCGCCACCCGACCCCGTATCCTTCGAGTTCTGCAACGAACTCCTGGGAGATGGGGTAGGGTCTCTCCAGGCGGGTCAGCTGGCTGTGGACTCCCTCACTGTGGACTCCTTACGCCTGCGGCTCAACGACATCGAGCACAGCTTACGCGAAGTCACGACACAGCTCCGAGAGAAGCAGAACCTCCTCAACCAGCATGAGACAGAAGTGGTCAATATCAAGACAAATTCTCTTCAGGACAGCAACATTGCCTCAAGGTAGAGTTTCAGCAAATCTCTGCAAAAGATCTTGAATCTCAGTACTCCTTAACCAATGGAAATAGCTATTAAATCATCATCATTATCCTTACATATGTCATTAATGTAAAAGGTTTGTTGATTTTTGTTTCGAGTATGAGAATTTAATAAAGGCTTCCACATTTTCCTTTTATGTACAACTTTAACATTTTAGTAGTATATCACATTGTACACATCCTTAAGCGCACATTTGTTACCTAATAAAAAAAATATACATCATAACAAAATAATAATCTTTTCACATTCTCTTTATTTTATCACATTTTCCACATTTCTCATTCTACAAAAATTTGTTCTTTACTACTACCATTACTATTTACTATCATCATTAAGTCCTTAGTTCTTATTCTCTCATTCATCCCTCAGGTTACCAGTGCTAAAAAGGGCCAGCGATGTGTTACGCCGAGAACTGAACGAACTGCGGTGTCGGGAGTCGTGGCTGCAGCACCAGCACCGCCTCATCCACGACCCGCTGGCCGCCCTGGGCTGCGAGGAGGCGCCGCAGCCCTGGGAGGCCACCCAGGTCAATGGGGACTCGGTAAGGACGTGTGGGAAGTCACTCTGTGGCAAGGGGCTTATGATATATGACTTTTTTTTTGTTATATGGTAAAGTTCTATATGTAGATTTATGAAATGTTTCTTTTCTTTTCTTTTTTTTTATATGTATTATTTTAAGTGATATTTATGTAATGCTAGTCAAAAGATATTAGGTAAGTTGTCTCAGATCCAAAATCCATACATATGTTTAATTTGAAAATCCTAAATTGTAAATTTTCTTTATTTTCTTTTGTACTTCTTTCATTATTTTTCATACACTCACCTGAATAAGCATAAAAAAATTAAAAAGACTTTAAAAGATATATGTTTACTTATGTTATCTATCTCTTTTTGTTCTTTTCTTTTTACATTTAATATTACAATGAATTCCTTCACTTACTATCTATTTGATGTTGCATTTTTCTTCTCTTTTTGCTAATTTACAGAAAATTCACTTGTAACCATGTCTGAGCTGTTAATATTATAATTCATTCACACTAAGCTTAACAAATGAAAACAAAAGCCACTTGTGTATATATATATTTATCCATGAAAATCACTCCATGTAATTAATCTCATATTTTGAACACAAGCATGTTTTATTAACATACAGTCTCTGTATCTCTAGTTGAACACATCAGCTCTTGTAATAAATTCCTGTAACGCAGCTTTGTTATTGTTACAGGGCTACCGTTCTAGGTCATTACTGTCTTTGAACTTTGCGGTATGTAACACCTTGAAAGACACTGTAGCTTCTGTATCATATGTTGTTTGTTGCGTCAGTCTGTGATGGTGTAGCCTCAATGGTCACTCTGGGACTGTTGTAGATGTAGTTTCAGTAATCTAATCATTTTGATAACAATTTCCTTCCTAAAAGTCCTTATAGTTTATCAACCCTTGTATTGTTTGTGTTATTTTTTTTTTTATACTTATTTTTGGTTTTGATTTTTATGATTGGTCTGTTGAGTATTAGTTTTTTTTTGTTTTTTTTGTTTTTTCTTTTAGTCTAGTGAAATTTGTCTTTCAAATTGACCATGTTCACATTCATCATCATCATCTTTGTATGCAAACTTTTGGGATATGTCATTTAATTCCATTTAATTTCCACTTTGATTTGCACTTTTTCATTTATCTCCTCACTTATAGAGCAGTGTTGCTCTCTGTTCTCTGCACATACACTCATAGTAAATGCTTTTGTTGCAGGGCCTCAGGTCCAATTCCATTCTCGCTCTCAATTTCCTGGTATGTAACCGATAGTGCTCTATAAACCCTCCCTTTGAATTACCTCCGTTTGGCAAAACCCCATCATGTTACAAAACAAATATTTGTGTTATTATTATTTTGTTTTTAATAGGCTTAGGAAAATGGAATAGGCTAGAGGCATTACCCTTGTTAAGCAGGAATGATAAATGTCAGTCATGAAGGGTAGGCACCTTAGACGTGTTAGTAATACTATCAAGGGGAAATGATTTAGAGGAGTTAAGCCAACTATATAAGCTAGAACAAAGATTGATACATACTTTTGTGAACTGAGCCTTGAAAGACATGAGGATGATGTGGAGGAATTACAGCTAATGAGAAATTAGAACTGATAATATAGAAAAGAAATTGACAGTGGAGAAAAAGTAAGATGCAGTCAAGAAAACAGAAGTTTGTCAGTGTTGGTCAAAATTTTAGATATCCAATACTGGTGATGATTTATAAATTCATGATTTAAAGATTAACATTAGCTTAGACATTTTAAAATAATTTCTCTAGTTAATGAGTAGCAGAAAACTGCAGACATCAGTTTCTTGAAAAATATAGTTAGTGAACAGTTTCTCATGGTCATCATGGCCAGAGGGTGTATATCAGTCTTATAACAGAAAATGGAAATTGAGAATTTGTTAAGCAATTAAACAGAATTGACTCTGATATGTTCATAGCTTTAACAAGAAAAAAGTTGAATGTCTTTTTTGTCATCTACTTTGGTTTTTGTTTCAAGTATCCTATTGATTCAGTAACTGTTTTTCTGTTATGGGTTTAAATAGAAAATCATTTAGCTAAACTGAGATTTGTCTTGTATAACATAAATTTCCAGATCTGAGAGCTGTATGGATGTGGTCAGATTATTTGTTACAGTCAGTTTACCATTAGAACTCCCACTGATAAGGCAGTTTACATCAAAGTTATGTATTGATCTATTTACGATAGGGTCATTTACATTGATATTAACTATAAATCTATTGATGACAAGGCAGTGTAGATTGACATAAATTGTATTGATCTATTGATATTAGGGCAGTTCACATAGAAATGATATATAGATTTATCGGGAATGAGGTAGTTCACAAAAGAAATTATTTATTGATGCGACTCTCACGTTAATATATACTTCATTTGTTAGCATAGAATGCACTGCAATCAGAATAGTGTTGTCTGTCTCTTTCACTGTAAGATTTCATGTATCCTTTGAGATTTAACTTTCATATTTCATTTTGTACAATGAATTTTATTTCTTCCGTTATACAGGTTTTTCTTTTATGTGTAAACTGTATTGCTTATTAATCAAAATACTAATTTATATAAATATGTACTTAATATCTGTTTGGTAATCCCCTAACTTTACAGACTAACAGTGTGTGAAAGATTTGCCCTCTGTCTCTGTCTATCTGTCGGACTGTCTGACTGTATGACTGTCTCTATCTTGCTGTCTCTGTCTTTCTCTCTTTCTCTCTCTCTTTCTCTCTCTCTTTCTCTCTCTCTTTTTCTCTCTCTCTTTTTCTCTCTCTCTTTTTCTCTCTCTCTTTTTCTCTCTCTCTTTCTCTCTCTCTCTCTTTCTCTCTCTCTCTTTCTCTCTCTCTCTTTCTCTCTCTCTCTCTCTCTCTCTCTCTCTCTTCTCTCTCTCTCTCTCTCTCTCTCTCTCTCTCTCTCTCTCTCTCTCTCTCTCTCTCTCTCTCTCTCTCTCTCTCTCTCTCTCTCTCTCTCTCTCTCTCTCTCTCTCTCTCTCTCTCTCTCTCTCTCTCTCTCTCTCTCTCTCTCTCTCTCTCTCTCTCTTCTCTCTCTCTCTCTCTCTCTCTCTCTCTCTCTCTCTCTCTCTCTCTTCTCTCTCTCTCTCTCTTTCTCTCTCTCTCCTCTTCTCTCTCTCTCTCTCTCTCTCTCTCTCTCTCTCTCTCTCTCTCTTTTCTCTCTCTTCTCTCTCTCCTCTCTCTCTCTCTCTCTCTCTCTCTTCTCTCTCTCTCTCTCTCTCTCTCTTCTCTCTCTCCTCTCTCTCTCTCTCTCTCTCTCTCTCTCTCTCTCTCTCTCTCTCTCTCTCTCTCTCTCTCTCTCTCTCTCTCTCTCTCTCTCTCTCTCTCTCTCTCTCCCCTCTCTCTTCTTCTCTCTCTCTCTCTCTTTCTCTCTCTCTCTCCTCTCTCTTCTCTCTCTCTCTCTCTCTCTCTCTCTCTCTCTCTCTCTCTCTCTCTCTCTCTCTCTCTCTCTCTCTCTCTCTCTCTCTCTCTCTCTCTCTCTCTCTCTCTCTCTCTCTCTCTCTCTCTCTTGTCATATCTGTGTTTTTACCCATATATGTGTGTGAGAATTTCTGTATCTACTTTTTGCTTTTAACTCTTTTTTTTGCCTTTTATAGAGAAAGTTTTCGATGGAAAGCAACATTTTGCCTTAAGTTCTCTCTTTTGTTGTAACATTTTATAATTTATCAGATATAAGATTTTTACTCTTCTGCATAATTTGATTTAGTAAGAAATAAAGATATTAAAAGGACGATAATTGACTTGGACTTCATTCCACTCTTTGACTAACAAAGATTTACTACTAACTACTCCCAACTGACTCCTTACTGGATCACCTCTTCTACTCAACACAGCACCAGCGCTCTGACTCTCTCTCCCTGAAGTCCCGATCAGCAGCAATAAAGGAACTCTTACGGAAGCCTTTCAACAGAAGTAAAACAAGTGACTCCCAAGCCTCCACACCACCAACGCCCACAAGAGCCAACACAGAAGAGAGAGCCACAGAACCCGACCAACACTCACTCCTTGAGATGTCACCTGGTGGTCAGGCTGAGGTCCCACAGGCTGTCAACGGAGTGCAGGAATTAGTGAGTGGGATGGGGCTTTTATTTATTGATCTATTTAATTATTATTAGTTTTTTTTTTGATACAGTATTCAATGGCATCCTTCCCATAGAGTCATTACAGAGCAGCAAAAAGTGGTGTCTGTGGGACATCATTCAAGATGGTATTTGATGATTAATTTTGGACTATCTTTTTTTAATCTTCATCAATTTTCCTTGATTATGTATAAAACTCTTTATTTCCTAATTATATGATTTTTAAGATATCTTCTCTATTCTTGGCAAATAACCCTCTCTGTTAAAAAAAAGTATCCTCTCTGTTCGGGATTTTATTTCTTTTTCCAACCACCCCACAGACGTATGACCCGGACAGATGCCTAGAGGACGAGCCATGGTTCCACGGCGTGCTACCTAGGGAGGAAGTTGTTCGGCTCCTGGTCAATGAAGGGGACTACCTTGTGAGGGAAACAACGCGGAATGATGAGCAACAGATCGTCCTCTCAGTGTGCTGGGGCTCCCACAAGCATTTTATTGTACAGACTACTCCTGAGGTAAGGCAGGAAAATTAATGTCTTCAGAATGTACTGTGCTATAATCATATCTTTCATTAAGATGTGCCTGTAGGTTAGTACAGGTTGAACCCTGCTAGACCAGTATTCACAGGTCATTGGGTTTGTTTGACTGCTGCATGTCTAGCTATAACACTACTTTTTATTGCATATCTCAGTAAAAAGCATTTAGTTATGACTATTATAATTTATTTATCAAGGTTTTGTTTATATATTATAACTTAGATTTAATAATTCACTCATATAATTATATATTGACAAAAGATTTGGGTATAGATTATAGCTTAGATTAATTGATTTGATTATAGTTCACAATTTATGCCAATTTATTTTTTAATCGTCCTTGGATATTTCATGTAGTGATTTCTTTCTATCATGTAATTCTCCTTTGTTATTTTAATTTTTTTTCCTCTTTCTTTCTTCTCTCTCGTGCAGGGACATTATCGTTTTGAAGGCCCAGCTTTCCCCACTATCCAAGAACTGATTCTTCACCAACACGGATGTGGGCTGCCGGTCACCAACAAGTCAGGTGCTATTCTCCGCAACCCCATTTTCAGGGAGAGATGGGAACTGAACAATGACGATGTGGAATTGCGAGATAAGATAGGCAGGGTGAGCAGATTTCATCATTTTTTTTCCTTGTATTTGTAATAACTGATTTTACGGAAATTTCTTGTTTTTATTGTTGTCTTTTATATGGGGAACCTAATACTCCATGTCTTCATTCTTTTATAATTACTGAAGGGAATTTAAGGTAAAGTAGAAGTGAGATTATGAAATTCTTTTACTCTTATATAGTATAGACCTCTGTTTTTATGAATCTAATATTATACTATATTTCTTATACCATGAATTATTTATTTCAGTTTTTATAAATCTGTATTAATATATTATATCTCATGCCATAAATTATTTATTTCAGTACTTATAAATCTGTATTATTAAACTATATTTTATACCACAAATTCTTTATTACAATGTTACTGGATTACCACTTAACAGGGTAACTTTGGTGATGTGTACAAAGCTCGTCTGCGGGACTCAGGACTAGAGGTGGCTGTCAAGACGTGCCGAGTGACGTTGCCGGATGAACAGAAGAAGAAATTCCTACAAGAAGGACGCATTCTGAAGCAGTATGATCACCCGAACATTGTCAAGTTTATTGGCATCTGTGTTCAGAAACAGCCTATTATGATTGTCATGGAACTGGTGCCTGGTCAGTGTCTATATTCTCTTTATATGTGTTTATGACTGATATATGAAATCTGTAGTTTGATATATATCTGCATAGTTCTCATAAGTGGGTGCTATCCTAATAATCACCTCTATAAAGAATGCCATCTTATTCTGAAAGATATTATACACTTTCCTGGTGTTCAACTCTGTCAGATCACATTTCCAATCAAATGTCAAAACCTGTCTCTCAACCCATCCCTAGGTGGCTCTCTGCTGAGCTTTGTGCGAAACCACAAGGGTCAGCTGACGGTGAAGCAGATGATGGGGATGTGTCTCGACACTGCTTCAGGAATGGCTTATCTTGAATCGAAAAACTGCATTCATAGAGACTTGGCGGCGAGGAACTGTCTTGTGGGTTAGTGTCTTCGATATTTTCTTTTTAGAATTGTTTGTTTCATGATCTTGGGTGTACTTTGTGTGTGATAGATATCCTAATAGGGTGGTAGTTGGTAGTTGGTCAGTCTTCTCTTAGAATCTATTATTTCTATAGGCCTTTCTATGCATTATTATTTCTAGATTGATGTTATATTAGATTGGTGGATAACAGTTAGTTTCATGAATTTCATTTGTGTCTCTAAATTCAGGTGTAATATAATTGCATTCCCACCTGTTGGAAAAATAGATTGCCTATTATTTTCCATTTATCACAAACCTAGTAAAATTTCTTCTGGGGATATTCTTTAGCATAAAAGAAATGTATATTTATTTTATCAACTATAAGGGACAAATTTCTTTTCCAGGTCATCGTAGCATTGTCAAGATCTCTGACTTTGGTATGTCGAGAGAAGAAGAGGAATACATTGTCAGTGATGGCATGAAACAAATTCCAATCAAGTGGACGGCTCCTGAAGCTCTGAATTTCGGTTAGTCTCCCTTTTGTTTCTGAGTATATGATTCTATATTGCATATGGTAGTGTGATTATTATAAAAGTTTTGGTCTGATGGAAATATAATATTATTCCTTTTTTTTATCTTCCTTCGGGCTGTTGAAATCCAATACTAATGCCCATAACAAATTGTTAGAATAAATGGCAGAAAAAACAATATACACAAAATATATTTATTAGAAGATGAGGAGACTCCTCTTCTTGCCTCTCTTTCTTTCAATTCATATGTTTTGTGTATAGTGGGTTTTTCTGTTATATTAATAACATAGTAGAGTGTTTTTGCCATTCATTGGAATAGATGTATCAATACAGAAAGCCTCTAATCTAAACTCTTTGGTCAATTTTTTTTTCTCCTTGTATTCTTCGATTTAAAATGTTCTCTCCCTCTAAACAGGGAAGTACACGTCACTGTGTGATGTGTGGAGCTATGGTGTGTTATGCTGGGAAATCTTTTCATCTGGAGAGGTTCCTTATCAGGGTTACTCAAACACAAAGGCTCGAGAAATGATTGATTCAGGTAAGTGATTGCGATATAGTGGTGAGGAAAGAATGAGATATGTGTTTGGATCAGATGGGTATGTCGTTTGGATCTGTACTTGGATGAAGTTCTGTATTTTGATTTTAAGATATTTTGCATTGATAATTTTAAAATATTTTTTTGTTTTTTTTATTTCTGTAAACATTGTGTTCATGATAACAAAAATCCCCCCAAAAGTATTTGAATGGGAATATAAATATATGTATATATTAGTTTAATGAAATGTTAAATCTTCATTCTTCCTTTTTCAACCATTTTCTTTTTTTTTATCATCTCAAAGCTGCCACCGGTTGTTACTCACAGGAGCCTCTCTTTCCCCAGGTTACCGAATGCTGGCACCGCCCAACACCCCTGAGGAGATGTACCAGCTCATGTTGAAGTGCTGGCAGTATGAACCAGAAAATAGGCCACACTTCTCGGACATTTACGCTACTGTTGATAGTATATATGCCCCATTATAGTGACGTGCTTTTTTTTTTGATAATAGTAAGATTGCTAAGGATCCATTATATTAATGTATTTTGTTATTCAAGATTGCCCCCTTTTTATTCCGTCTTTCTTGAGAATGGAAGACTTAAATGATGCTCTTCTATCTTACCCTTAATGAATAAGTATCTGTAGAAAGATATCTTTTGCATGTGAAGATTTAATGATTGCACATGAAGTACATATCAATCAGTATGGCAATGTATGTTATGATGATTAAATTAACCTAAAATTGTCACAAAAGAAATAATAACAATCATATGATGTTAACATTTTAGCAGTAACTTGCTTCGATAAGATGAATAAATGAATCTACATCATAGTTTGAAATGGCAACAGACTAGATGCAATAAGATTTTTTAAAGATGGTTGCACTTGTTATAAGTACACACTTCCTTGCTTGTGTTATTGCATTTTGAAATTTATTCTTCTTTGAAAAAAATATTTCAAAATAGTCTTCTTAAGTCTTGTTTCTGAAAGTAGTGTTGAGTAAGAAAAGAGAGAAGTTTATTGGATGATTAAGTTCTTGCTGATCTTTTCTACAATCACTATTGCTAAAATTTAACATGTGCTCTTCAGAGTTTCCGTAGTAATTTACACTTAAGATAACTATGACTGATTTATGATGAAGGATTATATAAAAGATGATGAACAAGAAAGAGTAGCTTTTAGTAATATGATACCAGGTGCTAATGGGTCTTTTCAATGGTGTCCATGACTTTCTTTTGATATTCATCCTTGCATTTTTGATGACAAGTTGCAAATCAAGCAATTTAGAAATAGATATATCACTGGAATGACATGGTAGTTTTGGTGTTGGAGCTTATCTTTGCTTTAAGTTTACAATAGACCGTTTACATATCGATGTCAGCGTCACAACGATTATCCTATGACACTTTGATCCAATACAGGACTGAATAGAATTAAAGATTTTACTTATGTCAATATATTTATTGCTGTTAGCAGCATGTTTACATAGTCTTGCCAGCATAATATTATTAAAAACAAACAAAGAATATTGTCTATTTATGTTCATATATCTTGCTCATGTTGCAGTTTCATAGGGAAACAACGCTTTAGTTGGCTGGGAGAGCAAACGTGATAGACAATGGAGCGTTGGGAAAATGTTGAATATCTATCTATCGCCTGTGATAGCTACCTTTAACTGCTGTAAATGCTGTTTATATGAAAGACTTGTTGTATCATTGTTGAATATGTAGGGAACTCCAGCAGTGTGCACAAGGCTATAGTGAAACAAAAGGCTTGTTTTTTGGTGCACAAGAAGAAACACAGTAATTTATGGCTCTTTGAGGATAAATGTGTGCCATACATTACACTTAGATGTATTAGTGTATATGTGCCATGAAGGAGAAGATATTTCTATATAAGAAGATACAGTTTGTAACAATTTATACATACATATATATATATGATAGTATTTAGTTGAATGATGCTTAAGTTGCAATAAGACTGTAAATATAGATTTTACTTTTGAATGTCAGTGTTTGCAATTAATTTTACAAATATGAAGAAAAGATGTGTATGTGTGCTCACTACCAGGTGTTCAATCTACACAACAAGCAATATTAGTTACATAATTTTCAAGTGTGAATAAAAGGGAAGGGTACGTGCATTTACTGTCTAATGCACCTTTTTTTTGTTAGTTATCTACAATAACCCATTTACATATTGAAATGTAGATATTCAGTATGCCTCTTTGTGCTGCGTGCAAGACTATACATGTATATTTGATTTTTTCCCTTTTTCTCTCTCTGCTCGCCCCTTGTCTGTGGATTCATATAACTCGGAGGCTGTCACTTGCAACCCTTTTGCTTTACAGCAGCATAGTATTTGAAATGGCATAAAATTAGAAAAAAAAGATTGATTTCTTGTATATGTGTATAATATATCTAGTCCACTAACCTTTATGGCTGTATGAAAAATTGACTTGTTTATTCACGTAATTGGGCAATAACCAGCTTAGCTATCTTTTCTGTTCATTAATGTACATAATTGCTATGCATATTAATGCTCCATCTCTCTAGCTTGTAAGCATTTGCTTTATGTGATTAAATGTTTATACAAACAGTGTGCTGTGCTTTCCGAGAGAGTTTGTGCCGAATGATCTGTATATTTATAATTTTTTTGTATGTATTAATGAAGAGGTTTGTGCTTCGTGTCCAAGACTTCAGAAAACAGTGGTAGTGATCTTTTTCATACTGAATTTGTCTTTTATTTCCTTGAGTTTAGGAGGAGAAATTTCATTATAAAGTACCAAAATGGTCTTTTGATTTACTTATTTTGTTCTGTTAATGGTAATCCAGAAGGCATGTGTTTTGAAACTATTTTTTTTTTTCTTTCATGATATGGTATCACCTTTAGAAGTTAGTAAAATTCTGAGATTACTAGTAATAGCACTTACTAGTTAGTTTTGATCACATGGCTGGAATGATTAGCAAATCACCAAGCCTTCTCACAAGTGTAACGAGTCAAAGATCACTTCTTTACATGCTAGCATATGATAGGTACAGTGTGAACTCTTATAGACGAAAATGCATTGAATGGATGTACCACCACTCATGCAGAGTATTATTTCCTCTCATTTCTACATCTTGACCTCTGATGGGGTATGCAGTGATAGCATATAGTTGACAATGCGTTTGCCTCATCTGCTAATAGTAACTAACAACCAAAAAATGTACTTGTTACTCTCTGTAAGTCACTTTTCCATTAAACTATTGAATGTTTTTTTTATATCTTTCATTTACCACTTTTTTTTTTTTTACTGGATATTTTGATGCTAGGACTGTGTGTAAAGTTATTGCTAGTTTTTGGGGTGTGTTTATGTGTGTGTGTGTGTGTGTGTGTGTGTGTGTGTGTGTGTGTGTGTGTGTGTGTGTGTGTGTGTGTGTGTGTGTGTGTGTGTGTGTGTGTGTGTGTTTTTGTGTGGTGTGTGTGTGTGTGTGTGTGTGTGTGTGTGTGTGTGTGTGTGTGTGTATGTGTGTGTGTGTGTGTGTGTGTGTGTGTGTGTGTGTGTGTGTGTGTGTGTGTGTGTGTGTGTGTGTGTGTGTGTGTGTGTGTGTGTGTGTGTGTGTGTGTGTGTGTGTGTGTGTGTGTGTGTGTGTGTGTGTGTGTGTGCGTGTGTGCGTGTGTGCGTGTGTGCTTGTGTGCTTGTGTGCTTGTGTGCTTGTGTGCATGTGTGTTTCCGTGTATGTTTCCAATTTTCCAGTATTTCATAAGCCTATCCTTGTGTTTATTTATGAACTTGCTAATAAATGTAGCCAATGCATCTTCTCTAAGACTTTTCTTTTTTACTATTACAAGTCTCATTATAATGAATCCAATTGCAAGATGTAGGAATATATCTACTGCATCAATTATGCAAATGTGCTTGAATGACATCCTCTAATAAAAAAAAAAAATATATATATATACATCATGTTACTATGGATTCTCCATAGAAATCTAATAACATTGTTTTATGTATTTTATCTAAATATATAACAAGATAAGTTGTATAGTTGTTTCAGATTTCTGTGAAAACTTGTAGATTACTGCTTATTAATTAAGGGACTTCTGAGCATGACTGCAGCGAAATATGGAAACAGATGGGCTAAAATACAGAAGTTACACAGGAATTTCTTAATTTTC